>NC_081571.1:27465258-27769195 GCF_022355385.1 Mustela nigripes
GGAGGAAGCAGGACCCTGGGATCATGACCTGAGCCGAAGGCAGAGGCTTTAACCGACTAAGCCACCCAGGCACCCCCCCCCCAAAAAGAGATTGATGAACACATTATAATGCTGGGGAAATGGTGATGAAATGAAGAACATGTTAGCAAAATCAATCAAAATTACAAATGTACATATTTCATTCAACCTAGGAATCCTTCTCATCTACAGATAAACTCATATGTACAACTGACATATTTCTTAACGTGGTTTGAAAGAGCAAAAGATAGGGAGCAAGTTAAACATCAGTGGAGGTCTGATTATATATTAATATGGTATTAATAAATATAAATAAAACTAAAATTAAATCAATAAATAAATACTAGCATAATATTAATATTTCATGTGGTAGAATGTAATATTAAACACTATACTCCATAGTGCAGTGCTGATACAATGCAGTCATTAAAATGAACAAAGCAGCTTTATGTGTGCTGATCTGGTACAATCTCCCAGACATGTTATAAATTTCTTTTAAAAACCTGGCATAGAACCAAGTATTTAGTATTTGTATTTTTAAATGAATATTTGCAGAGTTGTAAATAGATATGGAAATATAAATAAATTATCTGTAGAAGCTGCAAAAGGAACTGGTAGAAACGGTCGTTTCTGGAGAGAGGGTTTCTTGCACAGAGGAGGGGCGTCAGAGGGAGAGCCCCCCACTGTACATCCTGCTGTACCTTTAGAAATGTGAATGCATCACTTACTTGATTTTGCATACAGAAACGGATTCAATATATAATAGGTACATGTGTTATATATATTACATATAAACACATATGTGCATATACACGCAGATACATGCACACACATAAACATATTCTCTACACACAGAATTTTGTTTCATTTGAAAAGAGAGCGAAGAAGCCAGAGCAAACCGTGAAGTCCCATGCTCTTACTGAAGGGAATACAGAGACAAGCATTTCGTGAATGTTTAGAACCTCAATGGAAAACAATTTCACAAGCCTCTTGCATTCTTTCTTCCTGAAACTCTATTAGACAGGGCAATCTGCGTGTGCTACAATGCTGGAAATCTGCCCAGAAAACTTTTATGGGCTGTTTCCTTTAGGTTAGACTCAAAGAAAAAATTTTACGGAGGTTCCAGTTTACATTCAAACTTGACTTTCCTGAGAACTGCGAGAACGAGACCATCAAGTTGAATGTTTCGATAACTGCTTTAAATAATAATAATGTTTTTATTAGTTTCAGTGTCACTCACACTTTTTTTAAACAAAAGGATATAGGGGTTTTTGTAGAAATGCTGTCATGTAACTATAAACCTTTTAAAAGATCATGGGATAGCAAATCAACAATAGAAACCGCTCCAATCAGAGAGCAGAAGACCAGCTCTAAATTTACAACCGCTTGAGATGTTTGCGGAAGTTACTCAGCTTCCCGGGTCACTGTTCCTGAATAGGTAAAACCCGAGTACATGCAACTGGATCAATTTTAACATTCTTTTCAGATTTAAGATTTCTATGAATAAAAAGTATTCAGAATTCAAGTATTTTCTGTCAAAATAGTCAGAATCCAAGTGATTTTGTTTCCTCGTGATAATCAAAAGCAGCGGTTGACAAAAAAAGTTATAAAGTACAAACCCACATAATAATTACTGGCCCATCTTTTTGACAAATATGTCCTTTCATTGTAAAATCTATATTCTTATCAGATACTCTAATTTTAAAAAGCACTCTATTTTCAAACTTGCAGACAATGCTCCATGGTCCACTTGGAGCCTGACATGGGGCTCGATCTCACGACCCGACCTGAAATCAAGAGTTGAGGACTTAACCAGCTGAGTCAGCCAGGTATCCCTCTAATCTTTGTTTTTTTTTTTTTTTAAAGATTTTATTTATTTATTTGAGAGAGAGACAGTGAGAGAGAGCATGAGCGAGGAGAAGGTCAGAGAGAGAAGCAGACTCCCCATGGAGCCGGGAGCCCCATGCGGGACTCGATCCCGGGACTCTGGGATCATGACCTGAGCCGAAGGCAGTCGTCCAACCAACTGAGCCACCCAGGCGTCCCAGTAATCCTTGTTTTTAACTTAGCTGTCCTCTATTTTTTCAGGAATCCTTTTCCTGAAAGGACTCTGGCTATTCATTATAAATGAAGTTACAAGCAATGGGCATCCGCCCTGCCTGAGCCTACTACATTGCTAGTCACATGAACAGAGCTCCATGTCCAACTGTGAGTGAGAATTTTTCCCATGCACTGTGCTTCCTATCATCCTGCATTCGTGTTCCAGTTTCCACAAGAAAAGAGAAGAAATTGATTACAGAATCTGCACACAGCTCAGACTCTTTCAATGCCTAAATAAAAAACAGTTGCCTAAACCAGAATTGTTGAAGTTAAAACAAAGCTGAAAAATGGACCGAAAAAAAAAAAAGAAAGAAAGAAGAGAAAAGAAAGAGAAAAGCTCTCCTTTCTTATTTAAGTTCATTAACCATATGATGGATTATTGACGTATTTATCAACATACACTCAGGACGAGGTTTCTGGAGAAGTGAAAAACACAGAGACTTACTTTTAAGGAATTTATCATTTGAAAAATGAGATAAAGCAAACCCAGAATGAACTATAAGGTAAGATGTTCTACTTGTGCTGAAAAGGGAAAAGGTACATATAAGGAGCTGAAAGCCAGGTGGGCAAATCACATTACCATCCATTAGGCATGTCTTTTGTGCCACACACTGTATCTGGAGTTTTGCATCTGGTACCTCATTTAAACCACCCCAAGGAGCTGTGCCCCCACCATCTGAAGAAACTAGACTCAGAAAGCCTGCGTGACCTGCCCAGAGCCACGGAGATAAGCAGTTACACTCACACCTAAGGACATCTAACTATAGGACCTGACAGAGGTCCTCACGTGAGACCACTCTTTCTCCACAGAACAATGCCAGCAAGACCATGATGTGTCCCTCAGCAAGATTATTAGGAAGATAGGGCAATTAATCTTCACTGCATTTTTATTTGTCCAAAATATAGTCAAAAGAAAAGCAGCATGTTCTGTGTATAGACCCAGAGGGGAAGACAGTTATAAACACGATGTTCAAAAAATAAAGTACTGAAAACAATATGTCAGCTAATGGGCTAAATTCTGGAAACAGCTCCCGGAAACTTGGTAAGTAGAAATCCTGGCCTCACCCGCTAATTACGCTAACCCTACGTAAGCACTCTGTTCACTGAAGAGTTTAGAACGGGTTTTCAAAGACATGACTTACTTTCCCTACTTGTTTCTGAGTATCATTTAATTTTGAATTAACTTAATTATTGGAAGACAGAAAAAGGCTCCCAAAACCAGGTAATGTGCTTTCCTGGGCTTTCCTCAGGCTAATGCAGACATCACTTTGTATCTTTGAGTGTCTGCAAGCACCACAGGAAAGCTGTCCAAAAGGGCTGAAGTCAGTCTGGATTATGCTGTTTTGACTTTGATAACCCAGAGCAGATAATCCAGTTATAAATACTGGGGGAGGAAGCAGGGAGTGGCATACCAATTTGATCAAAATCTTTCTGTTCGTGGAAAAAAGAGAAAACAAAATCTGATCTTTCTTGAAAAAGAAGAAGGAGGAGGAGGAGGAGGAGGAGGAAGAGGAAGAGGAGAAGAAGGGGGAGGGGAAGGAGGAGGAGAAGAAGGAGAAAGGGGAGGAGAAGGGAGAGGAGGAGGAAATAGAGGAGAATGCGGGGAAGAAGGTGGGAGGGAAGGGAGAGGAGAAGAAGGGGTAATTAGAAGGAGGAGGAGGAGGAGGAGGAGAGGAGGAGGAGGAGGAAGAAGAGGAGGAGGAAGAAAGAGGAGGAGGATGGGGTCAGGACAGGGAGGACAGGGAGGAAGAGGAGCAGCAGGAACAGAAGGAAGGAATCTAGGACTTAGCTGTAATTAAACAAGTAAGAGGACAGCCAGTTCACATAGCTGTGAGCATCCCTAACTTGGCCTTTGAAAGAATAGAGCCATGCCAGAAGCCTGGTCATCCCACCCACTACGACAGACGGACCAAGGTGGGGCCTGTGAGCGTTGTCGAACCCAGGAAGACGAAAAGAACAAGTACTCATAGACAACAGGCAAATGTGAAGAAGGCCAATCCAATCTTCATCTTGTAATACAACCAAAACCAGCGGGGCAAATGGGTCAGGAGCTCTGAAATGACCCAGTAAGTTCTGAGCAACGACAGGTAAGTAAGCTTTTAAATTTAGGAAGAGGTAACTACAGATGAGGAATTTGTGTTTATTTTTATTGTTTATTGGTCTAATTCTGTTAAAAATATAGAGAGGTACCACCTCTAGAGCAGGAGAGCTCGTGGGTTGGCTGTTTTCCTAAATAAAATGTTCGCCTAGTGTTTCTCAGCCTCGTGGGTACACTGAAATCACTTAGTTTTTTAAGCCCGGAAGCCCGAGGTCTATGGCCATAAATTTTAGGAAGTGGCTCTGGCATCAGGATTCCCCGGATGTCCAGTTGCTTCCCTCTATTCCAGGGGATTCCTTTGAGTAGATGATCCCACCTCTCAGGTTCCCTAGCTAAACCAAGCCTTTCCAACAGGTGGCGCTGTCCTAGGGCCAGACAAGGAGGTCCAGGAGGGGCCTGATTTGGAGAGCCCACTGGTACCTTTACCATGAATCCTAATTTGGGAAAGACAACCTGAGCTGATCCAGAGATAACTGTTAGTCAATCAGATTATTATTCTAAATTCCTCCGCAAATAGTTTTTGATACAATCACAGCAGCAAAAATCCGACCTGGAAGGGGGTTTTATGTATTATGAGTTGGCTATCATCATAGAAATTTAGATTTTTTTCCTCCTTGATTTCTCAGCATAACCTAGTAAGGCAGGTGTTGTTATAGCTTTCAGTTACGTGTGGACACTAAGGCCCAGAGAGGTTAGTAACTTGCCTGAGGATACAGAGCTAGGAAGCAAGAAATAAACCAGTAGGTATGATACTTTGGAAACCTTGCTCTGAAGTGTTTTCGAAAACTTCTGACAAGATGCCAATTATTTTCTCCAGAAAGAAGGACATGTGTCACATGGGCACCTCATTTCCCATCCTGTGCTACGCTGTCCTTCGCTGCAAAGCCCCCCTAGGGGCCAGCCCTGCCCTGCAGAGTGGGGGACGCCACAGCTCCGTGCAACACAGCCAGGCAGCCAACCGGAACCCCAGAGCCACGTCCTCCCCACGTCCGCTGCTTAACTGAACCATCAACATGAAAGCCACGCAGCCAGAAATAAAACAATAAGTTTCACCCGGGCCAAAACAAGCTTTGCAAATCCCTAAAATAAAGTAGCCCACTGAATGAAAATAAGCAGGGGAAGGTGGAAAAACAGTCGCTGGAATCTGGTGTGCAGTCAGCACCATCAGAAGCACGATGTTGTTTTTGTATAAAAAAGGAAAGTGGTGCCTCAGGAGGACCTGGAGGAGGCCAGCGGTCCAGGAACAACATCCTGAGCGATCGGCCGCGACAGCCACAGAGCAGCTGCACCAGCAGACCGACGCTGCTGCAAAGCTCACCTGCAGGGTCTTGCTCTCCCGTCAGGCGAGAAGGCCTCATCTTGGAGTGACCATCGCACCCAGCTCCACAAGACCAAAGGATGTATTTTTCAAGCTGAACGATACACATGTTATCATGAAAGTTTAAAGTTTGGAATGTTAGCCCCAAGCATGACGCTGCAATAAAATCGGGTCAAATGGGTTTTCTTCACATAGAAATCTAAACTCCTGACCCACCAACTAGAGCCTGGGACCTATTGTCTTCCTAATACTGAGGAAGGATGCTCTGTGCCTGACCATCACCACCCTCTTGGTTGGTCATGCCTGGGACTACCGTGCAGGGACCATCCTTAAGCGGAAGCATGGTCTGGGAATATATGTCCTCTCCAGACAGTCCCTCTCTCCTTGCACCTAGGTAGGCAGGGATCTCTTTAGAAGAATCTCAGCTGTATCTTTCTGTCCCTTCTGAACTTCCCCCCATCTCCCCCGCTCCACAATGCCCCCAGCATCTGACTGCCCCTCGCTTCAACTTTTCTCTTGGCAGAGACCGCCTACCCGGCCCCATGACTCAGCACCCATGGGGGTACTCCTGGGCACCTGCCCATTTGGAAATGCACTCAAGCAAGGGCATGCTGCTTTCGGTTGTGAAGCAGAGCCCCTGGGCTGACTCATCCTGACTCTGGAGATGAAACCACCTGATGCTTCCAGGGTTAAAGGGACAGAAATAATAAGCGGTTTCATGAAAGTTCTGAGGGAGTTGGTCAAAATCTCAGGCTACATCTCTAAAAGATCAACAACAACAAAAACAAATCTTATCAAACAGAAGAGATGAGTTGAGTAATTCCTCAGTATGAGCCATGAGTCCTCCCTGACCATCTATTTAAAGTCTCAAATTCTGTCTTAACCTCCTCACTCTAGTCTACATTTTCTCCTTTTCTTAGCACTTAAACTCCTCAAGAAACATACCATTTATTCTAGTATTATGGTTACTACTTTTCTCTTTCTCCCTACTAGAATGTAAGTCCTGTGAGGGTTGGGATTTTGCATCGTTCAGTGGTGTACACTAAGGCCTTAATAAATATTGTTTGAATGAATGGAGTAGGAAAGCAGGTTCTTAGGTCAGACAACTTGAGTTCAAATCCTGGTCCAACCACTCAGCTGTGTGGAAATAATTATTTTAATTTCTCCATACCTCCATTTCCTCATCTGTAACATGAGGATAATAACGGTCCCAGCCCCATTGAATTATTGGAAGGATCACATGAGATGATTGATACCTCTAAATCTTCTGAGCAGCTCCTGGCACAGAGTGAAGGCCTCTAAGCAAAGTCTCTACCATTAGGCTAGCTAACGCTGGGTTCTGAATATTTCTAGCCAGAAATAATACTGCTTGGGCTGGGAAGGAGTTTAAAACCTAACTGACAAGCTCATGAAGTAAACCATACACATAAATGCTTCATGATAACAGCAAATCTTAGATAACAGACTAAAAAAATATAGTGTATTTTGAGTGAAAAATTCGTAAGTTGGTTGGAAGGTTTCCCTTTCCAAGGCTGCAGGAAGAAATAAGAAACCAAAATTAATTTTGATAAGTGCCAAAAAGCATCTAGTGTCAGATTAGACTCCTGGTGCAGTGGTTTTATTAGTGGGTGATTCTTGTAAGCCCGCAAAGTGCCGAGAGGTAATGACGTGTGTAGGTGGCCTTTTACTAACAAATGCATTACTGACACATTTAGCGAAACCTGATATATTGTACCTCTCCAAAGCACTGCCCTCCCCCCCAAAAAAATCAGGTTATCGATTTTTAAAAGAACAGCATAGATGTGTGTGGTGGAGGGCAGGATGGGTAGGGAATTTCTGCTCCAAAGTATAATCATTTCACTTAAAGAACCTCTACAAAGAGGTTTTCTACTCTTCAACACAATTCTAACAAATGCTATTTATCACTGTTCCAGCCTCACAGCATTTTAGAAACAACAAACATGTAAGGAAAAGAGACAGCCGTAAGAAAGTACATTTCTTACATGGAACAGTAATGAATGGTGAGATCGATCTACATTTTCAATTTTAAGTACTTTTAAGTTAAAAAATTTAAGCTGCAATGGCAGGGACCAGAGACAAGGACATACTAATGACTCCAAACAATCCAGCAGTAGTTTGCCAACTTGAGGATTTTTTTTTTTTTAAGATTTTATTTATTTATTTGACAGAGAAAGATCACAAGTAGATGGAGAGGAAGGCAGGCAGAGAGAGAGAGAGAGGGAAGCAGGCTCCCTGCTGAGCAGAGAGCCCGATGCGGGACTCGATCCCAGGACCCTGAGATCATGACCTGAGCTGAAGGCAGCGGTTTAACCCACTGAGCCACCCAGGTGCCCCTGTCAACTTGAGGATTAAACTGCATTTCAAATATTCTGTTGAAGACAGGAGGGAAGTGTGTCCTTAATTCTTTTTTTTGTTCTCTATAAAGTTACTCAAAATGAAAACATTTTAGGTGGGTGCAGCCTCTCTGTCACGACCCATCCTTTTGTGACTCTGAGGAGCTAAGGCTTCACTGCACCACGAATCACATCCCATTTGCTTGAAGACAACTTTGGTCTCAGAGACGTAATAACAACAGCCCCTTGATGGTAATCATCTTTAAAATGGGACCTACTAATTTGAAGGGGAGATACTACTTTTCCTATAAAACACGAATGCTTTAAGTAGCCTAATTTGCAATGTCCAAAAGGTGACAAGAGCCCAGATGTCCACCAGGGGAGGAGCAAAGAAGCAAAACGGGGTGTACGCACACAGTACAATAGGATGCGGCCTTGACAAGGAAGGGGGGTTGGACACGCACTACAGCGTGCATGCAACTTGAGGACATTTTGCTAAGGGAAATAAGCCAGCCACAAAAAAGACAGACACTGTACGATTGCACTTGTAGGAGGGGCTTGGCGTGGTGAAGCTCAGAGAGACAGAAAGTAGAAGCGCAGTGGCCAGTGGGGAAGCAGAAGGGAGAGTCACGTCTCAGGACTACACAGATAAAACCCAGCAGATGGACGGCGGTGATGGCTGAACCCCACGAGTGTCCCAAACTACACCCTGAGACATGCTTAACGTGGTACTTTTTCCGCTGTAGGTTATTTTTATCACAGTTGGAAAAAAAACGCATTTTTTCAAAATGGTCATAAAAGACAAACATTATCCTAGAACATGAAATTCCCCAGAGTGCCAGAAATGACTAAGCCTACAGGGGCTGGCAGCCTGAGACAAGGGGGCAGCTCTGGGCAATGACATAGGGACGGTGTCGTGGGCAGCGTCATGCAGCTCTGTGACCAAGCACCCCCTCACAGTTTTCTCCGGCTCCGTCCATCCACCTGCATGTACGTTGCCTCACTGGCCGCCGCCGCCAAATGTGTGCTTGACTCACTTGGGCCCCACCCATCCCCATTGGGAAGGAAAAGTGAAATGATGTGTATAGAGCAGCAGCACCTGAACTCGCAGAAGATGGTTCCGGAAGGAAATAGAGCTAGGACAGCTTCTGCTGTCATAGGCTCACAGCACAGAAAGGAACAGCCCTGCCTTTCACAGTAAGAGAGGTGTAAGAACAGGTTCCATTGCAGATTAGCACAGGAACAGGGATCCCCTGGGGTGCAGAGGAGCCCAAATGAGACACTGCATGGGGCTCTGCTGGGGAGAGGGCTCCTGAGCCCCGGGGCAGGGGACAGGGAGTGCGGGGGACCAGCCCCATGGCAGAGCAGACAGAGCAGCTGCTCAGATGCTGTGAGGGGAGGGCAAGGACCTCAGGTTCTCTGCGCTGCAAGAGGGGGAGCTTTTCCTGGGGGGGGGGGGGGGGGTTCTAGAGCTCAAAGACCCCGTCACTAAAGCACGTGGTTAGTATTCAAAACAAAGGGCTTGTTGCCCCACCAGGCTGAGCCGATAAGGACAGTCACTTAGCAACCAGTTCATGGGTAGTCTCTGTCTCACCGTAACTAGAGGAAGACGAGTTGCTAGTCAGTGAGGGATCTGGAAAGTACTGCCAGAGGAGTAATCTGGGGAAGGCAAAGGAGGTGAGTCCCAAGGGCTCTAAGTAGGGACTTCGCGCACGCCCGCCATCCACGAGAGTGCTGGAGTCGGAGGCCAGGAGCAGACTCCGCATCCTTGGCGGAGAGCAGGGGAGAAGAGAGAGCAGAAAACTCTGGACTCTGTGGTCCCAGACTTGCCTGAGTTTTATTATCATTCCAGGCTCGCTATCAAGACTGAAACAATTCACTGTTGTGAGTTGATGATTACATAAATATTGAAACTCTCAACCATGAATGAAAAGTTACTTGCTGGAGAGAAAGACCTTTCTCATAAAAATGACCAAGTGGTAACATTTTTCTACGATTTTTACCTTTGTTGGAAGCTTTTAAAATCAAATTTATGGTGAAACAGTCCTCAGTTCACCATAACCATCAGTTCATCAGATTCTTTTATTATGTTCTTTAAAAATAGCAAACAAAACCATTAAGAAAAGTGAATACTACCCCCCAAAGATAAAGCAGACGGAGTGCTTTTGTACTTTACATAGTACTTTCACATATATTTTTGATTTGGTCTCTCCCATTAAAAAGAGGTTTTTAGGGGCACCTGGGTGGCTCAGTGGTTTAAGCCTCTGCCTTCAGCTTAGGTCATGATGCCAGGGTCCTGGGATCGAGCCCCACATCGGGCTCTCTGCTCAGCAGGGAGCCTGCTTCGCTCTCTCTCTGCCTGCCTCTCTGCCTACTTGTGATCTCTGTCTGTCAAATAAATAAATAAAATCTTTAAAAAAAAAAAAAAAAAGAGCCTTTTAGGGGTGCCTGGGTGGCTTGTTAAATATCCAACTCTTGATTTAGGCTTAGGTTGTGATCTCAGGGTTGTGAGATTGAGCCCCAAGTCAGTCTCCACACTGGTGTGAAACCTGCTTAAAATTCTCTCTCTCTCTCTCACTCTCTCTCATGTCCTCTGCTCCTGCCCCGAAAAGAGCCCTTTAGAGGCAAAACAAATGTTATTATTTTTTCTACAATTTGGTAAATAATCTCAGTCATGAGACCATGTAAGATCTTTAATTATCACAGATAAGATAACTGGGAGACTTTCTAAATGGCACGAAAATGTATTGGTATATTTTAAGAGGGTTCAAGATAAAGAAAAGAATCTTTCCTTTTATTAACTATGATGTAAACTGCAGCTCTACTAGCCAGACCACCCGTTATTCAAGTTTTCCAAATACTTGTGTTAAGTGAGTAGAGGGAGGGTAAGAGCCATGATGCGGAGGTATAAATCATACAGAATTCAAAATTTATACCATATGGTGTTATTAATTATCAGTAGTTGGTTAATCTCAAATGAGGCAAAATTTCAAAAGCCATCCACAAGTTTCAACATATGCTAGTGAGGTCGAAAGAGGACCACAAACTTGACCACAACCTATCAAAAAAAACCTCAAAGATACTAACCAGTGATATTTTTAAGATATGACTCAGGAAATCTAAAGCTACTGTAACATTTAAATGGAAGTCGATATGAAAACGAATTTTACATTTGCATCTATTTGAAAATCCACAGGAGTTTTCCAGTGCATAATGGAAACAGTGTTTTTACTACCAATGATAGTTTATGTGTACAAGAATGTTCAGAGCAGCCTAAATTATTATTTTACTTGTATGTGCTTTTTTGAAAGCACACACCTCATTTTGCAGAATTTTAAATTCAGCTTTGTTCATCTTTTAGATAAAACAAGAACTTGAAATTTCAAGTGAAACTTAGATACTATTAGGAGAGGGAAATGGACAATGAATTATAATCTTCTGTTTGGGAGAGTTTTTTTTTTCTCTACAGTCATTCAACAAATATTTGTGCACCAGCTCCGTGAACTCTGGCAAAACGCCTGCCCTCTGGAGCGTAGGTTCAGGTGGGGCGACCTAAATAAAACTAACAGGGAGAATACAGATGTGTTAGATGGTGATACGTGCTAGAGAGAAAGAGCGAGTAGAAAGTATGGAGGAGGGGGCCTGCAATTTTAAACAGGGTGACCAGGGAGGACTCACGAATGCGGTGATGTTAGGTGAAAGCTGAAGGAGGTCAAGAGAAGACGTCATGGGCACATCTGGGGGGATGAGCCTTGCACTCGGGGTCAGCAGCAAACTGAAAAGCCTGAATCAGCACAGGATGGTGGACTGTGGGGACACCAGCGACGCTGTGTGGCTCCAGCAGAGCGAACCAGGGTGAGAAAATAAGAAACTGAGGCCAGGGAGCATGTCATAGGGGAGCAGACCAAGTGGGGACCTTGGTAAGGGGAAGATGCGGCATTTACTGGCCACTGGAAGGTTTTGCACAGGGTCTCCTCCACTCTTAAAAAGGATCTTACTAGACCTTGTGTTGAGAATAGCTTCTGAGGGAGCAAGGACAGGGACAGAAAGACCCTACAAAGGCTCCTACAATAATCCAGGCCAGGTAAGACCGTGTGGCTAGACCTGAGTGGGAGAGTGGAAGAGGCAGGAAGTGGTGGGCTCAGGTCATACCCTTTGAAAAGAGAGGTTAGCAAATTTTCTGATTGGATGTGATTTTGAGAGAAAGGGAATAGTCAAAGATGCCTGCAGATGTTGGCTCCAGAAGTGAAAGTGGCGTCATCATTCCGAGATGCGGAAGCCTGTGGGCAGACACTGTGGGGAACACTGTGAGGGCTCATTTTGGAGACATCAGTGTTGAGACACCCAGCAGGCACGCACGTGAAGGTATCAGGTGGGGAGACGCACCCGTCTGGAGCCCAGGGCACATATCTGGGCTGGAGATACAAAGGGCAGGAGTTGTGGGAGCAGAAATCACACTTAAAGACAAAACTAAGATTTCCAAGGGGTTCAGTGAAGGTGGACAAGAGGGCCCAGCACTGAGCCCCAGAGGCATCCCAAGGCACAGAGGTGGGAAATGAAAAGAAGACTAAGAAGGAAGTCTGTGAGGAAGGGGGAAAACCCCGGCAAGCATGATCTCCTGAAAACCAGTTCAAGCAACTGTGTCCAGGAGGAGGGAGTGCATCCCCTGTGCCCTGCGCTACTGCTGGATCAGATCAGTCCAGAGCGGAGCAATGAGTATCTAGCCTGGTACAGGTCACAGGTGACCTTGAGGCGTGCTGGGGGCACGTGGGAACAAAAGCCCGATGGAAGTGGGTTTAAGAGAAAATGGAAGGACTATTTAAAGTAGTTAAACTCAGACCGTTCGAAAGTAGAACGGTGGTTGCCAAGGGCTGGGGGAAAGGGGGAAATGGGGAGTTACTGTTTAGTAGGTCTAGAGTTTCAGTTCTGCAAGATGAAAAAGTTCTGGAGAGTGGCCTCACGAGCAATGGGAATGTATTTACTACTGGTCTTTACACTTAAAAATAGTTAAGATGGTAAATTTTAGGCTATGTGTATTTTACCACAATTAAATTGTTTTTACTTTAAGGAATGAGAGAGAGTATGGAAGGAGACAAATAAGTTACAATGAGTTTAAGCAAATCAAAGAGCCTGTGGTAGAGGGGAGACAAGAAATGGGATAGAAGCTGGAGGGAAGGTCCTATCAGAGGAAGAAATACCAGCATGTTTGTATGCTGATGGGGATCACTTGATGAAAAGGGGGAAACAGGAATCAGCAGAGAAATGAGACAATAAATACAGTGGTGTTTTTCAGAAGCGGAGGGGAGCTGAAGCATCAGTCATGGTCTTCCAAAGGAAAATGGACAATTAATTCTTCTCTAGCAGAGGGGGTGAGGCAGTGGGTATGGGCACAGATGCAGATAACTGAGTAGATGGGGCGGAAGGGAGACAGAGAAGTCTCCTCTGACTGTCTGTGAGCCCGAACAGCAGAAAGGGAGAGAGGAGAAGATATTAAAGGTTTAAGGAAAGACAAAGTATGAAGTAGCTAATAAGAAAGCGGGAAAGCGAATGCACTCAACAAATGCAGAATGACAGCCAGGTGACGTTCAGGGCCCACTTGAAGTGTGTGGGCATGAACAGGAAGTGAGGCCACTGGGATGGCCATAGTCCTATGGATGCCTGAGAGAAACGTGTGTCTTTCACTATTAACTCAGTCTTGTTCAACCTCAGTACCTCTGCCTATCAACAAGCTCAGTCTGGAAATGTAAAAGTAGTCCTGCCTTATATTTTTCAGCTCTGATCCCCAAGCACATATATAACTGGAAAGAGCCCAGCAAAATCACCCACGTAAGCTTGCTCAGCGGGAAGTCACAGATGCTGGAGGGAGACTCCCCAGGGCTGTGTGGCACCTTCCCAATCCCTTCCCACATCAGGGAAAACCCTCCACCCGGTCACTCTCTCACTCATTTACTGGCTGTCTTCTACAAGCCAGACACACTGTGCCCAGTATTGTATGCAGTGATGTGAATTTAAGACTCAATTCAGAACCTCGAGTGATTTACGGAGTCCAACTGGGGAGGTAGAGAAATGAACAAAAGAAAACATACAATGGATTAGACCTAAATTTGTCAGCCTGGTTAAAAATACCAATTCGGTATGAAAGCTTGAAAAAGGATTCAGGACCTAGAAGCTGAATCTCCAGACAGGTGGACAGAGATCCCCAGGGCAGAGGCAATAATTCACTCCGGGCTAAAACATGCAGCCTGGATGAAGAATGCATGGATGGAGAAGTGTGTGGAGGAAGTGTGACTGGCATTATGGCCGAGGCACATGGAAGTGATGTTGAACAGGGATCCACGGAAGCAGTTGTCCAACTGCAGCCACAAAAATCCAGGTAAGAAATGAGGAGGGTTTGAAGTAAGGTGAAGAAGTTGATATAGAGAAACGGACATCATCGTCACCATCCTCACCACCACCACCGCTGTCGCCATTATCGTTAGGACAGGATGGACAAGGGAGACACGTATGAGGTACAATTGGCAGAGCTTAGCGATCAGTTAAATACAGAAAGCGAGGAGAAAGAAAGATTGAGGGCATCTCGGGATTTCTGTCTTGGAGAAATGCCTGGAAACTTGCTACTTGCTCAAAAGGAAAGCTGGGAAAGAAACAGGGTAGTGGTGGGTTAGAAGAGTCACGGTGACCTTAGTTAAGATAAGTATGGAGTAGCCAAGCAGAGTGGTCTGTTGGTCACTGGACAGAGGGTCTGGAGCCATAAGAAAGGTGTTGGTTAAAGTGTAGGTTTTTGTTTTTGTTTTAAGATTTTATTTATTTATTTGACAGAGAGAGAGAGAGAGAGATAACAAGTAGGGAGAGAGGCAGGCAGGGGAGGGGGGAAGCAGGCCCCTCATGGAGCAGAGAGCCTGATGTGGGCTCGATACCAGGACCCCGAGATCATGACCTGAGCTGAAGGCAGAGGCCCAACCCACTGAGCCACCCAGGCACCCCTTAAGCGTACTTTTGAAAGACATCAGCATATAAATAAGGAGTTGCCATACATGATGTCATCCTGGAAAAATGTGAAAAATGAGGAGAGAAGATGAACTAGAAAACAACCTTCTAAAAGCTTCTACCATAAAGCAATGCCTTTCTCTTTTCCATCACAACTTCTTGAAGCCTAAGGGCTTCGCTCCATGGCCCAAGCACAATGGTGAGTCCTGGAATTCAGACTTCCTGAACCAAAATCCAGTGTTATGTCCACGACAGCACTCTGCCCACATGTTTATTATACAATTCAGTGATAATAATGGTATTATGCTGATAACCTGACCAACTGAGTGTCAGGTGATAACAGCATTATTTGCTACGTTGTCACTCACTCATTAGGAACCAATCATGATCCATGCTTAAGAAATGTGTATTCCTCCTTAGGGTCACTACCAATTTCTAAAACAACAAAAATACCGAAGGCTAAACTATGAAGGCAGTTGAAAAGTTTGACTCCTTCCAGAAATACTTCCTTGGGCAATTTTTTTTTCTTAGCCCCCAAAAATACGAAACAAAGAGTGAACTGTCTACAAAGTGCCTGGTTTTCCCATTTTTAAAGTTCACATTTAGCTAGGACAGCACAGATAAGAAAGACATTTTTGTGATGGTGACTGAGTATAGTATATTCTATTGTAGGAACATGAATTTTAAGGCTGGAAATAGTTTATTTCAGATGATTTCCGCATCCTTTTTTACAGATCTAGTTGGAAGCTCCTTGTTGAACTCAAAAGTAAAAGATTGTTGTACAATCTTTATTGTACAAATTGAGACTGTTTTTATCACTTACCAGAAAGTATAACAGAAATGTGATTTATCTAGCTTATTTAAGAAAATATATTAAACTCGTATATTATTTTCGAACATATCATTTCTAGAAGATTTAAATGTAAACAAAATATTTCTTTTCTGGAGACTTCCCTTTTCCCTCTCATTGTGATCACATGATCTACTCATCTAGACTTCATGAAAACTAATTGTTGCTATCATATTTTTTTTTAAAGTAAGAGCTTTTATCAAAGGCTCTGAAAAGAGTTAGTGTTTGTGGAATACAGTCAGAAGTCTCCACCCTCTCTAAGCCTCTTGCATTATGCTTTAACCATAAAAACTAAACAGGTTTTATCTTTTCATTATTAATTGCTTTGTAAACCATATGAAATCTAAGTCTTGGAAAATCTCTTCTTCCCCTGCAGCTCCAAGTACATATTAGTCCCATGCTAAAGTGGACACAAGAATGAGGAAAATTCCAGTGTCTGCACTGAGAATTCTCTAGGTCTCCACATGGATTCAGTGGGCGACAGTTGCCACCACCTACCCTTTCACATAATACACACAACAGACATAAGGACACCAAATGCAAGTCAACCAGGACGATGTGTTGTCATGGTGTGTAATCACCACTGAACACCTACAGTGGCCTGGAAACAATGAGTGTCTTCTAGAGACTCACTCATAGTCTCATAAAAACTTCATGGGTGTGTTATCCCCACTTGCAGATAAACAAACGGAGACACAATAATTCCACCCATTACACAAAGCCATACAGCGGCCCAGTTGGGAGTGTGTTTAACACGACCTAACTTCACACCTAAAAATGGTTAAAATGGTAAATTCAACGTTGTATATTTCCCACAAGAAAAATTCATTTAAAAAATCGTTAAAAAAAAAAAAGATTAAATAGCTAGATCTGAATTTGACTCCTTCTAACAAAATTAATTCCAGGTTGGTTAAAAATTGGAGCATAAAAAGAAACAGGAAAGCAACCAGGAAAAAACTTTGAAAAGTTGGTGTTCAAACCAAAGTCATCTAGCTTTAGAGTCCCTTCTACATGCTGACAGTCGCTCACAAATTGCTATTTTATAGGGGAGACTGCCCAAAGTGCTCTATATAGAGCGCCATCACCATCATCAAATTGAGTTTCATGAGAGCGCGGCAGTACCTCTTGGCCCGCGGGAATACACAGAATGCCCCGGGCCCATCTGGCTGCGGAACACAGGAAGGGCATAGCCAAGACGAGGTCAGAAGCCACCTAGCAAGCCTCAAAATTGCAGCAGGTTGTTCACTGCAGAGACAGTCACTCTCCAGAAGCTTCCAAAGGAGGCTGTATGTCACACGCACTCGGGAACCCACTTTTGGAGCCTGTAGTTTTGGGGGAAATGTTTGCTATGGAAAGGACGCAGAAAATAAGCACACTTGTGTTTTAAGAAACCACATGCATACAGCAGAGAACAAACAAAATTACAGTTTTCCAAAATACCTCAGAGTTGAAAGCTTGCAAAAAGCCTCAAATCTTTCCTGTAGCTCTAAAATAGAGTCCAGAGGGAGGAAGGAGGGGGCAGGATCCCAGTTTTGAGGTCTCCCAATGGCATCCAGACAAAAAGAGTCCCAGATCTAGGGAGCACATGTCTTCTTGGAGGCGGACCCAGAAGGGAGCTGGGAGGGACTGCACTCAGCCAGAGAAAACCTCACCTCCTCAGGCGTCTTACATAAACAACTGCCCACCTTGTTTATTTTACCATTTCTCATATACTGTATTAATTAGAACTTTCCCACCATTGTTCTGAATATCAGTTTTAACTGCCTTCAAAAAGGAAGGAAAGTCAAAATGCCCTTCTTGTCCATGTAAAGCCTGGATGCTGAGTATCATTTCCACTTAACAAACAATGCAATCCTTTCCCCCCACCCGGTATCTTACTGCACACCAAAGCCTAGCAGAGAGCAAGTGAAAGAGAGACAGAACTGACTGTTGGGTGCGGCTCTCATCAAACTGGGGGACTTCAGAGATAAGGTAAACGTACCTTGGATTCTTACACATTGGATCACGGAAAAGACGACACATATTTAGATTTAGAAGATCCTGTGTTATGAAAGCCCAAAGTCCAACCTTGTTAAATCTCAATAATCAATGTCATTCTTCGATCCATTTGCTGAAGAAGTAGTCGTAATATATCGTAATAACCTTCCATAATCTCGGAATCCAGGGCCACAAGGGACACGCCCATTGATATAACTTACAATCAACTGTCATTGGGTAGGAAGAGAACAATATTCCTGCCCCATCCATCTGCTTTCTGCCCACCAATTATGCTCCAGGGATCCAAATCCTAGATAAGCTCTGAGACGTCCCATATGGCCATTACCATCAATTTTCAATAAGCATGCTCAGAGTGAGTGGCGTGAATATTGTAGGAAAGGAAAGGAAGCAGATGAAAGGAGAGAGGAGGGGAGGGAAAGGGACGGGAGAACAGAAGAGAACAACAGCAACAACACAACTCAGGAAAAGAACAGGACAGAACAGGACAGGATAGGGCAGAATGGAAAAGGAAAAAAAGACCCATTGCCCTGTGGTTCTAGGAATGAGGTCTGTGGACATCGCAGGGACCACCCTCACAAGCCCCAAGGAACAGCTCTGTATCCTTCCCTTGCCCCAAACTCTCCCCCAGCCTCGCTTCTTTCCCTAGCTTCACACCATCTCCACGTAACCAATCCTGTCCATTCTTTAAAGGGCCGCCCAATCACCACCCACTGGGGGACATCTCTGTGCCACCCAGCTTTGAGGGGTGTCTGCCCTCCCTAACTTCTGCAGGGTGGCCCAGACACATGGCTCTTACTCAGAGTCCTTACCCTGAGGTTAGTGCCTGAGAGCTCCTCTAGCAAGTTACACCCAGGCAAGAACACAGGACACACATTCCAACCTGCATTGCTGGCTACTAATTCATAGTCCTGATCCTAGTTAGTCCCATTTTCCAGTCTCTCCTATCACATCTTACTCCAGTCCCAGAGACTCTGAAAGGCACAAACCATCCCCCAACTTACCAGCCAGAGACCTCCATGAGGTCTAGGGCTACCCTGATCACCCACATGATGGGCCCTGAGGATGGTGGGAGGTGTGATGAGGACAGAATCAAGGTCACGTTAACTGGGTTTAAGGAAACCCAGTCAATCGCCCATGGATGTTTCAGCCAGCCACTTCCCATCATTTTCAACCTTCTAGGAACTGTGCGGCTGGAGGCGTGAGTGATGTTTTTTCTGTTTTTGATGGACACAAAATGCATTTCCATGGGATTAGTATAAAAAAAGTTAAAACTAAAAATAACAAACAAGGTGTAAAATAAATAAATAAATAAATAAATAAATAAATAAATAAATAAATAAATAAATAAAAGACAGAAAGGCTACAGATTCTGAGAAGACAGTGGCCATTGGTCCTGTTCTGTTAAATGGGGGAAAGGTGTCTTTTGCCCCCACAAAGGATTCCTTCCCATCTCATCAGTTTGCCTTTCTGCTCACCGATTTTGGCCCAGGTTCCACACCCCTCAGAACCTCTGCAATTTTGTTATAGGCTTTTGTCACATGTCTTCCATAACCTACCAGGAAAAAGGTATTAAATACGGTTCTCGGGAAAAGTCCTCTGAGATAGCTCTATTTACTTTCTAGCATTCAGGAATATTACTCAAACATATGAATTCTTTTAAATGCAGAATGAATAAGCGTTCCACAGACTACACAGTGAGGCTCATACTCCTCATCAGCACCAGAGCCCACATGCCCAGTCCTCTCAAGGCCAGAGCCTGCTGGGCCCTCAGTCTTGCAAATGCCCCTCTGGAGGGCACCTGGGTGACTCAGAAGGTTAAGCTTCTGCCTTCGGCTCAGGTCATGATCTCAGGGTCCTGGGATCAAACCCTGCACAGGTCTCCCTGCTCAGCAGGAAGTCTGTTTCTCCCTCTCTCTCTCTGCCCCTCTCCTTCCTCCTCCCCCTCCCCTTCTTCCTCCCTTCCCTTTTCCCTTCCCCCTGCTTCTGCTCTCTCTCAAGTAAATACATAAATTCTTTTTTTAAAAAAATCTCAAAATATTACCTAAAAAAAAAATAAGTGCCCCTCTACACAGGCATGATTCTCAGAGACCCTTGCTCACTTCCCTCCCGTGTCCCAATCCCGCCAGCCTCAGAGCCTCCCTTCCATCCCCTTCCAACAAGCAGCCCACGTTTCTTAATAAGTTAAAGTCAAGTTTATCCAAATACATATGTATATATGTAATTCAACATGTCCTCTGAACTGTGCTACTATTTTTACTCTGGTTTTTACTGTCTTTGTAAAGTAAAGCAGCATAGATTGCGAATGGTCGGCCCAACCCTGTATTTCCCATTAGCCACATTCGGTCGCCTATGTGATTTTGCAGAAGGGGAGGTTTTCAGAATGTACATAATGTATACATGTAAATATGTATATTAGGTTATAGGAGAGATGCCTGTAATGGTAATTCGGGCCATGGAAATGGAGAAAAAGAGAAAATAATGTGGGTGCCTCAAGGATGTCACATGGGTCCAAAAACTACAAATGAAAAGGAAAAGCTAGAAAGAAGGAATTATATTTAGCTTTTCAAAATCTGCTATTGTTGTAAGTGATCAACAGGCATCGACCATGTCTAGCCAGGAACAGCACTGGCAGGCTCCCGTGGAAAACAAGCTGGACACTGCATCCTTCTTGATCTTTGCCATAATGTGTGTGTGTGTGTGTGTGTGTGTGTGTACACACTGCAATAAAGCACGGTGAACTGGGATTGAAAAAGAGGGAGAAGGAGGAGGAAAGATTGGGAAAATAGGCAGTGATCTAATAATTAATATAGTAAAACAATGGACAAAGTCCTGGGTTCTGTCTCCCATGTGCTCTGTGCCTTGCATCATTCATTTCCTCCTCTGGGTCTCAACTTCCCCATCTGTTAAATAAGAATCTGATCTTATCTCAAATGCCATGATACTAAGCAAAAAGGAAGGAATAGAAGCGGTACCATCTCTTCTCATCACCTTAGTTCCCAGAAATATGTTGGGTTCTGCTTTCACCATGTTCATGTTTATAAATACAGAAGCATACAGATGCTTAAGATGAACAGGTCACCTGGGTCGAACCGAAACTTTCCAACTGGCCAAGAGATCACTATTATCAGTCCTACTTTTCCCAAGTAGTACCTTTACAAGTAAATGACAGAACCAAAACCCAAACCTAAGCCCAACCAACTCCAAATCGAAAGCTTCTCCATTTTACCATACTGTCTAAATAAAAGATGTACGAGGCATGTGGTAACTCCAAACCATTCCTCAAACTTTAATTTGAAGAACATTTATGAAGAAGTAAAGGAAAATGCTACCCAGTAGTATTTATTTCATTTAGAATAAAACAGGAAGTCAGGATATTATGATCACTTTCATTTTTGTTTATTGGGTTTCATTTTTTGTTCTTTTTTGCATAAACTCTCTGATGGGGGTGGATAATAAAAGAAGACAAAGGAAAGCAAGGGTGGCTGTTTATTTGATATAATATAAGTCCTCCTTTCTCTCTGGTCTTTAAATTTAACTAAAATAAAAGAGAAGCAACAAAGCCTCTGCAAGAATTTTATTATGATCCACCATGCCATCCATGGTCACTATTAGTATCATGTGGACTGTGCTTCAGAAAGACCACCCAAGTCTGCATATGAAAAGGGCTAAAATGGCTGTAGTGAAAATCAAGCCTAATATTACACAATTTGCACATAATCTGTCATTATCAAGGTTGCCAAGCTTAAAGTATAATTAAATAGAAACTAATCAACACACAAAGGAAATGTTCTACTTCACAGCTCCTTGAATTACCAAAAAAATTACTCAAGACAGGACCACATGTTAAGCACAGTGGAAGACATTAAATGATGAAAGATTATTAAAACATCTTCTTACAAGTTCCACTTCCCAACAGCAGTTTAACTCAATTCAACCCATATTTATAAAACGTTCACTCCGTACCAGGAGCTGTCCTATAGGGATACTAAAATAATGGAGCCCAACTCGGCAGTGACTGCTTTAAGATGTATATCAAGGGATGACCCCATCTTCAATAGGACACAATATAGCCATTGCCACACTTCAGAAATGAAACTTTTCATCTTCTATAGATAGTTGTCATACATCCACCCACCCACCCATCCATCCATCCATACATACATACATACATACATACATCCTTCATTTAATAGATTTTTTTGTGCCTGTGCTGGGCCTTAGAGATTTAAGGGTGGAAACACACTGTTCATGCTCTCAAGTACTCCCACTCCAGTAAAGAAAAGGAACCAAAACACAGAATGAACCATAAGAGCAAGCAGATTTTAAAAAGTATCCTTCACTGGAGAGCCATGTTCACAGCAGCCTAATTCACAATAGCCAAAAGGAGGAAGCAACCCAACTGTCCGCCTACAGATAAATGGATAAATAAGATCTACATACTCTATCCATACAATGGAATATTATTCAAGCTTAAAAAAAGAAGTAAATTCTAACATAAGCTACAACTTGAATGAATCTTGAAGATGTTATACTAAGCGAAATAAGCCTGACACAAAAAAGTCAATTACCATATGATTTCACTTCTAGGAAGTAGAACTCATAGAAACAGAAAGTAGAATGGTGGTTGCAAGGGGCTAGGGGGATGGGAAAATGGGGAGTTACTGTTTAACGGGTACTGAGCTTAGTTTTTTGCAAGATGAAGAGAGCTCTGTGGATAAGTATGGTGATGGTTGCACAATAATGGGAATGCGCTTAATGCCATGGAACTGTGCACTTCAAGATAGTTAAGACAGTAAATTTTATGTTCTATGTATTTTACCACAACTAAAAATCTAAAACACACACACACACACACACCCCAAAACCAAAAACCCACATCCCTCGGTTCTACGACACTCCTCCCCATTGAGAGTTGGGGTATATGTAACTGCCCCACACATGAGCAGGCCCTTGTGACCGTCTCAATGAATATGGTGCTGCTAATGCAACTGTATGTGACTTTCAAGGCCAGGCAGGTTCTACCAGTCCTCTTGGGACAGGCTCTAGGATCCTCTATCATGGAAGAAGTTCAGCTACCTGAGGCCACCACGTGGAGAAATGAAGAGAGAAAGGTACCCCAGGAGCTCCAACAGTGGGACTCTTCCCTGCCCCAGAACCAGATGGTGAGCCAAGGAACCTCTGAAATGAAGTGCCAGCCACCCTAAGACATTAATCACATGAGATACCAGGCAGAACTCCCAAGATGTGCCCTCAGATTTACACGCAAAATAAAATGATTGCTAATGGTCTATGCCACTGTTTGGGATGATTGGTTCCACGGCAATAGAAAGCTGGAACACAGAGGTATGTAGAGGATGACGGTAGGGCAGTTTGGATGAGGATAGTCCTAACTGGGACTGGGGGAGTCAGGGAACGGGAGACACTTAAGCTTAAACCATGCCAAGGGTATCACTGAGCATTTGGGCCAGGGAGAGGGCTGGCAAACAAAACGGATAAAAGCATGGTTGCTGGTAATCAGGGGCATATGGATAGAACGTGGTCAGAAGAGGCTGAACAGATGGTCAAGGGTCTCTGCACACATGACCCAGAGGCTGTGGGAGGTACTGAAGGTTTTTGAGTAAGAAAGTAACAGGAAGAGTTTCAGTGGTAGGAAGATCGCTGACCAAAATCAATCGGCTGGATACAGCATTCTATTCCACAAGGAAATTCTCCACAAGTAACTAGGGTTAAAATAGATCTTGAAAAAATGATTGACCTATTCAGAGTCATTGGATTAAACTCACAATATTGAGATTCTGTCATCATAACACCACTAGATCATTCCAAAGGTGTTAATACTGTTTTTCTTTTTTCTTCATCGTGGCTAAAAAAGATTGTGTTCCCAATACAAGCTGCTGAATTTTAACTTTGCAAGGAGCTCTCCTCGCCTGCCTTGTCTCCTGGGACTTTCCCACAACAGAATCCCTCCATGGTCTTTGGATTCTTGCAAGATTTTCCAACTCTCGACCAATTCAACCCATCATTTATGTCTTCTCATCAAAGAAAAATGAAAGAATACACTCCCCTGAAAATGGGAGATTTGTCAGTTGCAACAGTCCAAGTCCTAAGGCGCAGAGAAGAGCTAGGAATGGGGGGAGAATGAAGGCATGCCAAAGCACTGTCATTCTGAAACTAAGTTAAATGTGACCTGGCTAGGGGCACCTGGGTGGCTCAGTGGGTTAAAGCCTCTGCCTTCAGCTCAGGTCATGATCTCAGGGTCCTGGGATCAAGCCCCACATGGGGCTCTCTGCTCAGCAGCGAGCCTGCTTCCTCCTCTCTCTCTGCCTGCTTCTTTGCCTTCTTGTGATCTCTCTCTCTGTCAAATAAATAAATAAAATCTTAAAAAAAAAAAAAAAAGGGACCTGGCTAGTTCTCAGTGTTTTCCTTAGTAAGACACAGAACACATCCGTTCTTTTTTTTTTTTTTAATTATTAACATATAATGTATTATTTGTTTCAGGGGTACACATACATTCTTAAACTCCATACCAATCAAATCAAGCACCAGAGAACAGAAATGAAGGAAGGAAGCTCTTACAATGGAGTGTGTCCTATTTTTGCCACCAAATCTTAAAATCTCATATAAACTCACTCCTGCAGAAAATTTATAGCACGTTAAAAACAGAGACGTGGTAGCACAAATTATTTTCTGAGTCAAGAAAAGGGGGCAGGGCAGCAGGAGTGAAAAGAATGATAGGATTGGCACAATCACTAATGGAAGATGATGGCCTTAATTAAACATATCCCTGGAGGAAAGGGTTGACTTTGAACAAAAGCAAGTGACCCTCCAAGGATGAGTAGAGTTTTAGAAAGGAAGCTAGAGATTGTGGATATTTTGCCTGGCTAGTATTGAAAAGCTCACATTTTATAAACATTTTACTTAAAACTCTTAAACTGATTATGTATTTGTGGCTTTCCTGATCCTATAAAATATCTGCTTTTATTAAATACTTGCCTTCACCTACCACTACCATTCTTAATGCCAAGGCCGCTATTCCATCTGCACATTCTAATAACCGCAAGCATTATCTTTCACCAAGACTGTACATTATTATTATTACACCCCAGAAATTGCTCCCAAGATGAAGCAGGATTCCATTAAACACACCAGCTGACAGGTCCCAGCTCCCACGGACTCAGCAGCCCTTCACCAGCTGTTCTTGCTGGAAGTATAATGGAAAGCTCCATCTGAGACCTCTTGCTCAATTTCAGACTGGCATTTTTTAACTCCACTAAAAGCTTCCAGCCCTGCTTGCTCTGGGACACATGCCAGCGGGTTCAGCTATGACACCATGGGTCTCTCTCCAAATGGTGCTTCCCAAAAGGCTCCAGCTCAACGAGCAGGATGATAGAAAAACAGAGCCACTTTACTGAGATAACTAATGGCAAACTTTTTACAAAAATGAAACCAAATGTAAAAGGATCATAACGGTAAAGTCCAGCCTTACCACGGTGCTCTTGCGAGCACAACCACGGTGCTCTTGAATGTTGCTGGAAACTTCTGCAGACTGTGGAGGATGTTTAAATTACAAAGTAATTTTCTTAGCTTAATTTCTTGCATACGTTAGTTGTAAATAAGCAAACACTCAGAGAATTGCCAGTTCCCTTTCTATTATGCATTCTTTAATTCTTTGACAGCCTCCCTGGGGTTTATTTAAAAATCAGCATTGTTTGAGCAGTACTGGTCACTCTAAGTCTAAAAGGACTCAACTTTCACAGTGCAGGAATCCTCAGGAAGCCTTGTGGATAACTGGAGATGCAACCCACTGACAAGAGTTCTGCAAGTTAATGCCTGCTGCTTGCGATGTCATCAGGATTTGCACTGATTTTTAATGAGCTTCTGCAGGCAAAACACTTGCAGATGCTTGTCTGTTAGAAAGATGCAAATCACACCCACCCAAGCTAGAGAATTAAAAACTATTTAATAGCTGATTTGGTACAACAGTAAATTATTTTATTGCCTTTGGAGAACTCTGGTGTCAGTGACTTAGTTAAGGGTATAATCTATTAACCAGTCAGGTGGTTGGCCAACTGGCATTCAATCAACATAGAAGATACAGGATACTCTGCCTTGGGACAAGCCATACAAATGAGAAGGTTCTTATTTGGATTTCAGTTTTTACAAGTTCTTCATTTCACAAAGGTTTCATCACAGGGTTTCTTGAAATAGCAACTTCTGTCTGCACATTTCACTTAATTCAATTTACTTGGGGCTGATTTATTTATATACAAACTTGCATAAATGTTTCTCTTACACAAAGTAGAATAATTCAGTATTTCTTTTAGGTTTGGAGTTCAATATCTGAAACACAGACATCATTACTCTGTATCTTATCCATCTTTTAAATCCTTCTAGCTTCCAAGAGCACAGAGAAGGGGCTAGGTAAACATCTGCAGGAACGCAACGTTGGGAAGGCAAACTTCCCCAAGCAGCACCCTCAACCCCTGATGAGTTTTCTATTTTATTATCATAATACAGTGTAAAAAAATACAAATTGTTTAAAAACCATTATCCTGGGGTGCCTAGGTGGCTCAGTCAGTTAAGTAACTGCCTTCAGCTCAGGTCATGATCCCAGGGTTCTAGGATCGAACCCCACATCGGGCTGTCTGCTCAGTGCAGAGCCTGATTCTCCCTCTGCCTGCCTGTGCTCGCTCTTGCGCTTTCTCTCTCTCTCTCTCTGTCAAACAAATAAATAAAATCTAAAAAAAAAAAAAAAAAAAAGGATCTAAAAACCATTATCCTTACTGATTACCAGAGAGTTACTAATGCCCTATATTCCTTGATTATACTGGGCTTTCTGTGTCTTTAAAATATCAAAGGCATTTCAGTGTCAAATTTATTCAACTGTCAATACTGCAAACATCTAATGAAAGATGTACTCTTTTACTGAGAAATCTAGTTAAGGCAATGCAGAGTTCCATCATCGCTCACCTTTGTCAAAAGCTTTCTAACTAGCCCCTTACCCCAACATCTCCCCTCACCTAGTGCCCCTGGGAATAACTTGTTAGGATCCCCATAGAAGCCTGTCACTCTTCTGCCTCATCTCCCTCATTCATCTCTTTTACTGTTTCCTATTGCCCCCACCCAAAGTCTAGACTTGTTTACACAGCCTTCAAGTGCCCTACACCCAGAACTGAACTCTATAAGAGTTGGCTTCATCTGCCTTCATTCAGCGGGCATGGCGTCCTACCCTGTGCTAGACGAAGCAAGCACTGGCTCTGAAGCCACTCAGAGCTACGTGGGAAGGACGGGTGAAAGAATGGACATGGAAAATACACTGGGGCACCGCAGTGCACCTTCCACAGACTGGCAAGGGTCATTTTGCAGGTGGAGAAATCTCTGATTCACTCTACCCAAATGACACTGGAAGATCTTCTGTCTGGGCTAGGGAAGAGAGGATGGGAAAGCTGCTGGGTACAAGAAAATGGGCTCATACACAGCTCTACCACCCTCAAAATGTCCTGGGTGCTGAGGTACAAAACATGAAGAGAAGGGTCTACTGAAGAGAAGGGGCATGGGTGGGCATGGCATCCAACCCCAGTCCCTGTTCTCAGAGCCCCAATGTACCTTAAACTCAGTAAGAATTCAATGAATGTACCATATTTCTTAACCAAGAAAGATGGTGAGTTCCCCATATGCAATAAAGTATCTCATATATTAATTATTTACCCATGTCTCTGTAAAATGGGTAAAAAAGAAATGAGGGCTAATTGAGTATAGTTAGAACTAAAATTTAAATTCAATGAGAAGCATGGAAATGTCCAATTCCAAAGGCAAAATTCTCTATAAATAATAGGGCAAACAGCAAGTTCCTCCAGACGTTGACCACAAAACTCACCATTGCCTCACGAAAACATGGTGGCTCATACACAGGTCACTTCACCACGACATAGCTCCATGTTCTGATTAACTACCTAATCAAGGTTTTACGACACTGTCATTTGAGCCCCTTTGTTTCTGGTGGGGATTACACAGGCTCCTGATTTACTCTATACATTTCATTTTTTTTCCTCAGGAATTAACTGAACATAAATGCATATACCACAGAACAATGAACATAGCACATCACCATTAGCATAAAAACAGAAAGAAAATAATATTCTTTTGTATTTTGGGTAGAGCTGGAAATATATGCAAGAAACTGATGACACCAGTTCCCTCTGAGGAGATGACCTGCATGGCTGGGGACAGACATGGGAAGGAGTTTGCCCTCTGTCCCCTCTTTCTGTCAAATTTGGAAAAACATAAATGTACTAGTGAGTCCAAATATCTTAACAACCAGTATAGACAGCAGAATTACATTACCTCCATTCATAATTTAAATTATTCCTGAGCCAAAAGTAAATTAAATGCACTCTTTCTCTTGAACGTATATTTAATCCAATATTAAAAGGATTATAATGCAATCCTGCTATTTTAGAAAATGTGTTACTGGCAGCAACACAAAGACTGAGAATGTGGGTGTAGAATTTAGGAAATGTCTCAACATAAGGATCTATTTTGGCTAAAATTCTCAGCACATGAAATCCACAAGGCTCACAATTTGGTCCATCTTCCAAAGGAAAAACAGTAGTAAAAGTCACGCCAATCCACCAGCCTTTCATCCAAATGTTCACTTTCCTTTCTTCTGACTTCAAACACTGAGCTTTGTGTGTGATCTCTAAGAATAAATTACCCTGAAGATGATTTCTGTACTGAAGTAGCTTCTCTGTGTATAACTTATCCATTTCCTAGCTTCGGTCTTGTAAACCCACACCCTAACTTTGAGCCTGTTCTGCTGAATAATTCACTCCTTAATGGATTTCCTGGAAATACTTCGGTCACTGCCTCCAACACAACTTCTCAAACTAAAAGAAACCAGAAGAAATTGTTTAAATGAGAACTTAAGACATGAAGCTAGGGGTGCCTGGGTGGCTCAGTGGGTTAAGCCTCTGCTTTGGCGCAGGTCATGGTCTCAGGGTCTTGGAATCGAGCCCCAAATCAGGCTCTCCGCTTGGTGGGGAGCCTGCTTCCCCCTCTCTCAAATAAATAAGATAAAAAATCTAAAAAAAAATAAAAAAATAAAAAGACATGAAGCTAAAGATCCCAGGAATCTGACAAGATCTTTCTAAAAATACTTGTAAACTAGAAACTACCATGTATAAAGTAGTTATTACTTTACCTAATAGTAATAAAAGAGTAAAACCCACACAGGGAAAACATAACAGAGGGAAAGCTACAGAGGCAGGAAAATTCTACTTTAATAACAGAGGTCAACTCCGAGCCTCCTCAGGGGCAAAGCTAGACAAGAAAACATGACTGACAAGGGAGAAAATGTACAGTCACAAGTGGAAAACAATCCTTTCATGTTACTCGGGATACACTAAGTTTGTTGTTATTACTGTTTTGTTTTATATTAAACTTGGGCTTCAAAGAAAAGTCCACTGAGAAACTTCACAAGGGAGCTGGTACAGTATGTCAGTGTCCTCAACATCATCTCCATGGTGAATGACAAAGATGACTCTGTACAATCATTTGCAGCAAACTTTCTTTTAAATTGAGCAAAATTCAGTGCAGTCAACACAAAGAACAATTTGCTGTGTACCAGACTTTGCTAAAATTCGAAGTAGCTGTAATTTCATCTATGTGAATACACACGTACGTAGCTCACATAACACACTGAGGGCATCACTACCAGGGCAGAAAGATTCTCAAAGGTAAGACCTGTGTCTGATTTCTCTTTGTGTCCAAGTGTCTAGTAAGACCCAGTGCTCAGCAAACTCTTGAAAACATTTACTGAATGAATGAATGAACCAACAAACAAATGCAAAATGAGGACATGAAACCCCATCATGATGAAAAGAAGATTCTGGGGCTTATCTTGGATGAGAGATTTTATTCTTCTTCAGGAACTTTCTTTCTAAAAGCTATCGTTCTCTATGGAGAATCTGAGTAAATAAGTAGAGACAAAAAAAGACAGCTTAATGGCAGAGAAAAGGCCTAGCATGTGTCTTTCAAAGAGAAAAGTTAGGGAAGAACTGGTGATGTCCAAGATCATGAAACTGACCTTCAGGGGGCTTGACGTGGGGACCTGCCCCATAAAAGTCTTACTCCGGGTCACGCAGCTGCTTCTCTCAGCCGCCCTAAGTAGCAAACAAGACTACACAGCTCAGATGACCCCTTATGAGCTCCCACTTCAAATGTGCAGTCTCTAGCTCACAAAAACACAATGTTGGAAGGGACCACACTGATGAGCCAACATCCTGATTTTACAAAAGGAAAAAGGGAGTTTCAGACAAATGAAGTGACTTGCCCACACAGCTAGTAAGTAACTGGTCCGGGATGAGAACCAAGATCTCCAGGACCCGGGTCCAAAGTTGTGTCTAATTCGCCACACTCCCCTGCCTGAAATGAAAGGCTGACTCGCCGACTATTCCCGTCCAAAGCATCCAAGTATAAACAACCAGAAACAGCCCACAGAGCTGTTCACCTGACACAGACGGCCAGTTCAGTTCAAAACTGAACCCTGTGGAGGCGCCTGGGTGGCTCAGCGGGTTAAGCCTCTGCCTTCGGCTCAGGTCATGATTTCAGGGTCCTGGGATCAACCCCCACATTGGGCTCTCTGCTCAGCAGCGAGCCTGCTTCCCCGTCTCTCTCTGCCTGCCTCTCTGCCTACTTGTGATCTCTCTCTCTGTCAAATAAATAAATAAAATCTTAAAAAAAAAAAAAACTGAACACTGTGTTATGCCACTGCCGAAAAACACAAATTAAAAAATATTTCAGATCAATTACCTTCACAGAGAACACAGGAGATGTATTCTGGACTACTTTAAAAAAAAAAATGAAATTTTCACTCCTGTTCTTCAGGATGATACTACTTAAAGTTCTCTGGGGAAAATCTAGAAGTAAGTGACTCAAGAAGTTACACTTACTTTCATTTAGGAAATGCATAAAATAATAAACATCAGCATCCACTGCCACTAGCTGCGGACACCCCACCACACTGTCATTATTATTTACCTTTTTTTTTTTTTTTTTTTTTTGCATGTCAGGCTTACAACCAAGGACTGGAGTGACAGATACTGTCATCTGAAGGACAGAGGAAAAGCCATCTGTCAGATGGCAGTTCTGTTTTAAGCTTATTTTGATAGCAAATAGGTAATTTTTTATGCTTTAGTCTAAAAACCTAGTTTCAAGGTCTTTGTCTCTGTTTCAGGCCATTTGCTTTCAAGTTTTATTTGGAAGTTGGTCTTGTGCCCAGGTAGACTCATCTGGGAAGAGAGAGTACTGACATCAGGGCACGGGGCTCGTACTGTTCCAATTCGCTAAATAAAGCCAGTTCCCTTATCTGCAAAAGTGAAACTCACTCCAGGATATTTTTCTTTTTCTAACACACCATTCCTCTGCCAAATGTGTTACCACAACTTAATTCTCAGTCTCTTGTTTGCATTTCCAAGAAATGTGTTTAATTACTCTAGGAGGGAAATGTAAGGCAGCTACTCAAACTGTTTACAAACCCTAAGTACAAGAGTTGCCTTATGGGGGGCACAGAGGGTGGGAGAGACAGAGAGGTCCCAGGAGCAGCTTTGCATCTCTGCTGATGGGTTTTCCTCACCAACACTCAGAATATAAAACTTCAGGGAAATGTTTCCATCAAACCCTTACTAATAGTAAGTGATTTCTTAAGACGACCTGCACAGAATACCATAGTTGGGCATGCGCTGGAAGAAAATACAATTGAAAAATATCCATTCTTGGGAACAAAAACATTCCTGAAACTCTCACGCTTGAAGTCTCTTTTATTCTGAGAAACAATAACACAAATGCAGGTCCCAGGACATATCAGCGAGGAAGGTCGGGACGACTGAACAGAAGGAAGATGAAACTGGGCTCTTACAAGGTGAAAATTGCTGTAGTTGTATCTTACACCCCCCAGCCATGGAAGCAGTGTTTTTATGAGTTAAGAACTAAATCATCAGAGCAAGAACTCAGGCTCGCTGCTACGCAGTGAACTGATCGGTATAGACGTGAGACCAGTATAGCCCTAAAGAGAACAGCACCCTGACAATTACATTTATAAGGACGTGTGGCCATGGAATGAGGTCAGCGTCCCCGAGGCCCAAATGCCAGACAGTAATTCTGAACTGGTTTTCTACATTATAATACAACTCCAACAGGATATTCTGAGTCACTGTCATCTCTTCTCAGGACAGAATGTTTTGATACTGCATGTGATATACAATTGAGTAGGTCCATCTTGTGTCATTATTCATCTTGAATGTCCTAATACCCTTCCTTCCTTTGAGTTTGGCAGCCCCCACCAGAGAGTGTTAATGCAATATTAAACAAGGATGCTGAAACAAGAAGACTCCACCAATTACTCATTTTCAAAGGAAAAAGAAAAAGGCCGTTCAGAAAACATGACTCAAGGTAACATTCTAGATGTGATTGGAAAATGGCATCTATCACTAGAGATCAGATTTTATTAAGACTTTCTTTCTTAAATGTTTCCTTAGTCGTGGACGTTCTTCCCTCTAAGAACAGTTTGGTTTTATGAATTCAACATTCTTTTAAAGCTTTTTTTTTTTTTTTTTTTTAAATTTTAGAGAGAGAAAGAGAGGGAGAGCAGGGGAGGAGCAGAGGGAGAGGGACAAGAAGACTCTGCACTGAATGGGGAGTCCGAAGTGGGACTTGATCTCACAACCCCGAGAATACAACCTGAGCCAAAACCAAGAGTCAGATGCTTAACCAAATGAGCCAGCCAGGTGTGCCATGAATTCAATTTAAAAAAAAAATGTTTTCTGTAATGTCCGTTGACAGATGAATGGATAAAGAAGATGTGGTATAGATATATACAACAGAATATTACTCAGCAATCAAAAAGAATGAAATCCTGCCATTTGCAAGACATGGATGGAACTAGAGGGTATTATGCTAAGCAAAATTAGCCAATCAGAGAAAGACAAATACCGTATGATTTCACTCATATATGGAGTTTAAGAAACAAAACAGATGGGACGCCTGGGTGGCTCAGTTGGTTGGACGACTGCCTTCGGCTCAGGTCATGATCCTGGAGTCCCGGGATCGAGTCCCGCATCGGACTCCCAGCTCCATGGGGAGTCTGCTTCTATCTCTGACCTTCTCCTCGTTCATGCTCTCTCTCACGGTCTCTCTCTCAAGTAAATAAATAAAATCTTTAAAAAAAAAAAAAAAGAAACAAAACAGATGAACATAGGGGAAGGGAAGGAAAAATAAAGCAAGATAAAAACAAAGAAGGAGGGGCGCCTGGGTGGCTCAGTTGGTTAAGTAACTGCCTTCAGCTCAGGTCATGATCCCGGACTCCCGGGATAGGGTCCGGCATCGGGCGCCCATTCCTGTGGGGAGTCTGCTTCTCCCTCTGACCTTCTTCCCTGGTATGCTCTCTCTTACTCACTCTCTCTCTCAAATAAATAAAATCTTAAAACAAAACAACCAAACCAAACCAAAACAAAACAAAACAAAAAGACGGAGGCAAATCATAAGAGACTCTTAACTATAGGAAACAAACTGAGAATTGCTGGGGGGTGGGGTAACTGGGTGATGAGCATTAAGGAAGGCACTTGATCTAATGAGCACTGGGAACTGATGAATCCCTAAATTCTACCCCTGAAACTAATGATATACTATATGTTACCTAAATTCAATTTAAATTAAAAGAAGTTTTTAAGAAGCCAGTCTACTTTTAGAGACCTCTAAAGTAGGGATAAAGGGAGACCTCCATCACCTGTGCTACACCAGCATTCTGCGTTCTGATGTTTTATAGCTTGTCACATTTGTAGTTATTTCCATTATGCCCTTGCTTTTGGTATGCTTGCAAGTTTTAGGAGAAAAAATCCTTGCCGCCTTGTTTTCCACTGCACTCCGGTGCTCAGAACAGTGCCAGCAAATAAGTAACTATTGGTGGGGAGGAAAAAAAATATTCTCTGTACTATGATTTGTTTGGCAGATGTTTTTGACTTAAGTTTTATGATTTTGTTCAGTATCATCTCTAAACTCTTTTTATATTCTTCTTCTAGTCTTTCCCTAACAATTTCACCTCTCTGAAACCAGACAAAAGGACCCCAGAATTCAGTGATTGCTAACCATCGCACCACACTACTACCTCAAATGGCATAATTAATGAAGGCAGCATCACCAGATTAAAACGCACATAACCTAGCTCACCAAGAAAGGGTAGGCAGTATTTATGAAACAAAACAAACTGCTAATGTTTTTAATGCTGAAAAAGAATGTGTTTGCATGAAGCCATTTAAAAAAACCTGAGTGGGAAGTAGGAATTCATAAGACATTTAGGAATGTATCGGACTTGAGTAATCAATACTATGGTCACCTTACTTACCTTGCGTCTATAGGAATGCCTTCAACTACAAGTCACAAAGAACCTATTTCAAAATGGCTTAAGCCAGGCCCTGTGTCAGAACCAATTAAATCAGATTCTCTGTGAGCACAGCCCAAGCATCTGAATTTAAAGCTCTCAGCAATTCTAAGGAAGAGCCAGGGTTGGGAAATCAAAACTCTGGCAAATCATGTTTTAGATTACGTACGTAAAGCAATGGAAGGGAGAGGCTTGAGCAAAGCTGGGTTTTATTATCAAGGGAAAAATGACTGGGATGGGGGAGAGTGATGGCTAATGCAGAAGGAGCAGAAAGAGGTAACTAAAAATATAGAGGCTGATGGTTTGATTTAAAGGAAACCAAAAATCTGCTAATACCTATTATGACAATCTAAAACAGACTGCAATGTAATCTATTTGTAATCTACAAACCTGTAATGTACAATTTACAGGTTTCCACAGTTTTTCATTGGCTTTCACTAAACTATGCCACCTGTCACTGTACATATACACATATCCATTCCACCAGGAACATTTATAGTTACTTAATCATTCCATCATATGATTTCAATAGGTCAAAATGAAAGTGATTTCTTTAAATTTTGGGTCTTCAATAATTGAACAAGTACATCAACAACAAACTATATTGCCTGGGAGGTGAGTAGGATATATCACTGGCTTTCAGCAATTTACATGATCTACCAAGGTACACACATACACATATATTTACCAAGGGAGCCTCAGAAATAATCATCACATTGTGTGATTTCAAGAGGTCAAAATGAAAGTGTTTTCCTTAAATTTCAGTTCTTAACTGACCAAATGCATGAACAACAGAAAACACAGCCTTAAAGATAAGTAAAGGAACAGCTCTGTTATCTTCAAAACACTTAAGTGTTTTCTTGGAAATCATCTGCCTATCTAACAAGACCTACACACATAGTACAGAATTTTCCTTCTTCTATGACTTTGCACTGAAAAAAAAAAAAAAAAAAAACTAAGCCTGCTTAAAATGAACAGCTCCATCCGTATTTTGGCTACTGTGGACATTGTTGCTATAAACATTGGGGTGGGGAGCCTGGGTGGCTCAGTGGGTTAAGCCTCTGCCTTCAGCTTACGTCAAGATCTGGGATCAAGCCCCCGGATCAAGCCCCGGATCAGGCACTCCGCTCAGCAGGAAGTCTGCTTCCCCCTCTGCCTGCCTTTCTGCCTACTTGTGATCTCTCTGTCAAATAAATAAATAAAATCTTAAAAAAAAAAATTGAGGTGCAGGTGCTCCTTTGGATCACTATGTTTGTATCATTTGGATAAATACCTAGTTGTGCAATTGCTGGGTGGTAGCGTAGCTCTCTTCTTAACTTTCTGAGGATCTTCCACACTGTTTTCCAGAGTCCCTGTACCAGATAGGCACTGGTGTTGCATGTAACAACCGATGAACCAACAGCAACACGTGAATCATGAAACTCTACCTCTCAAACTAACAATATGCTACACGTTAACTAACTGAATTTAAATTAAAAAAATAAACAGCCATATGTGAGCTATCCGTCTTCCCCAGAAAACACAAAGGTGAAAATCGAGTAGTTCTCAGACTGATCAAACGGGTCTTGTGCCAAGAGGGGGTGCCTCAAAATCAACACCTACAAGCCCATCTCTCTTAAGAAGTGGGAGTTTCAACAAAACCGTGAGCTCTTTTTAGGAATTTACACTTGGAGCCCATAATATAACAAGCCCAATACCAAAGCATTATGGTATAGCAAGTTCTTTCTTGCTTATATATATTTAAAACTGTGAGACAGAAAGATAAAACTAAACGAAGTTATTTTGCTCATTAATATGTTCACACCTTAATAAATATGCATATAAAATATACATTTTTATTGAAGGTACTCCCCTTAAAATGCAGGGTCTTCCTTCGTCTCTGGTCACCATCCCAGGGTATGTACTGAGCCTCCTAGTACTTAATGCCACAGACTACCATGGCAAATGAGGCCCTTGTACCTTTACTTCAGTAAGCCCTAGATCAGTGCCCAACAATAAAAATATGGTAAGCCATTTACGTAATTTTAAATTTTCAAGTAACCACATTTTTAAAAAAGGTAAAACTAAAAAAAGGTAAAACTATTTTAATAATATATTTTACTTAATCTAACATAACCAAACTGTTACCATTTCAACATGTATTTAATATTTTTCTAATACTGAGTATTCAAAATCTGGTGTATGTTTTACATATATAGTACATCTTGATTTGGATGCTGAATTCCTCCTGAAAATACTTTTATGCTAATAAAATTAGCAGTTGATAAAGTAAAGTCACATACTCAAGTTCTCTAATCATGGATTGGAATATCAGTTTTAAAGTTTAAATTAAAATTAATTTAAATTAAATTAAATCCAATTCCTCATTTGTATCACCACATCTCAAGTGCTTTTTAGCCAAATGAGGCTACTGGGTAATGGGAGCTACTACTGCACAGCTCTGGTTACAGGAGCACGATGGTGCCGGGATGTCACACATGTGTTCTCCGGAAGGTCTGGTCCATATCCCAGCCCTCCTATGTCCCAAAGAGCCCAAGGAAAGGAGCTGTGTAGCTGAGTCCAAATAAGGCTCACTCCAGTGTGGGCAGGCTGAGAAAGTCTGGCTCTCCCAAGTCTAAATAGATGTTGTCTTAGAAGAGCCGTGGAGGACCTCACTAGGTGACAAGTGCCAAGCCTGGCTCTTAGATGCAAACTCGACTGAGGACATGAGAGCCAGAATCTTATCCTAATGCTTCCCAAACCAAGGTTATCCCAATCAGGAGCAAAAATCTAAGCATCCTGGACTCTACACCTCTACCACTGTTTCAAACTTTGGTTGTAAAACTGTCTCCCAAATAACATTTTGAAGTTATGCCATCTCTTAAATAGGTATATTAACAGGATTAGCAAATTACACTCTATGTCACTTTTCTAATCCATTTCCAGATCCTGCATGCCTAAATGTCCCAGTGTAATGGTTAGTGCAAATCATAGCAGATGAACACCTATCTGAAAAGATATTGTTATCACTTCTGGGGAGGGAGGTGTGGGTGAAGAGATTAATAAAATTTCACAGTTTTTTAAAGAAAAAATATAAATAGAATGACCATCTATTTTTTTTCTCAAATTAAAAAAAAAAAACAGGATTGTATGGTCTGAAGTAGGCTAGATACATCAGTATTACCCTAGGAAAGCTGACTTTGAACAAAAATAAGGTAGAAAAAATAGAGAAATGGATACAGTTAAGTGTTAAAAACAAGGTTTTAATGATTAACTTCTATAGCCATCCAAAGGGAGTGATGATTTTGGATTATCATTTCAAACTCTCTCCCAAATAATGCTGCACCAGAATTAAAAGTAAGGCCTAAGAGGTAAGCATTCCACTTCCTCCTCTTTTTCTTTTGTTTTATTTGACAATGGAGGCCATGAACAGTAAAAAAGAGAAGAACAAGGAAACAAAGACACTAGCTCGCAGATGTCTTGATGAATACAGCTCGTACAATACAAACACAACCTTTTCTCCTTTCTACATGCATCTTCCTTCTAAAGGAAGAAGGAAGCTGTCAAGAGGGTCCTTAGGTAGCTGTGTGTATGCTCAACAACAGACAGTCAGATCACCTTCTCCCTCCTCAGGATTATTTCCCATTCATTCTCCTGACCTACCACTCCCCTCCCCACCTATGATAGGGTCTATGATCTAGGCCACCTATGACGGGTTAGATCTGGTCCCCTCCCCACCTAAGCGCAAAGTCCTCAACCTCTCCTACAGTGGACTCACCATTCTTTTAGTTTCTGGTTCTGTTACCCCCTAGGCTGTGAGCTCCTTGAGAAAGGGACCACATCTGTTGTGTTCAACATGTAAGCACATTTCCTAGCACAAAATCCTCTACCCAGGAGGTGTTCAATAAGTCTTTCTGATTGGATGATTTAGCTAGATTAGCTAGTTAATCTGAGACCCCCTTCTCATTCTGAAATTCTAGAACTCTCCATGAGACCTTCCTTAAGGGAACTCTTTCCCTTTCAAATAAAGAGCAAAGATGAGTCATCAAGTGTTTATAAAAATACATGATTTCTTTCCCTGTACCCTTAGTTGCCAGCTTTCTCAAAATATAGTTTTTTATCAGAGGGACCATGCAGGGGTCAAAGTGGTTCCCAAACTTGGAGAAAACTGATGTTCAGTTCTTCTTTTTTTTTCCCAAAGATTTTATTTTTGGGGGCACCTGGGTGGCTCAGTGGGCTAAGACTCTGCCTTCGGCTCAGGTCATGATCTCGGGGTCCTGGGATTGAGCCCCATATCGGGCTCTCTGCTTGGTGGGGAGCCTTCTTCTCCCTCTCTCTGCCCGCCTCTCTGCCTACTTGTGATTTCTCTCTCTGTCAAATAAATAAATAAAATCTTAAAAAAAAAAAAGATTTCATTTATTTATTTGATAGACAAGAGATCACAAGTAGGCAGAGAAGCAAGGCAGGCAGAGAGAGAGAGAGGAGGAAGCAGGCTCCCCACCGAGCAGAGAGGCTGATGTGGGGCTCGATCCCAGGACCCCGAGATCATGACTTGAGCTGAAGGCCGAGGCTTAACCCACTGAGCCACCCAGACACCCTGATGTTCACGTCTTGTTAGCAAAACCATCACCCTCTAAGGATGAGGAATGGAGAGGTTTTGTCCAAGGCAACAGCCCTGAAACTCTAGCCCAGAATAACGTCATGAAATGGGGAAGGCACACAGGCCTTGGGCCTCACGCTCATGGCCAAACGGGGAGCATGTGAAGGGCCTGACCTCAGCAGATGAAGTAGATTGAGGTAGCCCTCCATGTCCATTCTATGCAGGAATTACCAGCCCCATTTTAAAGTGTGATGACAAGTTAAAGGTCATGAACAACTAACCTCAAGTCTCTGTGGATGTTAAGAAATGATTAGGAAGAGGCTGCTTCCACCTGGTTCACTCAACTGGTTCATTCAGTTCAGATCACACAATTACACACCGCACACTTCCCTTCATGAGATGAGCAAGTGGGGGAAAGCCAAGTTTCTAGAAAAGGATTACATCGTTTTCTGACCATTTTGCTTAAAGGAGGGATGTATACCTTGCATTTACTTTCCTGAAGAATTACAGAAAATAAAAGCATGTTCATCAAATACTTATTATGAAAAGAATTTATAGCACTCTATGAAGCATTATTTCTTTTTTCCAGAATTTACTCCAATTGTGTGTTATGGTCTTTTCCTCAAACTGAGTAGAAATAAAAGTCAAAGTTACCCCAAATGACACAAGGCATTCTCAGTGGAAAATATGATCAGCCATAGACACCACAATGTGTAAGTCTCTTTTTAATTCCAAAGCCAATCAGCTGTCCTGACGAGAGTACCGTCTTCCCTTTCTTCCCTCTGAGTTTGTACCACATCTGGAAAAGACATGGGGACGTGCCTGCACTTTTCTTCTGCCTTGTGACTGCTGTTAATGCAAGAGATCAGGAAACAAAACTGGATTTGGACTAGGGGAAATAAATGTCCACTGGGCTCTAAGTTCTAGTCACTCTGGAAAGGCACCCATGACCTATGACCCCCCCTTCACAAATCCCTGTTTTGATTGATTATACAGTGGGGTCACAGTGCATCCAATGGCACCTCCTAGCCCAGCCTTTGATCTCAGAGTGACCCATCACCTTTCAGCTCTGGCTATAAAACGAGTATCTCATGGAGAAGGAAGTCAAGACTGCGCTACAAGCAAAGAAAATACCCTGCTTCAAAAGTAATTGGTAATTATTAATAGTATTAGAACTAAAGAGGTGCAACTGGGTGGCTCAGTCAGGTGAGCAACTGACTCTTGATTCTGGCTCAGGTCATGATCTCAGGGTCACGGGATCAAGTCCCACATAGGGCTCTGCACTCAAAAGGGAGTCTGCTTGAGATTCTCTTGCTCTCTCTGCACTTCCCCGCATTCCTCCGCTTGTGCATGTGTGTTCTTGCTTTCTCTCTCTAAAATAAATAATTTTTTTTTTTTTAAGGAGGGGAAAGGAAATAAAAAGATGCACTTAGTGCCAGAGATCCTTCTCCCAGAGCTGAAGATCATCACAGGGAGAACCTCACCTCTCCATTAACCATCTCTACCCTTCCCTACCCCACCCCTCACTTGTATGGAAGCTGTCCTCCTGGTTGGTAGGCAATAATGACGGTTACCTCCCTAAGGTGTCTTGGGTCCCAACATCTTATATTATGCTGTACATGGTACTGGCAAACTGGTATCACAATTTAAATGTTTTGCTTGGAGAGTAGAAATATTTCAAGGGAGGGGCTGGTTATCTCCAACAGAAAACACCTAATGCTAAAGATGTTATTGAACAGTCTTGGTCTCAACCCCAGAGTTGCAACAGCTTGTACCTTCCTTTACCTGGGCATCTTTTCAGAATCCAGGCAGCATCTGCACATTCCACACACGCAGTCAGCTAAAACCAACTGAAATATGCATTATTTCTCTCAACTATTTCCACTGAAGGACAGTTGTGTGTATGTGTGTGCATGTGTGTTGCTGCTGAGTGTGTGCGGCAGTCAGCGTATGAGGGATCTTCTTCTGGTTACTTAAGAATATACAGAAATGAAAAGTTCTGTTGCCTGGCACCATTCAGGTCCAAGTATCTGGGTACCTGTAGCCCAACAGGAGTCAAGAAACAACAAATATCTGAAAGCAGACTGTATTAGTTTCCTACGGCTGGTATAACAAATCAGCACAAACTTGGAAGCCCAAAACAACAAAAATGTATCATCTTACAATTCAGAAGGCAGAACTGGGTCTTAAAAGGCTAAAATCTAGGAGTTGGCTGAGCTGGGTTCCTCCAAGAGGCTCATTTCTCACCTCGTCCAGCTTCAAGATACTGTCTGCATTCCTTGGCTAATGGCCCTGTGTCACTGACACCTTTTCTTCCATCCCGTCAATCACTTCTCTGACTGATCCTCCCACTTCCTGTTTATAAGAATGCCTGTCATGGGGCGCCTGGGTGGCTCAGTGGGTTATGCCTCTGCCTTCAGCTCAGGTCATGATCCCAGGGTCCTGGGATTGAGCCCTGCATCAGGCTCTCTACTCAGCACAGAGCCTGCTTCCCCCACTCTCTCTCTGCCTGCCTCTCTGCCTACTTGTGATCTCTGTCTGTCAAATAAATAAATAAAATCTTAAAAAAAAAAAAAAAAAAGAATGCTGTCTTTATGTTAGACTCACAGGGAAAATCCAGGATAATCCGCCCACCTCCAGACCTCAAGATCCTTCATTCAATCACATCTGCAGACTCCTTTCTGCCATGTAAGGAAATGTATTCACAGATTACAGGGATCAGGACTTGGACATCTGTTGGGGGTGGGGAAAATTTTTTGACCTACCACACTAATGAATTACATTTTAAGTAACTGAAAATGGAAAAGCCTTTTGAAAATTGGGGTTTTCATTAAATACACACACACACACACACACACACACACACACACACACACTCAGCCTACTAATGGATCAAATTGGACTGAAGTCTTTCTGTTTCAATATTTTCATTACCTAAATTTGGTTACCCCAAACTCTTTCTAATAGGACAACTGGATTGTCCTATTAGATCCAGAAACACTGAGTGGGGCCTAATAGAATGTCTCGTAACATTTTCTGCATTTAGACAGATAGCCATCTCTTACATTCCTGGAGTCACTCAGCAGACAACCTCGATTATCAAGACAAATCTCAAATCCCCGAGGTAAGCAAAAATGGCAAATGGCAAGCCACTGTAGATGTCACTCCACAAATACTTACGTCTGGATACCTGCTAAGCACATGGCTCAGCACAGACACTAAGGGGACGGCCTAAAATAACAGAGGAATACGTCCATGAGAGGACAGGAAAGACAAAGAGGGGGGAAAAAGTTAAAATGTGGCAAATGCCACACCAGAAATACAAGAGCAATGTTTTGGAGTCGGAGCTGAGACAGGTCATCTAAGACAATGATATCACAGTAGAGGGGGCCCATGGGCTTGGTTTAAAACATACATAGAACTTTATATCAACCTCTCCAAAGAGAAGAAATAAAATGGATGGTGGTCTCCGGGCAAGAAAATCCTCACTCAGAATCTACTTATCACTCATGCATATTAAGTTTCCAAATAAAATAGCTTTGTTTTTTAATTATAAAAAATTTTCATCTTTGTTTAAAAAAAAAGTCCCAGTTTACAGAAAAGCACAAAAACAAATATCTTTCCTAAATCCCACCAGTCACAAAAAAGGTACCCACTCATCCAGACATCTCTCTTCAAAACTATAAACAAAATATGCATCCTTCCAAGAGATCTGGGATTTCTTGGTTCACCACAAAAATGAATGCAGCAACGTGAGACAGGGGAGAAAGGAAATGCTATTATAAATATCACCAGTGAAGGGAGCAAAAACTGAGAACTGACAAGGAGGAAGGATACCAAAAAGTGACAAAATCAGGCCTATGCTCTGAAGAGGTCTGTCACACTGGAGTTTTGTGTAACTAAGAGCAAAGCGTTCAACACTTCATAGCAGCAAAGGGCAACTATGTATTGGGCCACAAACACTGATGATCAGAAGATAATGAGGCAGAAGAGCAAACTGAGAAAAGGTTAAAGTAGGTTCCACAACATCAATTTAGACCTCAGAAGGTAAAGTATTTCAGAATGACTGCCACCAAAAAACTGTTAAAATTAGAATTGGGGAACGTAAAGGAATATTTCAATTACCTGAAAAGTTAAACCATCCTGAACTCCTTTTTTCTTCAGCAGCTGGGAGAAAGTTCTGCTCTGCAGCTTAGCAACTCAGTTCCTTCCCACTCACAGCTTCTCCACTAACTCTGCTGTGTGACTCTGGAGAAGTCACTTCACATCTCTGAGTCTCCACTTCTTCCAGTGAGGCTAAGTGTTGAACTAGATCAAATCTCCTCATTTCAGCATCTTCGATTTTATAAGGAATGGTCCCTAGTGAGCCTAAAGTAAGAATCCCAATCACATCTCTCAGTCATTATCACAAATTACAAGCTTGGGTGTTGGCCTTATGACCAGAAATGTAACATTTTTAGACAGCAAAGAAACTGAATGAAAAGAGAAAACTAAAAATCAAAACTATTCAAATCTCTCCACAAGGAATTTATCACATGAAGAAATACCCGACTTCCCCTATCAGGATGTTTAGAAATCCCAGTCAAGAACGCCCAGTAAAAATATTTACAGGCACATGAGGATAAAAAAATATGCTAAGATTTTTAAGAAAAGGGAGGGGGAGAGGAGGATAGAAAGGAATGGGAGGAGGAGAAAGAAGAGGAGGAGTTTCCCCTCCCCCTCAGCACACAGAGTCTGTGGAGTCTCTAAACAGAAAAGACTTCACAATTTCTGTACCTCTGCTCTCGAAGCACACAAGCATGTTTCCAAGTGGAGAGCAATGGATAAAAAGCACAAGACTGCTGTAAAATAAATACATAAAGTAGCATGGAAAGAACACATTATTGTTCAAGAGTCAGGAAGCTCTGGAGCCCAGCCCAGGAAAACACTCTGTAACCTAAGGTGTGCCCTTCCAAGTCTTGGTCTATTTGTTTATAAAGGACGCAGAGAGATAATTCCAGACAAGTGTGTTTTAATGTCAACCCAACTTTTCTTGGAGAAAAACTGTTTTAAATCCAGGATAGTTAAAATTTGGAATGGGTAGGTGAAGATCTCTCTTTCAACACACTTCTAAGGACTGCCCCATGTTAACTAGATTGTCTTTCCTGACTTAGGACTTAACAGGTCAACTTCTTGAGGAATCAGCACCGTGACCTAATTGCCTGCCACTCAACCCAACATTTTTCTCATTCATCTGAGTTTTTCCTCACACCTCAGCTGATATCCAGAATGGCCCAGAACACTGTTGTTTGCACCTTTCCCTCTCCTCAGTGCAATAGGACTAAAAGTGTTTGCCTGTTGCTAATTTGACAATGGTCGGCACACAGTCTGGCTCCTCAGAGTCAGGGCTGAAAACTGTGGACAGTGTGGGATGAGATGAAAATACTTTGAGCACCTAGCTCAAAGCGCATCACTAATTCCCACCAGACCGTTCTAGTGCAGCTCAGTCCTTGGATCGTGAAAAAAAGAGAAAAAGAGAAATCTTGGAGGAAGTCAGAGGCTGAAGGCTCAAGCAAGAAGACTCAAGCAACAACAATTGCTCTGTTCTAGCAATAGTTCATGCTTATGCAATATCAGGAAGGAGAAAAGGCAGACAAATTTAACTCATGCATATGGGAAATCCACACAACACAAAACAATTCATGAGAGTTAGATTTGAAATTCAAATAAATAACCAATAATTTTTCAGTGTAATTATGTCCTAAATATTGTATGGGAGATACACTAAAACATTATTTCTTATTTATCTGAAATTCATATTTAACTCTTGCACAGGAGATACCTATACCAAAAAGAAATAATTTTTATGTAAAATTCAAATGTCATGTACTTTTTTAAAAGATTTTTATTTATTTATGTACTTATTTGAGAGAGAGACAGAGACAGAGACAGAGAGAGAGTCTTAAGCAGACCCAGCTCTGAGTGCAGAGTCTTAGCTGGGTTCAATCCCGGGACCCTGAAATCATGACCTGAGCCAAAACCAAGAACCAGGCACTTAACTGACTGAGCCACCCAGGAGCCTGAGAGCCCTGTACTTTTACTTGCTAAGTCTGACAAACCCCATCCATAGCTGTTCTAATATTCTTTCACGGTACTCTATGACACAAGGAAAAATTTAATTGAAGCCAACAAAACAAAGTGGGGGTGGATGATGGGCAAGCTAATTTTAAAAGGAAAGTTTAACAATATTAAGGCAAAATGATTTTAGGGACTATCACTATACCTCCAAATATCTGTATATCATTGTAATTAAAGGGTTTATTATCACTATTTGAAACAGAGTCATTGGAGTCTGAACACAACCTCCTGCATAGTACACTTAGACCATTAAAGCATCTGATTTTAAAAGGTGAGGGTTAAGATTAAAACGTGTTTTTAAATGCTCAAAACTCACAATACTTAGTTTCTAATAGCATTACATTGTCCAAGATACATATAATTTTCAATTTATTAATGGCATTCGTGTACGTATCTATAATTTTCCACTTAAACTACACACAGGAACTCTCCCCCAGTTCTTTTCTACTAGACACAGAACACCTCTGCAGACACCAGCTCTGGAAACAACACATTTGGGTTATGTAAGGAGGCCTGCTGACAGAAAGAGAATGGAGCTGGCTGAAGATTTCAGGGAAGACCTGAGTCAGGGTCAGGCGGAGGAAACTGGACAGCTTCCCGATACCTCAGATCTCCACAGTGTGGCTTTGTTACTCCCATAGTGATCAGACACACCCGTGCTCCAAATATAATGCCATGCCAGAAAGAAGTGATCTGGAGACTGTCCATATCTCTGAGCATAAAATGAAGAAGATCAGGGAAACTGCAACAGGCAGTTACTTAAAAGATGGAGCCACAAAATGCAGTCATTTTATTATAAAAATACCATGTATTCGGTATGTATTGCCATGTATTCGGCAAAAAATAAACTTATTTAATGTATTTCCCTTTTTTTGTGGTTAATCTTAAGTACTGAACAAAGGCTATCAAAACCACTGTGACCATGGAAAACTTCAGAAAACATATAGCTGGAAGGGGATCAAAAGCAATAAGCCCCCCTTTTAAAGATTCTATTTATTTGAGAGAGAAAAAGAGAAAGAGAGAGAGCGCCCACACATGCACACATGCATGTGAGCCGGGGAAGAGGCAGAGCGGGAGGGAGAGGAAGGGGAACAGAATCTCAAGCCGACTCCACGCTGAGCGCTGAGCCTGATGTGGGGCTTGATGCGGGACCGATCTCATGACCCTGAGATCATTAGCTGAGCCGAAACCAAGAGTTGGAGGCGTAAATAACTGAGCCACCCAGGCACCACGAAAGCAATGTCCTTTGATTAGGAAAAAATGACATCGAGCATTTTCTGGGCACAAGCCCTTGTGCTAAGAGCTTTACATAAATTTACCTCATTTGATCCTCACCACACCCCTGTAAGCTAAAAAAAAAAAAAAAAACCAAAACACTCTGATTATTTAATGCCATGGGAAGACTAAGTCTGCAGGAAGTTAAGTAGGTTGTCTAAGGTTACAGAGACAATAAACTGAAGGGGAATAATTTAGATCCACTATAGAATAATCCAGAACCAGTCCTCTTAATCCTATGGGCACTCTATTCCAGATTAAATGACACATGTTCTGGGTGGTGATATAGCACTACCACTGTCACAGTAAGGCACAACAAAAATGCACTTAAATCTCTCTGGGTCTCAGTCATACTACAAAGCTAGATCCTCTGCAAAGACCTTTCCACCTTCAAAATTCAAGGCTCTTTTTAATTTGAATGAAGGATTCCTCAGGGCCAACTATTCTTAGCTTAGGAATGGGCAGGTTAAGTGGCTTCCTCAATACATGGATAGAATGAGATTCAAATTCTGATCTTTTGAATCCACATCCCATGTAACCACTATTAAACTAAGCCAGATCCATGATCTCTAATTTATATGACAATGCCGTAAGTAAGGGAGACACAGAAACATCCAGGTTACAACAGACGAGGTATTCATTCTCAGGTTTACCAAAACAGGCTCTTTCCTCCCAATAAAAAAGAAAGTAGCTGAAAAACTTGGGCTCATTAGCTGATTTCCAGAGTTAGGCAGCAGTGTTGACACCAGGATGCCAGCCAAGCTCATGTTCCCAACACCCCAGGCACTGGTGACCTTGCAGAGAGACCTGTCACCCACAAAACGTCCCCTGGTCCTGCAGGATCTTCCCAGAGGCAAAGAAACTCAGCAGGACTGGCCTTGGCAGGTCGGGGGCAGCCGGCCACCTAAACATGGTCCTGGAACTCCTTGTTAACCTAGGAATCAAATACTTTCATGGTTTTGTGACATTTCAGGGGGAACCAAACCCCATCTGGACTTAAAAGGATTGGAGAAGAAAATTCAGATTGCCAGAGGACATTAAAGCAATCTTAGGTGATATTTAAAAGCCAGCTAAAGCCCCTCTTTCCCTCTGATCAATTAGATCATTGCTAATCATCCCCTGTATTCATTTTTTAAAATTCTGTCATCTTACTTTTCCTTAATTTAAAGAATCTTTTCACCAGCTTGCCACAAACATAAACTTTTACCTCTGGGCGGTCTCCACCTCCCAGGACAGTTACCGCCCAGGTCATTCCAGACAGTCTGTTTATCTCTTGCTGGATAAAACTATGTTCTCTGTAGGAAGGAAGAAAAGGCACTGCAGAAAAGAAGAGGGACAATTAAAGGGCTCTACCAGACCTAAGGCTAATGCATTTTCTCCACACATTGTGTGAGTACCTGTGGGAAAGAGAGAAAAGGGAATCAGAGCCTCCCCTCAAAGCATGCGCTAGGTGGGTGACAGGATGCTATTCCTATGCTTTTAATGCATGAACCTATGCTTTTAAGGGACGGGGTGGGCTGCTGGGCGATTTCCATCCTGCTGAGACTTCCTTTGTGAGCAACCTCTCCCTCCACACACTATGGAACCTTCTGTCTGCTCCCACCCTCCAAGGAGCAGCAGTGCAGGTAAAATTCAATAGCAACTTGAGCCAGCATGACTTTAGCGATCAAACTGCTTTAACATGGGACAGAATCCCCAGCAACGGGCAATCAGTCAAAAGCAGAAAAGTTGACTATCGTGACAGAACACACAAACACACAAAAGGAAAAATATATCCTTAGCGAGAACTATTATACTCCTTACAAGTACTTTAAGTTCAGTTGTGCGTCTGTATATGTATTTGTGAAACTGGCTAGGATGTAAAGTGTATGTCTTACTGGGGGTCATGATTTTAAAAGCTTAGAAAACACTCTCTAGGCTCAGTAGTAAACTCAGTTTAAGGGAATAGCAGCAAAGGGAGAAGCAATAAGGATGGTGACCCGAGGAAAGGCGAACAAAAATGAATAAAAATAAATACTTCCTTGGAAGGGCTGATCCTGCAATTCATGGTCTTGAATCCCAACTCTGTTATCCTTGGCACGAAGTAATCCAACTATCTGGGAAAACTACTGCAAAACACCTGAAAGATTTCAAATGCAACTGTTCAGAAGGCATTTCCAAAAAAAAAAAAAAAAAAAAAAAACCCAAAGAAGGACACCTGGGTGGCTCAGTGGGTTGGGCCTCTGCCTTCAGCTCAGGTCATGATCTCAAGGTCCTGGGATCGAGTCCTGCATCGGGCTCTCTGCTCAGCAGGAAGCCTGCTTCCTCCTCTCTCTCTGCCTGCCTCTCTGCCTACCTGTATCTCGCTCTCTGTCAAATAAATAAATATAATCTTAAAAAAGAAAGAAAGAAACCCAAAGAACATCAAGATTTGAAAGACAGAAAGCTGCATTCCCAAACCCTAAAGACATTACTAGGATAAAAATGTTGATATTTTTGTGTTCAAAAGCCTGGCCCACATAGTTAAAGCACATCGCAAAGCCTAAAGATGGCCTTAGACACTACAAAGGCAAAATGTCACCCAGGCAAGGCCCTGGCGTGAGGTAATAGAATAGGATCATTTTCCTTTAAAGGACTAACACATTTAACATTCAACATAACAAGCACATTTAACACTGGGTAACATTTAATATCCAGAACATACAAAGAAGAATCACAACTCAACAACAATAAAACCACACAATTAAAAAACAGGCAAAAAACTGAAGTAGACATTTCTCCCAAGATACTATACAAACGGCCAAGAAGCCCATGAAGAAATGCTCAACATCACTAATTATTAGGAAAATGAGAATCAGCACCACAGTGAGATCCCTTACACCCATGAGAACTACTATCAAAAATGAGGCAACAACAGAAAACAACCAGTGTTGGCAAGGATGTGGAGAAACTGGAACCTGTGGGCACTGTTGGTGGGAATGTAAAATGGCATGGCTGCCATGGAACTCAGCACAGTGGTTCCTCAAAAAGTTAAAAATAGAATTACCATATGATTCAGCAATCCCACTTCTGGGTATATACCCAAAGAATTGAAAGCAGGGACTCAAACATATTTTTATGCCCGCGTTCACAGCAGCATTGTTCACAACTGCCAAGAGATGGAAACTACCCAAGTGTCCACCCACAGATAAATGGATAAGCAAAATGTGATATATACATTCAAGGGAATAGTATTCGGTTTTTAAAAGGATGGAAATTTTGCTATATATGCTACAACCTGGATGAACTTTGAAGACATGATACGCTAAGTGAAAGAAGCCAGTCCCCAAAAGATGAACACTGAATGATTCCACTGATAAGAATTTTGGAGCGCAGTCAAATTCATGCATAACAAAGTAGAATGGTGGTTTCCAAGATCTGGGAGCAGGGAGAATAGGGTCCAAAATTTCGGTTTTGCAAGATGTAAAGAGTTGTGGAGACTGGCTGCCCAGCAGCACGAATATATTGGACACTACTACTGAACGGAACAGTTAAAGTGGATAAGGTAATACATTTTATGTGTACTTTTCCACAATTTAAAAAATACACACATACACACACGTACACACACACACACACACACACACACACACACCGACCAGTGTTTTGTTCTGGGGTGTAGACCACAGCGCCACCCACGGCTCTGTAAGCAGAGGACAGCTTGTTAAGAGCTGAACCATAGGCTTTGCAACAGCAGACATTTCTCTTCCTGAAAGCCCATCCCGGAAGTCCCGACACGTTAATTCACTGTCCAAAAACAGCCTCCCCAAACCATTTCCTCAAAACACAGAACAAGGCTGTTCAACTGTTTGTGTCCTTTCCTTTTTCAGGGGGTGCAATGGGGTGGTGCGTGGGGTGTGAAACTACAAAAGGAAAAGTTGTAGGGAGTATGGAAAGGGACTTTTTCCCTTTTCCCTTGAATTTTCTGAAACTGGACTTTTTCTTGAGCCTGTAGAATATCATCCATTTGGAGGCAGAAGTTTTCTCTAAATCTGCACCATCCCCACCCCCCTCCCCGACGGCCAAGTTCCTGGGCTGCCTATTTTTATACTGATTGTATGCTGAACTGGGACATGCAGGCTACAAGAGCACCAGAGAAAAACCACCCCCAGGTGGCCTGAAAGAGGCCATTTTACATATAAAAAAGTGGTGTTTCTGGAACTTGTGGAGAAAAAAGAACACAATACATGGGCTTACTCTGAAATGGCCTCAGAAACTGTGAAGTTTAAATTCTGCTACATTTTGCTAGATGTGTGGTTCCTGACCGGCACACCATTACATTTCCACACTGGTAATGACAGACCAACCCACCCCCCACCAAAGTTTCCCAGAACTTCCTGTCCTGACAGTGACGTACTATGGTTGAAACATCTAGCTATGCTCTCGGAAATGTTAGAGAAAACAGGTGGGATGGATGGAAAGGAGCTCCCACGTATGGTTGATCTTCATAATTTGTGGTAATTCTGTCCTACAAAGTCACCTTTAGCAAATACCCAAGTACTGTTACTATTGAACATACAGGGTTAGGGTCCTTGCATACCTCCAGTCACATTTTAGTCAACCCATCAATACATGACCTTGTTTTTGTGTTTCTGTTCCAGAACGTCTTATTTGGGGCACCAGGATGGCTCAGTCAGTTGGGCATCTGACTCTCAATTTCGGCTCACATCATGATCTCAAGAGTCCTGAGATGGAGTCCTGGGTCGAGCTCTGCACTCAGCGAGGAGTCACTTGAGATTTCTTTCCTCTCGCTCCTTCTCCCTCTGCTCCTCCTGCCCCCCGCACTCATGTACTCTCTCTCAAAATAAATAAGTCTTTAAAAACTAATGAATAGTAACAAAAATAAAACTCCATAGTTGATATAGGTTGTTGATCCATTAGTACTGCACCCATAGTATAGGAACTATAAACTCATACCCGAACAAAGCTGCCTAACATATACATTTTCTTGAAAAGACACACCACACCTTACTTTAAAAAATTTTTTTTTAATTCCAGTTAGTTAACATAGAGTGTAATATTAGTTTCAGGTATGAAATACAGTGATTCAACACTTATAAAGATCACCTGCTGCTCATCACTTGTGCCCTCCTTAATCCCCATCACCTGTATCACCTATCGCTCCACCCTTCCCCTCCCCAGTAACCATCAGTTTCTTCTCTATAGTTAAGAATCTGTCTCTTGGTTTGCCTCTCTCTCTTTTTCTTCCCTTTCCTTGTTTCTTTTGCTTCTTAAATTCTACATAGGAGTGAGATCATATGGTATTTGTCTGTCTCTGACTGACTTATTTCAGTTAGCATAATGCTCTCTAACTCCATACAGGTCATTGCCAATAGCAAGATTTCATTTTTTATTATGGCTGAGTAATTTTCCATTGTATATAAACATATGCCACATCTTTATCCATTCGTCAGTCGATGGACACTTGGGCTGCTTCCCTAATTTGGCTATTGTAAATAATGTCGTTCTAAATATGGGGGTGCATGTATCCCTTTAAATTAGTATTTTTGTATTCTTTGGGTCTTACACTTAGAACACTAGGCAGCACTTTAGCACTAGCTGGGAGCACTTTTTTTTTTAACATCTTAATTTTATTTTATTTTTGTCAGTGTTCCAAGATTCATTGTTTATGCACCACACCCAGTGCTCCATGCAATATGTGCCCTCCATAATACCCACCACCAGCCTCATCATTTTAAATAGTGACATCACTAAAAAAAAAAAAAAAACACAGAAACTGCAAAAAGGGTGGCCCAACTGTAAAGGACACAACATGAGAGCTGAAGCAAGAAGCTGAAGCATCGCCTAGTCCAACCTCAACCTTTAGCATCTCAAATTTTCTACCATCCCTACACATGCCCACAAATGACCACAGAAGTACCATGGGTACTGATTGGCTTCATACAGGGGTTACAGATGAGCCTCAGCAAGTGGGAAAATTCACAAAAACAGAAGCCACAAGTGATGAAGATCTACTGCCTTCGCTGACTTGGGAACTTTCCCACACTTAAGCTTATGATAATAAATACAAAATCTATTCAAACCTATTAGTAGTGACCCTTTTAAAAGCCATTTGAAAATTCCAGTGTTTTGAGCTGCACACACAGGGCACAAGTCACTGGCTGCTGGGGGCAGGGGAAATGCTCCTCTTGCTCCCCAAATTCAGAAGCCCAAGCACTAGGCAAGTCACTGACCACCACAGACCCAGCAGTCTTGACTACCAGCACCAACCACTACATCTCTGTGACTTTGATCCAACAAACGGCCACTGGTCTACCCACAATGGGATTTCCCACAGTCTCCAGAAGGCACTTCCTCAAATCGTCCCCTTTCAAGTCTCATCTGAATGTAATTTGCAGTTAGAATTCATGGGCATTCTTTCACACTCTAACAAAGAGGTCTCTGTGCTTCTGCACATTTCATTTCCATATATATGCTAAAGATAAAATTCGAAATTGAAAAAATGCCCTACTTTTTCCCATTTACCATATCCATGGCAACACCAGGTGCACTACAAAAAAAGGGAAATGTGCCAGACGTAACGCAACTGCTATAAGATCCTTACACAGTAACAAATTATTTTTTATCTCTCTGGAGAAGTCAAGACGCTGATTTACCATCACTGTCTGAGACTGGACCAAATCATGCCACCTCCTCCAGGCAGAAAACATTTAGGGGCACACAGAAGAGGCACCAGGTACCCTGGGAGTTCATCAGATCACAACACTTCTTCAGAACTGCAGGAAAGTTCAAGATTCACTCTTTTACAATCAAAGAGATAAGCACTTGAGATGTGCCTGCTTTTAAGGAAGGAGCCTTTTTTTTTTCTTTTCTTTTTGGCTCCCTCCTCAGTCACAGCCAGACCGTTTTCAGCCCCCACCTCCTTGCCACTCTCCGACTAACATAGGAAACCCTGTTCCCTAACACTTCTGCTTTTTAAAAGTCTCAAAACTGGCTACCTTCTCAAAGACTTTTTGACATCACAACTAAAAAAGCTTTGGAGCACTAAAGTTGTGATTTACTGTGTTTAACTGTCATGCTATGCTCACCACTGATAACTCTTTATCCTCCCTTTCCTACACGAAATAGTCAAAGAAAAAACGTCAAGCCATGTTTTGATTTCACATGGCTGATTCTGCTCTATGCCCGTCGCCAGCAAAAGTCCGTGTCTGGGCTGGCCGGTATGTGCCTAGGGCCTTTCCTGTTCTTTTCGTTTCCTTGAGTCAATTCCTGTCAGGTGCGAATGCTCCAGAGTTACAGAATTAGGACACAGGAACTCACCCTGAGTCATAGCTGGAACCCATCTTCTCTTCTGAGCTCACAATGAAAAACAAACGAAATCTAAAACTACACTGAAAACAAAAAGGCAGGTGGAAGTTTAAAGTGCAGATGTGGCTGTGGCCAGAGCTAGGTATGATCAGGCGGAACAGATGTCAGTAATAAGCCTAGGAGAGCTACAAAGGTTAGTTTGTATCCATCTCCAGTCCTAAGTGAAGAGGCTGATAAGAACACAAAGCCACATGGCACCTGCTCTGCTACCCGTTCTGCATATGCAATCAGGGCATACAACCTGGAGGAGAACCCGAAAATGGTCTGGGAGGGCAAAGCAGGTCTGGCCCATTAGTGGCGAGGAAGTGGGTCTAGGACCTGATGAGGGCAGCTTTATAGTTTATAGGCAGCACGATCAGTGAAGCTGGCACCGGGCCCATTCATCCTCTTGGCTCCCCAGAGAGAGAAAAAGCGTCACCCACAGTTGCATTTGTTCCAGTCTGCCATAAAGGAATATGGCTCTTGAAAGAGTCTGGGGCCAGAAATAATAGGAAGTTAAACCCTACTGTGACCAAGGAAAAAGCAAATCTAGTGATCATCATGAAGCTGGGAACTAACTAAGGTCTGTAAAATCAGAATAAGGTAGGAGAAAATCCAGAGCCTAGAAAGTTCGAGGAAGGGAAAGCAGTACTGGAAATACTATCAATGGGACTCAGATCAAATCTATTTATGAGACTCCTTTTATAGATGCAGACTGAATAGCCACCTACACTGGAGCCAATCAGGTTTCCCTAAATTACATTCTTGTTATCTGATCTTACTACAGTCCTCACATTTCAGAGCTAGATAGGTTTTATTTTTAGAAAGCAGCAGTGATATACTTGAAAAGTAGGGGCAACTGTCTTCTTCAGGATTTGCAGCCATTGTAATTCAGTGATTTTATTCACCGCAGCTAGCTGAAGCAGTCACTTATGAAGCCATAGGGACTAATTCAGTCAACCTGAGAAACTTGAAATATTAAATTCTATTGTCAGATTCAGCCAGAAGTCACCTCTCCCTCCACCAAGCTCCCAGGGCACCTGCTGTCTGTCTGAAGGCCCTGCCTCTCTCAAGGAGGTAGCATGCAGTGACTTGAAGTCCAGGGTCTTTATTCTCCAGGGAGATAAGAAATCACTTATTACTCTACAAAGATCTTCTCACTGAATTTTTCTTTGAGTTCAAGTAGCACTAGCACTAGTCCAAAAATAAGGGTCTCACATCTGTCCCAAGGTGGCTTTCTTAAAAACTTTATAAGTAAATACTATGTTTGGAACAATGCCTTATTTGTTTGAAAATTACAGTACATTCTTAATTTTATTTTAATTTAGTTAATTAACATATCATGTATTATTGGTTTCAGAGGTACAGATCTGTGATTCATTAATCTTCTATAACACCCAGTGCTCATGACATCACGTGCCTGCCTTCAAGCCTACCACCAAGTTAGCCCATCCCCCTACCCCCTCCCCTCCAGTAAGCCTCAGTTTGTTTCCTATGATTAAGAGTCTCTTATGGTTTGTCTCCCTCTCAGGTTTCATCTTGTTTTATTTTTTCCTCTCTTCCCCTGTGATCCTGTTTTGTTTCTTAAATTTCACTTATCATTCTTATTTTGTTTCAATGTTAAACATGCACTTTCCACCTCTTTTTCTGAAATTAAGAAGGGGTCCAGGGCCAAACAGAAAGATTACAGGTAATACAGGAAAGAACTATGGATATCTTGACTTGTTTCCTGGAGTCTGACTGCCTGGGTTCAAATCCCAAATCCTCCATTTACTGGCTGTGTGATCTTAGCCAAGTCACTTAAGCTCTCTGTGCTTCAGTGAGGATAGTAACAGTCATTACCTCACAGGATCACTGTGAGAATTAAATAGGTCAACCAAATATGTAAAATACGTAAAATTTTTCCTGTCACATAGTAAATGCCATATGTGAGTTAACCTTACTTTACTATTATGTATTACTATGTATTATTATGTATTATGCATTATTATGTATTACTATCACATTTCAAATCTTGAAACATTTGAAGTTATAATACTTATCCATAATGATATCCTTAAATTTTATCACATCAAGTTAAAATTGGCTTCTTACAGGAAATGATATATGATCTAAAAGATAGCTGACAAAAAGCAGTGTTTTTATCTCTATCATTACTGTGGGCCTACTAAAACAGAGCTACCACAGTGAACAAATATGAAATCAAACCAGAGTGAATTAAAATTCAGAAGAAGAGAAGAAGAAACTAAGAGAGACTAGAAATGAAATATGGGTCCACCAGGGGCAATTCAGTGCCCCCTGGACTTGTCATGGAAGCATCGGCTTCATCTCAAGACCTTCCCTCAGGAAGGATGGTCCCCACCTGGACCACGCTGCAGGTGGGGCAGTAGGCTACGGGGGCATTCTGCGAATGTTCCAGTGTGCCCACTGGTTTACTAGGCAGCCCCTAGAGAAACCAGCTCCTTGGGTCAACCCACAGAATAAAATTATTCAGAACACTGCCTCACTTTTCTGAGATCGAGCTTTTTTCAGATCACGGTGATGGTTCATGAAAGTCACGTTGGTTTCTCCCGGCTCTAAAATTCAGTGACTCTCTGTACAGACTTTTTCACTCCTGCCTTTGTATTCTCCGGAATGACCTCATCGGCTACCAAGTGCTGGGATTCAAAGAAATGTTTGAAGAATAACATGTTCTAGTTAACTAAATTTGTCTAATCAATTCAGCTCTTAGGAAAGCAAGTTTAAAAAAAAAAAAAAAGATAAAACAAACATTTTAGTTTCAATCCTTGCTGGAAAATGTTTGAAAATACAGCTGACCCTTGAACAACGTACGGATCAGGAGTACCAATCCTGTCCCACCCCCAACCTCCACACAGGGGAAAATTCATATACCTTGACTCCCAAAGAACTTATTCATAGCCTACTGCTGACAGGAAACCCTACTGGTTAATAATAACATAAAATAACATAATAACATAAACAGTCGATTTAACAACTACTTTGGATGTTATTTGTATTATATACTGTATTCTTACAGTAATGCAAGCTAGAGAAAAGAGAATGTTACTAAGAAAAGTATAAGGAAAAGAAAGTACATTTACAGTACTGCACTGTATTTATTGAAAAAATCAACTTGTAAGTGGACCCTCACAGTTCAAACCCAGGTTGTTCGAGGGTGAGCTGTACATTGACAAACTTTCTTATTGAATAAATAGAAGTACTGAACACTGTTTAATATTATTAATGATTTGAATTCTAAATAAAGTTCCTTAGGGTTTTAAGAGAACTGTAAAAATAGGGTTAGCAATTTAGAGGAGGACGACATTATTTTCAGGGAAACAGGAAAGCCTACACAGGACCCGGAAGGCACAAGGGGATTTGGGCAGGTGGAAACTGGAGGGGACAGGCCAGACGGAGAAGGGGCAGGAACACAGGTCATGAGGGAGTTTTGGGTGGAGAGAACCCACAAAATACGGAAGCTATAAATTCAGTGGCGTGTGTGGTATGGCCGCTGGTCCACATTTTCCATACAATCCAAGCAGGAAGGGGAAGCATGAGCCCAGAAAGGTAAGATGGGGGCAGATCACTGGGAGCCTCATATGACCAACTAAAGAATTTGGATTTTAACCCAGAAGCAGTAGGGAATCACCAAAGGTGTTCACCTCTGAGAACATGGACTGGGGAGAAGCAGGACATAACCAAAGGAGGGGTTCAAAATAATAAAACTCGCAGAAATATAAGTAGTATTGATGAAGTTCTAGAACCTAGGTGAGATTCGGTGGGCTGAGATCCCCAGCCGATGACCAAGAAAGAATTCTTGAGACATCTTTGGTGCAAAATGGTGGTTTATTAAAGCACGGGGACAGGACCCGTGGGCAGGAAGAGCTGCTGCCCCGGGTTGTGAGGGTAGGCAGGTTATATACCTTGCGGTTTTGGGGACGGTAAAGGGATGGGAGGTTTCAACAGTCTTCACATGTTAAGGAGGGCCTACAAGGTGGCGGGGGGGGGGGGGGAATTGCCCTTATGGCTTGATCAATGTCGTCTTTAGGTCAGGCATTAACATCAAGATAGTTGGGAGATTCTTGGTGGGGTGTTATGATCCTGCTGTCATTTACATTCCCTTCTACCTCAGCCTCCTCCAGTTTATGGTGGGAGGGAGACATTAGGGCTTCAGGAACTGAGAGTTATTTGCCTCTGGAAATTTGTGCTATCGATAAGGTAACCTCCCTGTTTAGGTCTCTAGGACATCTGTAGAGCAAGATTCCGGTTCTGCAGGATTGCAATCCCTGCAAGTTAACTATTTATCGTTTTATGGCAGTCAGGGGTGCCTGAGGAATGCTACACATATGGAGGGGAGCAGGTGAAGAGGGGGTTGCAAAGCGCCAGCTTTTGCTCTGTCCTCAGCCAGCCTCCTGCTCCCTCATCAGTATAAAGCTAAAGTGCCATTTATAACATACCTCCTAAATGTTTAACATGCTCTAGCAATTTAACCCCACCTTACAGATAAGAAACAGAGGCAGAAAGGGATTAAATAAATTCTCCAGATCAGTGTGACTCTAAAGGCCAGTGCTGGCAGCCACAGGGAACCCCAGTATCTGTACACAGGATACATCCCCTTTGTATAGAGAGAACAAGAACTCAGCACCCCTGCCTGAAATGGAAAAGGGAAGTCTAGCAGCTATAAGGATGGACTACAGTGGCACATATCACAGGGCACTGTCATGGGCGTGACATTTCCAGGAGCCGTAAGTGGTGAAATTGTAATGTTATCTCCCGAGACTGCGCCTATTAGCCCTGACAGGAGTCAGCAACGCTCCTCTGTTGTTAAAAAAAAATTAGCAACCCAAAGCCAGGAGACCATGCTTCTCTGTGAATGTGAAGAGATGATACACTTCAAAAATCTATCCAACTACGCATACCAGTAAGAAGATTTATTCGTAAGACCTCAACATCGCACTCAACAACACTATGTTCCAAATAAGGACTGAGTGGCAGAAAGTAAGGCTGGGTAGGAAGTGTTGCCCATCCTGCCGTTTTAAAGATTTTATTTATTTATTTGACAGACAGAGATCACAAGTAGGCAGAGAGGCAGGCAGAGAGAGAGGAGGAAGCAGGCTCCCTGCTGAGCAGAGAGCCCAATGTGGGGCTCGATCCCAGGACCCTGAGATCATGACCTGAGCGGAAGGCAGCAGCTTAACCCACTGAGCCACCCAGGCACCCCCATCCTGCCGTTTTAAAACAAAATCCTCTTTTTTTGTTTAAATACCACATGACAGTAAGGAAGGCCTGAAAACCAGGGACATTCTTCATCTAGATCCATGACCAAGTTCAATGACACCATGGCACGGAGTTAAGCCGCAAACTGAAGACTGAACTCTCATTTCTCAAACTGTAATATTCCTTTCCTTGATATTGACCTAGCTCGTTGAATTGAAAATAAAACTGGTATTTTATTTTAACTATATTTAAACTATAAAGGAAGACAACCCAGCTTCGCCTGGGAAGAGGAGTTAATATCTTACTTGCCTGAAGGCAACAGGCCTGCCTTGCTTGCTGGCTGTGGCCCCTTCCTGGTGGAAGAGCTCTAATTTAATTAAGTTGGCTAGACGGAGAACTCCCCAGAATCCTGACTCTCATCTTAATTGCCATGAGGAACCTGGTGGCTAGCCTCGAGGCCTGCCTGAATAAGTGATACTTAAAAGTGAACGCGGAAAGCCACCTTCCCTTTTATCAAGTGCACATCCAGAGTACTATTTCTTTTTCTTCAGATTTGATTAAAGTCTTCATTCCATTATGCCTTTCCAGAAGGGAGTCACAATGAAATCATAATACTACTACTGGAATCATTTCCACTCCAACAAACTGGATATTAAGGAAGGCTTATTCTTGCAATTGAAGAAAGGAACTAATTCATTATAAAAATGAGTAACACACGCGCATGCTTATCAACCGCCCGTAAAATAAATATTTTCATGTGAAAGCTGTGTTTTTATATCCCAAAATTATTTCCAGCATTTGGCACGGGACCAAGGCAATTCAGAATCATTGCCATTTATAGCAAAGTTTAGGCTAAGTTGTAGGGCACACAAAAAAAGTGTACTTGCTCAACATTTTAAGGTCACAGAGTCAATCAGAATGTCCGTGCAGGAAAGACTTAGTCTAAGTGATACACCAAGCTCTGTGAAAAGGAAGAGAGTCTACATGTGTCCATGGGTATAGCAGGCAAAACACTAAGAGAAACAGAACCACAGGCAACAGAAACTTGGTTTCAGAGAAGACACACATCAACTCCTAAAAGCTAGCATACCCGCTGATAGGCAGACCTACCTTTTTAATTCACATGGGGGTCCCTGATGACCAGATGTGACTAAGTAGCTAAACTAACGACAAGAGAAAGGGTGAATCCATCTGGTATTTTGCAAAAACATCTATCCACCTGACAGAGACAACTGAGTGGTGGATCCAGAAAACTCCTTTCCCCATCCAATTTAAGAAGAAAGTTTTAAATAAAAATAAATTAGCAAAATCATGCAATTCAGTGTGGTTACTGAATTGTTCCAATAAAATCAACACTGTTCCTGCTGTCAGACCCTCATGGGCTCGGTGCAAGACAAAAAAAGTACACACGACAGCTGCCACATAGAGCCAAAAAAAAAAAAAATCTCCTAGTGACACACACTCTAGGTGCCATGGGAGCCCAAAGGAGAGGAGACGGGATGGGACTTCTCCTTCAGGTCTCTGGAAATGAAGAGACTCTAATCAGAAGACTATAAGTTTCACCTTCCAATAAAGTCATTTTCCTTCTCCACTCTACTCACTATCACAGAGGTCTGGGCTTTAAGGAAATTTGTTCCTAAAAGACAGCATACACTTTTTCTTAACCTCTAAAAGAAATAACCTCTAAACTTTTTGCCCAACTTCTAGTTTATAGCAAATATAGGAGTGAAACAGAATGAATGGCCCCAAGGGAAACAATCCATCAGAAACATCCTCAGTGCGAGGCATTCTCCAAGACACACAGCCTGGTCTCTTTCAGACGTCAAGGTCATACATGTAATGTAAGAGAACATTCTAGATTCTAGAATAAAGGGCCATAACATTATTGCAATGCATCAATACTAACTGGGTCTTAATTCAGAGAAAAAAATAAACAGTCACAAAAGTCATTTTGGAGACAACTGGGAAAATCCAAACATGAACTGGCTAGGAGATGCCATGAAAAAAAAATTTTTTAATTTATTTTTTTTTAAAGATTTTATTTCTTTATTTGACAGAGATCACAAGTAGGCAGAGAGGCAGGCAGAGAGAGGGGAAGGGAAGCAGGCTCCCTGCTGAGCAGAGAGCCCGATGTGGGGCTCGATCCCAGGACTCTGGGATCATGACCTGAGCCGAAGGCAGAGGCTTAACTCACTGAGCCACCCAGGCGCCCCGCCATGAAAAATTTTTAATTTTCACATTTTGAAGTTTTATTGTGGTTATGTAGATTGTCCTTTTTCAGAAAATAGATGTTTAAGAAAGTAGGGAGTCACATCGTATTCACTTACCCCAATTTACCTCAAATTGTTCGGCAACACACACACGTGTGTATACCTTCACACCCTCACACACATGCACGCATGTGCACACACACACAGCAAATGGCAGCACAATGTTAATAATGAATCTAGGCAGTGCATATATAGATGTTCTGTGTACTAGTCTTCCTTTTTTTAATTAAGTAATTAATTAATTTCTGTGAAAGAGAGCATGAGCGGGGTGGGGGGCGCAGAGGGAGAAGGAGAACCTTCAAGCAGACTCCCTGCTGAGCCCGGAGCATGAGGCAGGGATCGATCTGACAACCCTGAGCCAAAACCAGGAGGCCGATGGCATAACACACTGAAACCCCAGGTGCCCCAGTCCACTGTTTTTTCAATTTCTCTCTGTTTGATCTCTTTTATAATAAAAAGCTAGTTGGGGAGCTGGGGGACAAACGCTGCAAGACCTTAAGCATGTAAAAACGAAGTAAACATGTCTATGCGGAAACTCAAAAGAGTGAAACTCAAAAAAGGAAAGTTATATATTACGTCTCCTGTAACTAGCAGACGTTTAACCAGACGAATAGGTTACTTATTTATCTCTGAAAACTGTTACCACTTTTCCTATCTCAGATCTGTAGGAGTTTCTACTATAATCTATCCCAGATTTACTATGCAAATAAAAAAAATCTTATAACTTAATATGATCATTAAACTATGGTTATGGTGTTCACACTTTCATGCACAGCATGTTGTAAATATAAATACTCCAAGATAAGTCAGTAGGGAAAGATCAAATAGCTTGGCATTTACGATTCTATCAGAGAAATATGCCTAGATTTACATAAGGGAGAAATACAGCCTCAAATCTGCACATTCCTTTGATTTTTCTCATACTAAATTATACTTAAATGTCCCCATAATGCAAATAATCACAGCCCCCTCATCCCTGAAACACTGTGGTATTGAAAATGAAATGGAAACACTAAAACTGATTTCAGCAATTGAGAAGAGGAAGCAGAGAGATTATGAATTTCATACACTGGGAAGAATGATGTGATCTATGTGTTTCCACCTTTTCTCACAGTTCCTTCACTTACACTAAGACTCTAATTTCAAGTCTATACTGTCACAGGTGGCAAAAAGAAGGGTAGATTTGTTTCAACTTATCACCAAAAAAACTCGTAGCATTTAATGAAATTCCATAAAAGCTTGTTATAAAACAACAACAATAACAATAAGTCACCCCTTACCTGAGGGGGATCCGTTCCAAGTCCCCCCAGTAGATCTCTCAAACCACAAATAGTACTGAAACTTACAAAGACTGTGTTTTTTCTTACATATACCCACCTGTGATATTGTTTAACCTATAAATCAGGCACAGTAAGAAATTAACATCAACTTTTCTGTTTTGAGATTTTATTTACTTATTTGAGAGAGAGGGTGAGCAAGAGAGAGAGAGAGAGCACAAGCCAGGAGAGGGGCAGCGGGAGAGGGAGAAGCCGGCTTCCTGCTTCCTGCCGGGAGCCAGACCCGGGACTCGATACCAGGACCCTGAGATCAAGACCAGAGCCCAAGGCAGATGCTTAACATCTGAGCCACCCAGGCGCCCCTAACAACAATAACTTTTAATGAAACAGAACAATATAACAACAGACTATAATAAAAGTTATGTGAGTGTGGTCTCTCTTTCCTCAAAAGATCTTATTACATAGACTCACCCTTCTTGGGGTGGAATGAGGTTGATAAAATGCCTACGCGATGGGGAGAAGTGGGGTGGATGACATAGGCACTGTGATGCAGCGTTGGGCTGCTACAGACCTCCTAACGGGGCGTCACAGGGAGGGGCATCTGCTTCTGGAGCGGGGTGTGCCGACAACTGATATGGGGAAAAACAAAACTGCAGATAAGGGAGGGCCAGTGAACTCAGAAAGTTGCCTCTAATGCCTGACCAATAAATGTCACTAAAGGAAAAAACTGAAGTGTTGACTAAGAGACACATTCATAAATCAGGGACAACCTAAAATTTAACTGAGTCGAACATCTCCTCTCAGGCACCCACAATATGTCCCAATACCCTTATTAATTTTCTTCTGACCCTTCTTCAAAAATGCCTTTTGGCACTGCAAGGTTATCGGGAGCGTCCTAAAGGGCTGTCTAATCTGCCTTAATTCATCAATGCCAAAAATCAATTATCAAGTCTCAATATTTTTTCACTTAATCAGAACAATCTGTGCATTCTATTTGCAGTGCAACCTATCAGGCCTTTGCAGAAGGCATCCATTTGTGTTTTCTTTGCAGAAATTTGCCACTCCGAGACTACACAAAGTGGGGCACATAAATAAAGTCAAGAACAAAGATGGAGCCTAAGGCCATCCCTCCAGTCTTCTCTAGAATCAGGGCAAATGGAGAGAAGCTTCACCATCAGCAAGCTGCGTGTCAGAACATTTACAAGGCAAGCAACCTGGATTGGTAAATAAAGGTCTAGAATTACAAGCTTCTTGAGGCAGCTGTCAGGAGCTGCTGGATCCCTAGCAAACCACACATCTCAAGGGTCTCAGCTAGAAGGTACAACTGAAGTCAGCGATGGCCTACCACCTTGATTTCCTGATAAAGATACTGAGACCCAGTGGGAGTCACTGTCTCTCCTCTGTTGAAGCTAAAACAAAATCCTGAATGACCTGAACCAGATCTACACAAAACGTCTAACAATCGTTTCTGCTTGGGGAGTTTAGATATTAGGAAGAGCTGCTGGTGAGGACATGGGAGTCCTTCCTGAAGCTGGGGAAGGAAGTGAGGCAAAGCTGGCTGGCAGAACAAATGAGTGAAGCCCTCCTCAGCCTTGCTCAGGCTGTTCCTGGCTGCCAACCACATGTGACAGGCCGTCCTGGAACCCATGTGTGGCCTTCCCTAAGGCTTCCTAATCAACAAATACCATATTGAATTGAGCAAAACGCTCCATCTTTGTGGTCATACCCTCTGGTCTTCCTCCTGTCTGTCCTTCTGTTCCTCTCTCTTTATTTTTAAAATGATTTGTTTTGTATCTCCTATAGGTCAAGCTATTTCTAGATACTAGACTATTGATACACATGGTATCCTAGTGCTATGGCCTGTGAAAAGAATCCATGATGCTTTTAGAATTTCAAAGCTCTAAAAGAAAAGTAAAAGTAAATTTTAAAGTGCATTTTTTTCCCCTCAGTACTGGCCTGATTCATAACTGAAAACCGGGAGAACAGGAAGTGAAGAAAATTCTTAAAAGCAGACACCTGCGAAGCATAACCAAATCTGAATGTATGGTTTAAATTTAAAAAGGAAAAAAAAAAATTTACAAAGACCTAAACCACAGTCTCTGTGGTCTGTTCTTCAGCTGGAAAGGATTTCTGAGTAGTGCAATTACACTTATCATACCAGTGTCCTAGGGGGGCGAAATGACAATGTTCATCCTTATCCCCAGTAAATCTAGTCAAAACCAAAAAGATGAATGCAAACTAAGAGAATGAAAATTATCTGCGTGAATGATACATATGCAGGTAAAGCATATTCAGGAAAACTAATGTTTGTTTTTTAATAAAGATTTTTATTTATTTATTTGACAGAGAGAGATCACAAGTAGGCAGAGAGGCAGGCAGAGAGGCAGGGGGAAGCAGGCTCCCCGCTGAATAGAGAGCCCGACATGGGGCTCAATCCCAGGACCCCAAAACCACAACCCAAGCGGAAGGCAGAGGCCCAACCCACTGAGCCACCCAGGCGCCCCAGGAAAACTAATGTGAAGATCATACTGGTTACTACAACACTGTCGCAAATTACAGAAATGCTGAATGTGTTCTTCCAAATAGCAGAAAAACAAGTGCCAACTGCTTTTAAAACACCTTACTTAAAAAGTAGATTGAAAATGTTGCGAACTGTATTGTTAAAAATTGTACCAAGTTGTTCCTACTCATTTCTAAAACCTTGCTAATAATAAGGGGGGAGACATCTGTTCATTCTCAAAGCTGGAAATGTTTCTAGTTACCTATGAAAAATGCAGTTCTCTTCAAGAACTACCTCTTCTCAATGTCACTGTTACCCCATAAATTTCCCTTTACTTTTCAGTAGTGAAGCAAATTGAGAATTCTCTGCTCTTGCCCTACGTAGCTGTGTGGAAGCAATTTGGGGAGAAACGTTTCTAGCGGACCAAAATATACTTCCCCGTCAGTTCCCGACTGACACACAAATTCCACCCACAATTCACACAGAGCTTCATCTCAGGACGACCCACTCTTTTTCATAGTAAGTAGTACTTTATAAAACATTATGAAACAGATACCGTGTGGGTTTTGACTATAAAATTGTCACCAGGCTGAAATGCCATGTTAAGACTAAGAAATAAAATGCTATTAAGTTTGGAGCACTCAAGGATGAAACCCAAGGGACAAAGTCTCAAGGGACAAAGGCACAGAGAGGCACAGTTAAGAAGAGGAACCCAGGTGCAGAGACCCTCGGGGGCCCTATGGTGCCCAAGGGGACCCTGCATCATCTTCAGAAAGGAATGGGCCTCTCGGAAGTGTTGGCAACACAGGCTACACCATTTGGGCAGATATGATTCAGGAGGTCTGGGGTGTCGTTGGACTCTACTTTTCTCTGTGAGCTCCCAGGCGACACCAGGGCTGCTATTCCCCAGACCGTACCTTGGGTAGCAAGATCTTAAATCAAATGTGAAAGAATGAGATGAACATGGAACGCGTGGGAAGGAATGAGGCTATGTGCGTAAGGACCTGCAGGTTCCCTGGAAGAAAGCCACTCTCTAACTAAAATTACGATTACCCCAGTGGTAAATGGAATAGAGTGTAATTTAAATGTCTTAATTATCCTTATGTCTTCAAGTCCCAATGTCTAGAATTTCCGAATCATATAAACTTTGGATAAAGTTATAGACAGATTAATTTTTACTAACAAATGTAATGTTTTTCCAGTCTTATGGGGTCTTTCTGGTAGTTAACAGAAATTTCTAATAAAAGGCATGTGTTTCTCCTAAGATATTAGAAAATGGTTACCCTTGTTTCTACACTTCTTTTTTCTTTTCTAGGCTACACATCCAGTTTCTTCAATTATTCTTTGATTAATAAGGTTTTGTTTTGTTTTGTTTTGTCTTGAAGTAGGCTCTGTGCCCAGCGAGGAGCCCAACTCAGGGCTTGAACTCACGACCCTAAGATCAGGCCCTGAGCTGACATCAGATGCTTAACTGACTGAGCCATCCAGATGCCCCTGATTAATAAAGGTTTGATTTCACTGCTTTAGTTGCTCTATTCAAAAACTCAATATAGAGGTCTACATGTGTTACTCTCCTGTTTACAATAAAAAATCTACAAAATAATAATGAATAGAAACATCATAATACTAGTTGGCATTTATTGGATGTTTACTGTCTTTCAAGACAGTAAGTAAGTAAGTAAGTTTTAAGTGGATTATCCCCTTAAATCTCCCAGCATCTTTTTCACATCCACATTTTGCAGAACAAGAAAATAGGGCCCAGAAAGATTAAGGAACTTGCCTGAGGCCACACAACTAGCAAGTGCACAGGCCACGATCTACATCAGAAGAGGAAAGTTTAGGGGTGCCTGGGTGGCTGAGTCCGTTAAGCATCTGCCTTTGGCTCAGATCATGATCCCAGGGTCCTGAGATAGAGTCCCCCATTGGTGTCCCTGCTCAGCAGGGAGCCTGCTTCTCTCTCTCCTCCTGTCTCTTTCTCTCTCTCAAATAAATAAATAAATAAATAACATCTTAAAAAATTTAAAAAATTTTTTAAAAAAAGGAGGAAACTTCAGAGGTGAGGTCCTTAACCACTACCTATATCTCCTCTAAAAACACACCTAAATAATATTCCTCTACATAAAGGAAAAACGCATTATGCAAAAAATTACTTTCCTGGCTCCATACAGTTTAAAATCTTAGTAACCACCACCAAAACCAACAAATCTTGGTGGAAATGTTAACAAGTAACACAAATACAAATAGAAAATTAAGCGGCGCCTGGGTGGCTCAGTCTGTTAAGCAACTGCCTTCGGCTTGGGTCATGATCCCGGGGTCCTGGGATCAAGCCCCACATCGGACTCCCTGCTCAGCGGGGAGTCTGCTTCTCCCTCTGCCTACTGCTCTGCCTACTTGTACTCTCTGTCAAATAAATTAATTAATTAAAAAAAAATAGAAAATTAAGGTCAAAAGTTTGTAGGGATCGAGTCAGATCAAATCACATCGATAACATCTACTCCGTGACACAGAAGACAAACCCATGGGGTGTTATTGACTCTCAGTTGCCCAGGAGTGAGCACGGACTTTCACACGTGTAGCCAGGAACCTGAAGCCATCTTTGAAGCCAAACACTCATGAGTGGCTCCTGAATTAGCAGCTTTCTGTATGAAAGACTGGAAGGGAAGTTGAGTCCCAGAAGGTAGACAAAACTACACTCCCACATCCCAACCAAGACCTCCAGGGCGTGATATAAATCACTGACTTAATTCGGCAAAAAAAGTGTCTTGGTATGGTGAAATTCATTCTTTAAAATTTGGCTGGGATTCTCACTGGCTGTATGTATTTCTTTAGCACCCAGGAAAGAGCAGAATATTAGTGCTTTTAACACGGCTGACTGAGAATGGGCACGAGATTAGAGCACGCGTCACCAACACCTTTTAAACAAAGGAAGCTAGAACTGCTTTGTCTCGGTAGCTGTCAAAATGAAATGTTGAATGTGAGACTTGATAAGCTTTTAAAAGACAGAAAGGTTTGCAGTCTTATGACAGGAAGATCAGTCTTTGGAGAATCTGTGGCAGAATGTTCCTTGAGACTGCAATAAACAGACACTGGATGCCTCTGGCTTTGATCAACAGGGATTTCTTGGGAATATATTTTGGAGAAACGTATTCAGTTCCTAGCTCCACCCATGGCTGAACAGAACTGTCATTTGTTTTCCTTCTGAGAGAGCGAGCCTTTGTGGTATAAGCTGTTGGAAAAGCTGGAGCAGAGCCTCAGCTCCTGAGCCCAACAACCCCTGTGAGAGCCTTGGTAACACTTACTAATTCCCTCAAACAACAACACACTCATCCCCTTGTTAAGACATCTAATGGACCTCAAAAGCAACCAGTCAGCCGCTGCAAAGATGAAATGACAGAAAAGATGAGAGCAACAGCTGTTTTCCCATTGGTGGAAAAGCCTGGTAACAAGGGTCCTTTGTGTCCAGAAGACACTCAGATTTTTATAATTGCCAGGGTCCTGTGAAATGAGCAGCTTTTAGCTCACACCCTTAACTTCATTCAAAAAAAAATTTTTTTTTAATTATTTCTTTTGGATTATATAAAGGAAGGGCCACCTAATCAAGGGAAGGAGGAGAAAACAAAAAGAGGGAGTCCGTGGGCATGAAAAGGTGGCCGGAGGGCGGGTGGGAAAATCAGAAGTGCGAGGCAGCCTCTCTGGTTGTGATTTTTACCCCACACTTTGTTCAGTACAGTATAACAGTGAAGGGTATAAACTAGAGTCACACTGCTGGGGGTTAGTCCCCAAAAGGGTCACTTCACAACTGAAAAACCGCCTACCCTTTTGTGTTTCAGATTCCTCGCATCTAAGATGGGGATGATCGTGAGAGCACTTTGCCTAACAGGACCTCTGGGAGACTCTGATGAAGTAATCGGTCCCACGCACTTGGAGCCAGGCCTGGCACGTGCCACACGTTTGGTGCATGTCGCTGGTCTTTCTGCACCGCCCTCTCTCAGTTCCTGCGTCCAGATCCTGTGGGCCTGCCGCCTCTACCCCAACTCCCAGGTCCCTTTGTGTTGCTGTTTTGCATTCACCTCTGTCCCTGGCCTCCCCGCCTCACCTCCCCTTAAGCCTCTTCTGTGATGCTCCAGGTATAGTCAGTGCCATGTTCCACTTAGTGCACAGAGGTTGGAGGGCAGGGGGTATGGGACAGGAGACAAAATCTCTCCAGCTGCAGTGGGGTTTATTAAGGCAACAAAAGAGATGAGGAGACCGAAGAACCCCACAAAACCCCACCTGCAAGTCTCCAAACGTCAGGAAGGAGATGGCACAGGAGCCTGCTTTCCGGCACAACAGGGCCACAGCGGACTGTGTTTTACTTTATTTCATTAACCAAGTGAATGCTAGACCCCCTGGGAAAGCAATCTAGAAGCCCGCTCCGTGACACCTCCATTAACAAAAGGATGAGTTCCGACTGTACATTTCAATATCTGACGCATCACTATACTGCTTTTCATCATCATCAACGACGATGACTATAACAACAATAATAACGATGAAGGCCTCAAGTCAGCCCTTGTGCACAAATTCCCTTTCCTAGAGCTTCACTAGAATTGACCCAGCCCCAGAAACTAGGGATTTTTACCAATTCCCCCTGTGCTCTGCTCGTCTTTGTTAGTAAGAGCTTTGTCCCTAAAGTTCTGTCCTTTCCGATGTCACTGAAATGCATTTAAGCTTTCCCATCTTGGTCCACTGCAGGTCAGAAATGTTGCTCTGGTGACATTGGGTTTCATCAATGTGTCTGTGCTAATTAATCCACATCTCAGAGAATCCAGAATGGCAACAAAGGAAGGGACTTTCCTTTTGGTCTCACAAGCAAGCTCCTCTGACAAGACTTGCTGCAAAATTTAAATTCAGTGGTTACTTATCAGTCTTACAGATTTGTCCCAGATCAAAAAGTGCGTGTCCCCAGTTTCAAGGCCAGTGCCCCTGAAACAGAGAGCAGTGTGCACCCTCCCCTCCATGCTGGCATTACAATACAGCACAGAACTCTTTGTGTTTTGTGGTTGTCATTTCAACTCCAGGCTAAGATGCAAACTACAAATTACACTTTGTACAATTTCACATCCCACTCTAATAATACAGGATCCCAGCAAGAAGATGAGAAAAGGGCCCTATAAGAAAAAATACAATAACCAAAGCATTTATTATTATTTCAGATCTTTAGATATATCTGTAGTCAGGTTATAATTTGATTACATGTGATTAAAGTCATTTTAAAACTCTTTCTTCATTAAAGGCACCAGGATGGCTGAGCTGGCTAAGCAACTGCCTTTGGCTCGGTTCATGGTCCTCCAGTCCTGGGATTGAATCCCATATCAGGCTTCCCCTATTCTGCAGAGAGCCTGCTTCTCCCTCTCCCCCTGCCTGCCACAACCCCTGCTTGTGCTTTATCTGTCAAGTAAATACATAAAATCTAACAGAACAAAACAAAAACCTCTTTCTTCATTGAAAATAGTTCTATAAGGCTATTTCGCAGAGAAAGCTCACTACCAAACAAGAATGTTTGGGTTAAAGGAGACTTAATTTGTTAAAAATTGAAGGCAAGAGGGGGAGCCTGTGTGGCTCAGTCGGTTAGGGATAGGACTCTTTGTTTCAGCTCAGTCGTGAGATCAAGCCCCTGTCAGGCACAGTCTGCTTAAGATTCTCTCTCTCTCCCTCTGCCTCTCCAGCTTATGTTTTCTCTCCGTCTCTCTCTAAAATAAATAATCTTAAAAAAATTTTTTTTTGAGACAGGGGAATGGAGCCTAAGAAAGGAACAAATGTTATTTTAAAAAAAAGAAAAAAAAAGCCTTGGGCTAGAAACTCAAACATTCATGCCAAAATGTTCCAAGAGCTTCCCTTGGATAAGCTCCAAGAGCTTCTCCCCCACCTCACTTGCCCGAGGGGTCTCAGTCCACGAAGCCCCTCTCTAGACCTGCCTTTCTGGGGTACATACAAGACGGCAGTCTCATCAAATTACTCTGAAGCTACACAATATTAACAACATTATATCGCTGAGGTTAAGATCAGGCACCTCATGCTTCAGTATTTTAAGCTGCAAGATGACGAACAATGGGACAGTGGTTTCTGAAACTAGATTTGCCTGACAATTATTTTAATATTCGCATTGCTTAGGTACACAGGAACAAAGCAGGATGCTGCCTTTGAGTGCATTTGCAGAAAAATTTACTCTGAAAGGTAAGAAGGTGGTGAAAAGTGATAAGGTGATTTAGGAAACTAAAGGTTATTTGCTTTGTTGTGATTACTGAGGTGTTATTATCTCTCTATCATTCACATCATCAGATCGATAGTGACGAATCCCAGGAAAGGAGCCAGATTTACCCCCTATCCAACTCAGCTAGAAAAATGATTAATATTAGGGAAAGATAATCTTTTTTTCCCACTAGCAATAAAATGAGCATATGTGGAAACACCATTCCCATTAAATTAAAAAAAAAAAAACATAGACAAAAAGACACAGAGCAATACCAATGCATCTCATAATACTGGCGTCTCGTTCCATGGAGTTCTAAAAAGCCACTTTTTGTAGGGATTACTATTTCTCTGAAGAGTTTAAAAAAAAAAAAAAGGATCCCCGACTCCACAAGGACCAGTGACAGTCCAGTCCAGGCTGGAGTTAAGTCATGTTCTGTGGGTTCATTACCAGGTGGCAGTCCAGTCTGCACACCCTGCTCATAATTAGATCCTGCTGTCAAGTTCATGACAACACTCCTGCTTGGCTGAATCAGCTGGATCAGGTCTCAAAAGAACAGCCCTTTGGCCTATTTTGTTTTTATTCCAAGGTCTACATATGAGTTCTTGGAAATGCAGCCCTTGCCCTGCACACAGCAAGTCCTCCACTTACACACCTGGGAAACAGCCTTCTTCAGGAGGGACAGAACTTTTGTCAGCATGGAGGTTTCCCTGCAGAGCTGGAGAAGGCAGTGTGGTCCTACCCGTTAAATTCATTAATAACCTAAGAGAATGCCAACCTCCCTCCCCAGAGAGCTCCCCTATAGTGTGCTTCCCTGTCCTTTGTGGCAGGAAGGCCAAGCCCTGCGCTTCTACCTCCCAAGATGTGAGCATCTAACGGCATAAGGCAGGTGTTCCCAAAGCCAGTCCAGTGACTGCTGAGTGATTCTGCACCAGCTCCCAGAAACCAGCCACCACGCCATTTCAGCACTCGAGGGAGTCCCAAGGACCCGGCATATGAATTTTGGAGGGAGTAAGAGATTTGAGAAACAAGGACAGTCTGTTGTAAAGCAGAAAAATATATTTCTTCTGGCTGCAATGCTGGTCCTTACAATCCAGAAAGGCAATCAGAATGTATCCAATTGTTAATCAGATGAGACAAAGACTCTCAGTGTTTGCACATTGCCAGACTCCAGTCTTCATATTTTCCTCCCAATTTTAATGAGATCCTCCGGCTGCTATTATTGTGTCATCCTTTTGCCTCTGCAATGCACTAAAAAGAGCAATGTTTACACAAGGTGGCACCCATGCCTGGGAACTGTCAGGGAAGCAGGGCCATTGTCTGCACGGGAAGCTTCTAAGGCTGGGCAGAGCGGTATTATGTCATGGAGCCTTCTATACTACGTGGGCGCCACAAAGCACACATCCTTTCTGTTTTTCCAAATTAAACACAGACGGCCATAGCTCCATTTGATTTTTAAAGCCAACCGCAGCCAGGAGATTTGAAGTTAAGGCTTCCTCTCCACACCTAATGCATCTCGCTGCCGGAGGAGTCCAGGAGATACCGCATGTGCATGTGGTTGTAAGGGACAGAATAAAGACTACGGTTTTTATCTCAGCCTAAGGCAGAGGCTCCATCTCTGGAAATTAGAAGCCAAGCTGAAAGGGGTTCCCTTTATTGCCTTTACCCTGCTGCATCCAGAACGTCTCTGCCCCCGGGGTAGAACGGAGGAGACACCCATAGCTCCTAGTGTCTGACCAGCGTGTAAATGTCAGCAGCCTGGAAGGTGGGTAAGCTCCTCAGAACTGGAACCACCACCTGAAATCAGCCCAAGACATGATTTCCGTTCTCTTCTTCCTTCCTTGCTTTCTTGCTGTTTCTTCTCTCCTGCTGATGCCTTTACAGCTGCCAGGAAACAGCTCACTTGTGATAAAGAACCTGCTAGCAACCACATTTTGCAATAAGGACCCCAATGCCTTCTCTCACTCATTTTATACTCAAGTTGGTTGCTGTCTTGTCATCGATCAGAACTCATTCATTCATCCTTTCAATATTCTGGTAGGCTGAATTTAAAGATGTCCCCCAAGATATCTGTCCCCCTATTATGTATACCTCATAGAAGCCTCTCCCCTTGAATGTGAATGCATCCCATGAATATGATGGCATATTATCGCTCCTGTAATTATGTTACCTAACACAGCAAAAGGATTTTGCAAGAGTAATTAAGTTCCCCAATTGGCTGACTGAGCTCTTAAACAGAGATGATCTCACGTGGGCCGACTTAATCAGCTAATGCTTTTAATTTTTTTTAATATTTTATTTATTCATAAGAAACAGAGAGAAAAAGAGGCAGAGGGAGAAGCAGGCTTCTTGCTCTGCCCAATGCAGGACTCCATCAATCCCAGGACCAGGAGCATGACCTGAGACAAAGGAAGACCCTAAACCCACGGGGCCACCCAGGCACCAGGCAATGCTTTTCAAAGAGGGACTGGAACTGGGACCCTCTTTCAAAGAAAAAAAAAAAAGGCCACTGTGAGTTCTGTGAGTTCTACAACCACAAGAAACTGAATTCTGGCGATAATCTCATGAACTTGGAAGAGGATTCAGCCTCAGATAAGAGCAGCTCTAGCCAATACCTTGATTACAGTCTTGTGAGACTCTAATCAGAGGACTGCGCTAAGCTGTGACTTTACTCCTGGCCCAGGGAAATTATGAGATAATAAATGTTACGTTGTTTTAAGGAATTACATTTTTTTGTGGCAGTTTCTTATGAAGCAATGGAAAACTAACCCAAATGCTGATGTGGGCCTGGCACTGTGCTGGGATGCTGAGGACAGAGAAATTAAGAATACAATACAATGAGACTAAGTACAAAATTCCATGGGGCCATCCAGGAGCCTCTAATTCTGGCTTGTGGGGGAAGGGGTGTTGAGAACACCCAAAGAGAAGCAGCATGCTCCCCAATTTTTCAAAGAGCACAAAGCTGATCGCATTTAAAACTTAGAGCTTTCGGGGCACCCGGGTGGCTCAGTTGTTAAGCATCTACCTTTGGCTCAGGTCATGATCCCAGAGTCCTGGGATCGAGCCCCGCTTCAGGCTCCCTGCTCCGCAGGAAGCCTGCTTCTCCCTTTCCCACTCCCCCTACTTCTATTCCCTCTCTCGCTGTGTCTTTCTCTGTCAAATAAATAAATAAAATCTTTAGGGGGAAAAAAAAAAAACAATTCAGACCTTTCATCAACTAGAGCATTGTGTTCATGTTGTGACAGGACTCCTGGGTCTCAAAACAGACACGGACAATCAGCATAAAGAATATAATTATTTCCGTTGAGTCCAGCAGCAATTTGACAACTTGGGCCAGGACTCCAGGTTATCAGAAGGAAAGGAACTTAAACTGTCCCACTCAGGAATTTTTACACTGACAGAACCTGTATCCTATAGAAAAAAAAAAGAAAAAGGAAGAGTATTCTCATCTGGGACCCTCATAAAGGGAGCACTGTGGTCCAAGCCTGCTGCTGTGTGTGAGACCCTCGCTAATAGTGCCTCTCAGGTTCTTGTTTCTCTAGGTTAGGGAGACGTTACATGAACACAAGGTCCGTGGCAAATGTCTAACCCAGATGGCTTTCCCCTGGTCACTGGCATGCCTCAAGGCTGCCACTTTCTTTGGCCATAATCTGCATGTGCTTAAGGAATGCCAACTAATTCCCCTGTTCGTCCAAGCAGAACAGAGGAGGGAAATCTACTGCCAAAAGGGAAAAATATCATTCCAAACTCAAATATTAGTTACTTCCGGATGATGTACTGCTTTGTATCATCCCTGCCAGGGCTTTCCTCCTTCACTCCTGTGTATCATGTTTGTTCCTTCGGAATTTCCCAAAAGATCTTTCTTATTACTTTACCAGAGGCATGAGCTCAAGGGCTAAGTGGCCAGCTTCACTCCTTCATTTCAGCCAGAGCTTCCTGCAAGCATTTCATGAAAAATGGAGAGAGAAAGAATATAGGATATACTTAACATAAATTGAGCAAGTTTCTGTATCATGCAATTCGGTTCAGACAGATCTCATCATTCAGTACGAAATAAAGGGCTCCCAGGAACACAGTGATCTCCCACTGTTTGCAAAGGATTGCACAGGGCTCACATTTAGTCCACCCACCAGCTGAAAAACACAAGCCCTGTGCAAGGCTTTGAAAAGAAACTGATGTGTCCCCATCTCTCAAACACACACACACATACACACACACACACACTCTAGTTCTGTAGATTTAGATTCTGGTGCCATGTCTCCTTTAACTTAGAGAACCATCTGTGTGCAGAGCATAGGGAGGCAAAGCCCTCCAAACTCAATGCAAGCACCCTAACCACAAGGCCGAGTGATAGTGCTTTACTTAGATGGCGGTGCACACACCTCACGATCATGTGAAGCTAAGCCATACAGTAGGCAATTTTGCTAAAGTCTGGAGTGCACAACTGAGCTTAAACTTCACCCCTGTAAGATCATTAATCTGCAGCAGAGAACACACTTCTTTGTGCTGGTGATGAGGGGGGCACGCAGCAGCACGGAGCCTTCCAGCAGCTCTCCGCTGCCTACCAACAGTCCGAGTCAGGGCCCTATCAAGGATTTCTGCCTCCTGAAAGAAGGTGGCTCTTGTCCATCAGGCATATTTTGATTTGATCTTTTCAGTAATCTCACCATCCAGTGGCCAAAAAGAACCTGTTATTCTAACATCCAAGAATATACTTGTAAATATTTCATGTAAATCTCATCCTAAGACTAAGCAGAATCTTTATCATTCCTGCTGCCAAAAAGAATTTTGCTGGCTGAATTTATCCAGTAGACAAGGAAAAGGTGAAGAAAAACCAATAAATATCCCATACACCAAAATGGAAAAAAGCAACTAAAAGTAAACAAGTGAGTGTTTATCATAACCAGTTTTGAGTTACTTAGTTGACTTTCAAAAATCTTTAAAATTGTTGAAGTTTGTTCATCTTCCTTTTACAAATCTTAGAACATGCACTTAATAGTCTATATGTTTAAAGAGAGGAAATAGTTGATACGGAAATGCTTTAAAAAGCAGGAAGGGAGACCCACAAATAACTATTTTAAGTCTTCAAAGAGATGAAGAGAAAAAGGTACGCCATGTATCAGTCATCCAAAATAGTCTCCCCTGGTTCTTTCCTTGTGTATCACTCATCACCATTGGCCATGATGTATCTCCAGTCTCCTCTCCAACAAACTAACATGGCAGCTTCATGAAGGCAGATACCATGTTCATTCTACGACTATAGAAGCACCCAGCATGGAGCCTGGCATTTGTTCACTTGTCCACTTTATTCATTTATTGAGCTCAAATATTTAATAAGATCCTACCATGGACCAGACACTGTCCTAGGAACTAGGGATACTAGTTACAAGAGAAAAAGAAAAACAAAGTCTCTGCCAGCATTTAATGATGGAGGGGGAGAAGGACAACAAAGAAGCAGACAAAAAAGAGATAAGTAATAATAGCTAATAATTATTGAGTATTTCTCAAATGCCCGGCACTGCTCTACACTCCTTACATATTCAAGTTCCAAAAGCCCTCTGAAATAGGTACTGGGCAGGGCCTTCCCAGTGACTTGCCCAAGGTCACCGTACCAGTAAGTGGAAAAGCAGGAACCTCAACTTGGAATGCCTTGAATATGGTTCCAAGCCACCATGCACACTGCTGTGCCATCTGTTTCCCACTTGATCACCTGATCTCCAAGCCTAATACCTAACCAGCCACCATAGTTTTAAAGCTCTTGGAATCCCCAGCAAAAAAAAATGAGGGAAGCCAGTGACAGAGGCATGGTGATCTGAGCACTGTGGTATTTCATTCTGGGAAAGCCCTCGTATCATGCACATTCTAGGAGGATCGATAGCCCTGCGAGAGGACATACCTGGCACATTTTGAGAAAACCCAGTATATGCAGCCAGCAATTCCGCTACCCATGGCACAAAAGGCCATGGGTGGAAGACAGAGTTTGTGTCCATCACTCAAGAATCTACACTTGAGTCTCTTCTGGCACTCAGGCTAACACACATCACTGTGAATACCACGGACAACTGTTCGCTTGGCATGTAGCACACTCAGCGGAAACACTCTGCTGATAGAAATGGAAGTGAAGGACCTATTCCAAGATCAGGAACTGGACCTGATGCAGACCTATCTTTTCATCCCACTGGATTACTTACACTCACAACAGAGATACACAACAAAGATATACTGGGCAGTTGGAGAATGTGTGCTTTGTACTGTAACATATATTCATGCTAAGTACTGTAACATATATTCATAACTGAAAGGATTTCCTTTTTCATTGTTTGGGTTTGGTTTTTTGTTTTGCTTTCTAATAGTTAATTATTTTTCAGGGTGCTCTCTGGGTGAATTTCAGGGTCTAAACATCCACCAAGGACAGGGCCAAGGGTAAGCACAATTGGCTTTTACTTCTGTCCCTGAGAAAGGTGGTGAGAAGTGGGAAAGCAGGCTGATTAGAGTAGGTTAACAACACAGCAACTTAAAAGTGAGAACAGAAATCCGAAGTCATCCTCTCCCGCCTTTTAATTTTAGACATTCCTGCTCCACTACAGTATAAGTCAGGAAGGCATAAAGTCCATCTCCCAAGATAAGTGTGGTTTATCTGTGGCTGCCATGCCCTTTAAGAATCAATTCCACCTCATCTTCATTCCTGTAGCGTCTCTTTTAAAAATCTAACTTCTTGGTGGATTCCACCCTGCTCTACTGGAAGATGCCCTATCCGTTCCTGCTCCTCTAACAGAATAAAGGGGACTTTGGTGTTTTTCAATCAACCTATAACTAATTGAAAAGTTTCACTAATATATAGCTGGGCCCTGGGGAGAATTTTAAAAAAAAAGAAAAGAAAAGAGAAAGAAAATGCCCTGGACAGAATTAAGAGAAAGAAGATTGAGTTTCTCGTGCACAGAGCGGTGTGTCCCTAGGGGCAGAAAGACCTGGTTTAATTTTGATGTCTCCACTTCTCAGCTCTGTGACCTGGAGCAAATTATTTAAATTAAGCCTTGGTTTTAGAGGCCATGAATCTAATTTTTAGCACTTGTGTAAAAACCATGTGAGGAAATGAGTTGACCTCCTCTGTGCCATGCCCTAGGAAAGACACAGGAAATGTCACTTTCTTTTCTTCTCCAGCATCTTCAAGGAGTTCGCGAGGAGTCAGTAAAGAGTGAGATGTGAGTGCTCAAACTGTGAGATTCAAACTGGATTTGAATCTCAGTTTCTCCACTTAGGACTTGGACATTTCTCTTTCTGAGCCTCAATTTTCTCATCTGCCAAATAGGGAGAAAACATATATTTGCATATATTTGCCTCCTATAATTGTTTCGGGGATTAGTTGAGAAAAGCCCCCTGAAGTATACAGCACGACACTGGACTCTATAAAAAAGGCCGTTATCATTCTCAGTGTTGGGACTTGGAAAGGGAAGACATAAGATTAAAGAATAATTGAGGGACAACTCGATCCCGTGAACCACCTGCCTCAGACCCAAAGCCTGGAGTTCAGAAAGGATAGGAGGTGAACGGGGAGTGGGAGGCTGGGACTGGGGACATCCCAGAAGAGGCAGGAGTTGAGATTTGGGGGTGACTGTCAGGCACCAGAGTACTGGAGTTTTAGTTTTTATTGTTTTGTTTTCAGTTTTATTTTATTTGGCAAATGCAGAGAGGAAAGCAAAGGTATGATCAAAGGCGAAGGAGAGGCACTTAACCCAGAACATATGGGGACATTACAGGAAAAGGCAGCTGGAGCCCCAGGGGCCGAGAGGAGGGTGTGAGGAAAACCCAGTGGGATAAGCAGGGTGGCGCCAGATTCCAGGGGCCCATCAGATCTGCCGGCAGGCAGGCAGCAGACTCCGGGTGGGCAGGCAGGAGAGAGCCATGCGGGGAGGTTGGGCAGGGGACCTGCCAGTCACAGCTGTAACGTTGGAAGTCTGGGAGTGATAGGCCACATGCTCCCAGACCTACAGGCTACAGCCAGGAAAGAGCCAACATGCTCCACTTTCTCTGGGAAAAGACAATTCTTTCTAAATGACCATGTGCTTGGTGGGAAAGGTGAACTTAGGCAACTAAGATTCAAACCGTGGCTCCTCCATTTTCCAGGGAAGCTGCTTAACATCCAGGAGCCTCAGTATCTGTAAATGACAGCTATCATATAGGCTGGAGAGAAGACTGGGAGCCTGTCTACACAGTGTCTGCTACCCAAGGGGTTTACAACAAATGCTCTTGGGTCTTGGACCTCATTAGCCAATATCATCCTGGAAAACCTGACTGGGCATCAGTTTTTACTATCAATTAAATAAAATGCCACTCATAAATGGACTTAGAATTTATGACTATATAGACAGACAGTTAACAAGCTCTTTCAAAATAAAGAAAATGAAGATCAAAGAATCTTCCCACTACAACGGAAATATCAGTCTTCTAGCAGGAGGCACTGACTCAGCCATGAAGTCCCAATTACTCTGTGTTTTGAAATAGCTTGTCCATCAGGGACACACCGCACACAGACAACTAAAACAAATATTGCAAATGGTCTACTTATAAGTTGAATAATGGGTCTACTTTACTAAGGTATAATTTTTATAAAAAAAAAAAAGAAAGAAAGAAAATATGCCCCCATTATTAAGAGTTTCTGAGTGTTGACCTGACAGCCAGACACTCAACATTACAGTCAAGACACAGACTGCTTCCATCACCCCTCGTGCTTCTCCAGGCAATGACCTCCCCACCCCCAGCCCCAGCTTCCTGTCTGACCTCTACGTCTATGCTGCTATCACCATTTGAATCGTGCCTGCATTTTGTATAGACCCCTTTCTAGGCTGTATTTCAAAATTTTAAAATGAGTACTGCATTCTGCCCACTCAAATGAACAACAAATGCCAAACACCTTCCTGTGAGGGTTTCTCGGTTTGAAAGTTAAAAAGAAAAACCAGCCACCGGCCGCCATTTCTTCAAAGGACAGCAGTGTGGGCGGTAGACAGAGATGGCCAGGATAAGCTCTTCTGATTCTAGACCTTACCCCATACTAACTGGCTGAGGGACAGGGTGACGGGAAAGTCATTTTGTTTGTCTCCATTTCATTTTATTCTTAAAAGATGGTATCTATGGTCCCACATGAGTGGAGCGACCGTAGGATTTATCATCCAAATCAGGAGTGGCTCTCCTTCATTAAGCCAGGGCAAGAGGCTTAAACCAGACACGACTCAGCATGATCATCTCCAAGAGCACGTCTTGTGGCGTCCACCGTGACCAAATGTTCTCTTTCAAAACTGGAAGGGGGTGACACGTCACAAAATGACATGTTTGAAAGCTAAGGTCTTTCATCCCAAACTGATGGGGCCCATCACCGCAATCTACCATGTGGTGTCAAGAGAATACAAACAAGGCTGCCTGGCTGCCACAGGAGAGAGGGGTCTGAGACACGGAAACCGGAGAGAGCGCCCAGGGCACACACTGAAACCAAGAAACCACTTTAGAGAGACCCAGGCTGCCTGATTATGCAAGCACTTAGCGGGGTTCTCCCACCTTTGTCACTCACTCTCCAAGGGGCAGACATCAGGGGCTCTATCAGGGCACATTACCCCAGAATGCCCACTGTGCAAATTTCCTCTGGAGATACCAAGTCCTCATTAACATATCAAGGACGTTGGGGGTGGAAGGGGAGCATAAGCAAGTCTTTACAGCCACCAACTGAGTTTCATAAAATAGATCAGACTTGGCACATTAACACTCTCAAAGGTATAGCACAGCACCCTTTAAAGGACTGCACAGATACAAGAAAGCATGAATTGTAAATATCTGAACAAACCAGAGCTAGAGATTTTTGCAAGACTATAACCACGGGAATGACTGGTACAACTAAAATTAGCTTTGATTTAGCCAGGCTTTCTAACGACCAGAAAAAACATAATTGCATAAAATTGCATGCAGAGATAAGCATCCACACCTCCAAGGGAACTGCACAAAGAGGTGTCTATGTGCCTTCAAATGCACAATCAGATTCCTTTGATTTGGATCAATTTGCATCAACACAAAAAATTTTGGTTATTCAGCCATAAACGGAGCTGCCATTTTAGCTAAAATGGGCTGCTGTTCGATCTTCTAAGACTCTAAGAGCAATCGATGAATGTATCGCAGGATCTGTACAACAAAATAAAATGCATTTTTAGAAATCAAGTCAATGGGGGCACCTGGGTAGCTTAGTGGGTTGAGGCCTCTGCCTTTGGCTCAGGTCATGTTCCCAGAGTCCTGGGATCGAGCCCCACATCAGCCTCTCTGCTCAGCGGGGAGCCTGCTTCCTCCCCTCTCTCTCTCTCTGCCTGCCTCTCCATCTACTTGAGATCTCTGTCAAATAAATAAATAAAATCTTAAAAAAAAAAAATCAAGTCAATGATTATCACTCAACAAAATGACTTTTAGAATATAAACACTTGTATTATAAAGAGAATGTTCTAGATAGTAAACTACTTGTTCACTCACCCAGTGGGTCTTCATTCATTTCTCATAGTTGGGAATAAAATGTAGTACAGTTAAAATGGGTTGTTCAATTAGGTTACATACTATAAAGTCCTTCATAATAAAAGACTGTAAGGTTTTTTAGGCTTAGTTTTATTAAATTCTTTAAAGTAGTTTAAATCAGTTTACAAAGTTTATAATGCACACAAAATATATGTAAATGTGTGTTTTATGTAAAATACATGTAAAAATAGCACAAACGACAGAGTAAGTGGAACTGAACTGAATACTCTGAGTATATCACATATTCTTACATTTTACATGAAGTGATACAACATTAACTCAAGAAGACTGTGATAAATTAAGGAAATAAAGGGTAAGCCCTAGAACTACCTACACAAAAATACGAAAATTAAAAACCCTAATGTGTATTTATGTCTCTACACAACAGACACCTCAGAGAATTTTTAAAACCAGTCATTGTCACTTTCCTAAAAATGCAGTTCTCAGAAAGGGAGCTGATAAATGGCCATTACAAACAGGTGAGGATCAGAGGGAGAAAGAAATTAGTCCAGGGGTGCCTGGGTGCCTGGGTGGCTCAGTTAGTTAACTGCCTTGAATTCTGGGATTGAGCCCGGCTTGGGCTCCCTGCTCAGCAGGAGAGCCTGCTTCTCCCTCTGTGTCTGCCCCTCTCCGACCCCCTGCTCATGCTCTCTCTCTCTCAAACAAATAAATAAAATCTTTAAAAAAAAAAAAAAAAAAAAGGAAGGAAGGAAGAAAGAAAAGGAAAGGAAAGGAAAAGAAAAAATTAGTCCAGAATCTTGAGTGCAACTCGAGGATCTGCTCTTCATTCTGTGTTACCCCAAGGACTACCTGTCAAAATGCTACAAAATCCCCTTCTTTGGCCGGTTCCTCCAGCGCTAGATACTCTGTGACTGCAGACTGCAGACTACAGCCTGGCAAGACTCTAGCATTTTCCCCAGGAGTGGACTCCAGTTCTGGTCATGTCTTTACTGGATCCACAAACCTACTAAGAAACATGTTTCCTTCTCAGCAGCAAGAAAGAGACTACCTACTTAACCAGGTAGTTGTGACAACTAAATGAACGAATATTTTGGGGGCGCCTTGGTGGCTCAATGGGTTAAAGCCTCTGCCTTCAGCTCAGGTCATGATCTCAAGGTCCTGGGATGGAGCCCCACATCAGGCTCTCTGCTCGGCGGGGAGCCTGCTTCCCCCTCACTCTCTGCCTGCCTCTCTGCCTGCTTGTGATCTCTGTCTGTTAAATAAATAAATAAAATCTTTTAAAAAAAGAAATATTCTGAAAGAACCTGGACTCAGATGACATGCCCCTTTCAGTTCCCTTAGCAGGAACTACAGGATGATACTGAACCAATCACAAGGCTTTTAAAGAATTAACACCTGAATAAAGTTCAAAATGAATGCTGGATGCCAGGAAAGCAGTGAGAAAAGAACAGATACATTTAAGTCTACATATTTATTCTTAAAGATTTGCCTCCTCATAGACATCTTCTCACATCTTACAGAATTATTTGCTACACATCCTCAGAACAGCTGCCAAAATGTAAAAAGATTCACAAATGGTTTTTTGCCAAGAGCATAAAAAGGCGATCTATTTATTTTAATCTAGAAAGCTTTTATGTATTTATTTTTCTAGAAAGATTTATTTACTTTTTAATTTTTTAGCAGGAGGAGGGGCAGAGGAAGAGAGAAAATCTTAAGCAGGCTCCATGCCCAGCACAGAGCCTCAACTCGGGACTCCATCTCACACAGCCCTGAGATTACCACCTGAGCCACAATCAAGAGTTGGACACTTAACTGCCTGAGCCACCTGGGCGCCCCATTCTAGAAAGCTCTTCAATCAGTGGCAGGACTCTTGCACAGGCCAGAGAGCCACAAGGCAAGCCCTCCTCTGAGGACTCACCCCATAATTCCCACCCTTCCAATCCTGAGGCCAAAAATAAGCCTTGGGTCCTAGGTTCTTGGCATCGATACATAGTATGTGGCCTTGGTATATGGTTCCCCATCCTTCAGTGGGAGAATCCTGAACCCATTCTTCTCATCAGGCTTGTCCCCCTCAGGACTTCTCCATCCTGGTAAAATCAAATCAGACCTAAGAAGGCTGTTGTATTAAAGACTGAATGGAAATCACCTAAAAGCTCAGAAGACCTGGTTCCCAGGCTCAACCACCCACTAGCAACATAACCCAAGGAAAACCATTTCACCCTCTAGTCTGGGTTTTCTCACATGTAATTCAGTTCAGAATATTTAGAGCTGGAATAATAAGTACACCTATTCTATGCCCTTCCAAAGACTGTCAGAGACTATTGGTAATGCTTACACACACCGAAAGCATGTATACTCAATCTTTCTGAGTATTAAAATCATTTTGTAATGTCACAAAATTTCCAGGAATTTAGGTGGCTTTTTGTGTGTGTGCTTTGTAAAATTGAATCTGTTTCCTAAAGATAGTGAAATATAGTAATGATGTCAAAGGTCAATGCCTGGCATTGAACTAAACACTTTAGACATATATTCATTTACTTACTCCTCACAATAATCCTATGATTGTTACACTTATTTTATGCTGCGGGGCAGGGGAGGATCTGACGCACCGAGAGGTTCAGCATTCACCACGTCCTGATGGAGCCAGAACTGAGACTCAGCCACTACTCTTAATGTCTTCTTAGCCCCAGACTAACAATATGCCAACAATTTCCAACAATTATTTTTAATGAAGAAAACTATGGCATAATCCCAGAGGAACCCATGAGGGCCAGTGACATCTACTGACGGCTCACTGTGTGCCAGACCCACTGCACCTCTCAAGAATCCTAACCTCTCAAGAATCCTCACAGCCCTCAGGGGTAAGGAGTATTTTCCCTTCTCACAAGTTACAGACCTGAAGGTCGTGAGGTTCAGGAACTTGCTTCAAATTCTAAAATTAACAAATTGAGGAGATAATATATTTAAAAATTTTTATAAAATTACAAAAAAATTTATAAAATTACAAAAAAAATGTTATAAAATTACACAGAGAAGGGTTTCAAGCCCTGCCCATCTCCCTCCAACAACATCTGCTGGGCCAGCCCCTCCTCGGCATGGAGGACTCGAGGAGAGGGAGAGCCGACCATCTGACTTTTGCCAACCCTTGTCCCCATACCAGTGGGAAGGGACACCCACTGACCGAGGGACCTGGAGAAGGGGTGGAAACCTTCTGACGATCAATCGGAAAGGATTAAGGGGAGAGAGTTCTCCCCATGAGGCAGGAGCTTCGTTCACAGCCTGATGCCAAGATCTCCAGATTCAGAATTTCATGTTACAACTAACGCTGCATTTTTCCAAAGAAACAATGAGAAACTACCGTAATATGGAGGCCCACCTCTGTCAGGGTTAAATAGAGGGTTGGCGGGAGAACCAAACCACCACTTACTGCTTTGTTTCCACAAGAAAAGGTATTCCAAGAAAAACACTGCAGTGAAAGACCGCTGCGGGCCTCCCGTTTGTAGGCTAGGGAATGCCCCACACGCCTGCCTTTCTGTATTTTGAATCCAGTTCACCCGGGGCCCATGCATGTCCCCCAAACCACACACAGTAAAATCCTCAACTAACACGTTTCATCTATAACCGCGATTAGTTTTATAGCTTATTCTCCCTGGCTTTAAACCATACGCTATTAAAGGTTTCATAGTATTTTTTTGTTCTTTTAGGGACCATCCACATGGCTGGTCTGGATGAGTTTGACCTGAGAACTCTGTGGAAGGAGGGAGGTCGTCCATCTGTGCCACGGTAGTTTCCGGGCTCCACAGAAACAGCCCTTTGCTGCGAGGCTGTGAGACTCTGCCTTGGCTCGGGAGCCTACCCATGGCCCAGCTGTGTGATGTTGGTCAAGCAGCTTAAGCTCTCTGTGCTTCCGGGTCCTCAGTCCTCAGACAAGGGAGGGATGTGAACAGGATGCTTTCTAGACGTCTAAACTCCCTCTTCAAGCCACAGTCGTCAAGAAAGGCATTTCAGAAGCAGATGCGCTTGAACCAGATACGGGAGGTTGAGTGGAATCCAGGTAACAGCTAGAAGAGCCAAGGGTTAGCAAGTTCCTACCGTGGTTGAAACAGAACCCTCGGCAAGAATCAAATGAGGCGATACCTAGTCTACATAGATTTAACACACGGATTTCCATCTAAAGCATGAAGAGCAGGACCTGGCCGGGAGAAAGCACTTGACAGTGTTCTAAGTGCCCTTATAACCATTGTCCTTGTAACAACCCTTCTGAGCACCTGTCATTCGCACTCTGCAGGGGAGGGCACTGAGGCTCAGGATCCCCATTACCTGGTCAGACCTGAGATGATGGATTACAAGTACACAGCCTCCAGGGGGGCGGCAGGTGGGCAAGGGCAGACACAACAGTCACCCTGACAGAGACCTCACACTGTCTCTGACAGGCACAGAGGGTGCCTATGAAAATTAAGAAAACCCTGCCTGGCTGGACCTTCCAGGGCAGTAAAGGCAGAAACAGCCTAAACAAAGGAAAAGTACCAAAGGAGGAAGGTAATCATTAACCAAAAACGGCATAAGGAAATACTGCAAAGGTGCCCTGAGGGCATCCATGATTCAGGGCTCAGCTCCGCAGGGAGGGCAGCAGGGAGACTGCGTGTTTTAAGTTGGCCTGGGCACTGGAAGAAATGAGAGTGGGAGAGAGGCAGACTCCGTCAGGGGCAGGCAAGAGGGGGAAGCGAGGGAAATGACCTGGAAAAGCAAAATGAAGGCAATGCAGAGGAAAGCCTAGTCCGGCAGTCTGCAGCTGAAGTCCTTCGAACAAGTCACTGTTGCCTGCAGAGGTAACAAGTTGAATCAGAGCTACACTGTTGGAGCCAGGTCAGACATACTCGCGCTGCTCCTAACACTGGACAGCATCACATCAAACACCGGGAAAAATATCGGAGGGATATGCTATATAGCAAAACCCTGGGTCTTGCACTGTAGGGGTCAGCTGCCAAAAGCAAGGCCACGGGAGAAACCAGAGGATTAAAAAAACTGAGATGGGGTCTCTTTCTGTCTGCTTGGAGACAACATGAAGAGGAAATTCAAGACTCACTGGGTTGGGGGTCTCAGGCCCTGATAATCTCTCAAGGTATTAGGGCCCCCTCCAGCAAAAAAGAGGGAGGAAACACAGCTAAAGAAAGAAAAGCCTACATCAAAGAAGATTCCAAACCCATAGAGCTTGATGCTGGTGACAAAAATGTTCTGGAAGGGTTTTGGGAACCGTAAACCAACAGCATATTAACAGAGGAGCAATAATTTCTCATCATGCAAGAACACCTAACATTTCTGTTATGGCAATCAAACATTCTTCTATAATTGTTTTTCTCCCCCGCCCCCATCCACCTAAATCCTCCTCTGTGACTGGTTAAGGGGAATAGGGTGGGGAGAAACTATGAACAGAGAGCAATCTGATGATAAAAGCGCTTCCCCCCACTGCACTGCTGGAGTAAGCAAGAAAAGCCAAATTCTCACAGTTCGTCGACTTTCTATTCATGTAAACAATCTCACTTTATTTTTGAATTACTTTGTGGGAACAGATGGTTTCCAAATGCATGACTTCTTACTATAGTAGATGGAAGCAAGACTACTGAACTCTTCAATTAAGATGAAGAAAACATAGGCGTGCTTCAAGCTTGTCTCCATGCGTAGACCTAGTTTTCCCGAACTAAGGCTTACTTAGAATTCTGACCTTTTTTTTCCCTTTTGGTTAAACAATTCATATCATATAGAAAAAAAATCTTTATGAAATAGAGTAACTGTAAATTCTAGAATTAATTTTCATGAAACAGCACCAACAAAAACCAAGAGTATCAGTAACAGAAGCCTCTAGGCTTCCTATAGGTTACACATAAATGAAGGCATCAAATATGTAAATATAGTTGGGTTTTGTGCCTTAGATCCTTAAACCTTTTATGATAGATTATTATAATACCTTGAAATAATCACTGCAATTAACCCCAAATTACCTTAATCCCAACAACTGACTCAATCACTGAAATTGTTCACAAATCCGGGGCCTTACCAAATCTCAACCCAGGGCAGTTTCCCTGATGTCTGTGTAAGACAGAATCCTAATTTTCCAAAGAACTAAACCAAATCTGGAAAGTAGCATCACAAACAGGTCTTTGTGAGGCTTAGATAAGAGTGCAAGTTATGTGGTCAGACTGATGAACCCACAGCCACCTTAAGTAGAATTAATAGCATTTCTATCATTTAAATTACCAAGTCTCTGGAAAAATATACTCTGTCTATGCCTGGTAGTGACTCAGGAGAGAAAGTAAAAGAATAAATGCCGACCCTCTAAACGCAAAACATCTACTTATCTAACTATCTGTCACCTAACTATCCTCCTACCTATCTATACTTTTATGTACATTTCTCTATTTTGCATATTTTGTACTTATGTATGTTTATATGGATAGATATAAAGGAAAAAATAGAAAAGTACACACAAAGAGGGGAAAAACTTATGTTTAAAAACAAGTAATGATGAAGTTGAATAACAGGATAGAAAAAGTCTCCCTACACATCAGAAGAACAACAGTAAAAGGACACTGACCTGTGAATTGATCAAGATTGACAGACTTCAGGGACGCCTGGGTGGCTCAGTGAGTTAGGCCTCTGCCTTTGGCTCAGGTCATGATCCCAGGGTCCTGGGATCGAGCCCGGCATCGGGCTCTCTGCTCAACAAGGAGCCTGCTTCCCCCTCTCTCTCTGCCTGCCTCTCTGCCTACTTGTGATCTCTCTCTCTCTCTGGTCAATAAATAAATAAAATCTTTAAAAAAAAAAAAAAAAAGATTAGCAGACTTCAAAAGGGATCTACCTTTCAAATGCTTGCCACCAGAGAGTTACTAAACCACAGCATGAAAAAATTTAAGTTTGCAAGGGAACTCGAAATTTTTTTGAATCAATAATTTAAATTAAAAATTTTAAATTTGGGATCTGCCAAATTGTGGCTTAATGACCTTCACTCACCAAAAACCAAATTTAAGATGTCGCAGTGACCGACAAACAATCCAGAAGAATCATCCCAATGATGAAGGTCAAACCCTGGGCTGTTTCTTTATAAACCAGCACAGACCAAAAATTCCCAGAGGTTTTGTGGCCTATAATTGTATGCTATTATTCTAGAGACTTGATTAGTGTGCTCCTGCCTCTTCAATAAAGAGCGGCCCACAGTGCAAGCACTGAGAATAGCAGGGTGTTTGTGGAGACAGCTTCTGCTATACACAGACACACAGATGAAGCAGATCTGGACAGGACCCTGAGCCACCATGTATACTGAGTTTTCGATATTCTAAAAGCTTTCACCATTAGAAGTCTTCTACACCTTAGAAGTCTTCTACACCTTAGGAATTGATCAACAGAAGAAAAAATAACAATAGGAAGGAAAGGGGGTGCCTGGGTGGCTCAGTGGGTTAAAGCCTCTGCCTTCCGCTCAGGTCATGATCCCAGGGTGCTGGGATGGAGCCCCACATCGGGCTCTCTGCTCAGCGGGGAGCCTGCTTCTTCCTCTCTCTCTGGCTGCCTCTGCCTACTTGTGATCTCTGTCTGTCAAAGAAATAAAAAATCTTTAAAAAAAATAGGAAGGAAAGGCTGTGACTGATCATTTATGTATAGGAAAGGACTGACGATACATGTCATAAATGTAGACATTTACATATTAATGACCATAATAAATGATAGGTATGGCAATAATTAACAAATTTAATTCAATAGCAGAAAAATAATCTAAAACTAAGTATCACTATAAAAGAACATAAGTTTTAAGGAGGCACATGATTTCAAAAGTTTCATCACATTTGTAATGAAAACTCTCAGTTTATGGAACAGAACATGTTTTTGAGAACACATAGATTACTTTATCAAGTTCTGTATGAATTCTGATGACTAAAGACTGCTAACATCCCAAGGATCCCTGCTATAGGATGGGAATGGGGTGGGGAAAGTCAGCATTCAGCAGATAAGCCTGCCCACAAATCTCCAAGAAGATTCTTTGAATCTGCACAGACATTTGAGGGAGCTAGCTCAGACAGACTCGGGTGTTAGTCCCACAGACTGACAAGTCCCAGGCCTCAGCCATCTCCAGAGTCTCAAATAAAAGATCCTAAGAGCCCTAGTCTCTATGACGTCATTACATGGTGATAGTGGGCAGGCAGGATCTGACCAGAGGCACAGGCTTAAATGCCTCTCTTTCTGTTTTATTCACAGATCTCAGGCCATCAGGTTCTCACCTATATCTCAGAAACATCTTACCAACCACAGAGTGTTCCTGGGCACTTCTATCCAAAACTAACCCATCCTGTAAAATCTGACCCAAACTATGCCTATGCTATGAAAGTCTTTCCTAGCCAGCTTAACTGAAAAGACCCCTTTTCTTTTTTAAATTTCACAGACACTGTCTATCTGTGCAATTCAGCATCTCAGCTTGACCTGCTTTGAGGCTCCTGGACTTCCTGAACTATTACTTACCTTCTCATGCATTCCCATCTTATCTTCACCTTGTAATCTCCTATAGCTTCCACTCAGGTATATACGGGACCACAGTGAGCATTTTTTTTGCGCCAGACTTCTATATTCCTGTTTGGGTAGGCTCTTCATTTCCTGTACATTCTTTCCTGCTTCCAGCCACCTCAAAAAGATACTGCCATGATACACTCTTCCCTCTTCTTGTTTTTTTCTTTTCTTTCTTTCTTTCTTTCTGTCTTTTTTTTTTTTTTTTAAGATATTTATCTATTTGAGAGACAGAGAGAGAAAGAACAATGGAGGGAGGTGGAGCAGAAGGACAAGCAAACTCCCTGCTGAGCAGGACTCAATCCCAGGACCCCGAGATCATGACCTGAGCCGAAGGCAAACGCTTAACCTACTGAGCCCCCCAGGCGCCCCTCCACCCTCTCCTTAATGGGACCGGTTCTCACCAAATGTCTGTGCATCAAGTCCAAGGGCTTCCTTTTTATTTTCTAGCACCTACTGCAATCAATCTGAGACAGACACTCTACTCTCTTTTCTTACTCCTCTTTTCAATTTGCTTTTTCTCAGTCTTATTCCACACCACCTTGAACTTCTTCATCCCAAAATGACACACTTAATAAATCAGCACTAAAAAAAAAAAAAAAAAAAAAAAAAGTTTGCTTTCTTGATGCATGTGTACTTCTTTTTATCAGGCCCAATCTTATGCATCAGTTTCTATTTCTTAAGCTTCATCCTTTGTGCTCTTGTTGTTACAAGCTACCTCACGTCACCTTAAATCCAGGCAGCATGTGTCTTTCTAAAACAAAGTATTATATTTATCCTGTAAATCTTCCAACTCATTCTGCAAAATCAATTTCCTCCTTTCCCTCCCCATCCCCCTCCAGATAGAATGGAAACTCCATATGAAGGGATACAGGAATTCTCTGATGATCCCCGGTGCCTGAAACAGTGCCTGGCACTTAGCACGTTCTTGAGGAATGAATGTTGGTTGCTTGAACCCCCAAACAGCCTCTCAGATTCCGCTCCTCTTGAGCTCTTCTCTGCTTCACAGGAACATGGTCAAGAACATAAAAGCCAAAGTGAAACCATCAGGGTCCGATCACTGGTTCACCATCTAAGTAGGGGTATGACCTTGAGCCTATTACCTCTTAACCGCAACCTCCCCAAACATAAATGAGGATATGAATAGGCTTCCAGTGAGGAATGAGCAGGCAAATGCAGATAAAGTACTTGGCACCCTGCAAAGTGAACACACCAAGGGCTTATCATGGCTCTTTTCTTCACGCTTCTCCCATTCAGTGTCACTTGTGCCACCACACCTGCATTAAGTCAGTCTTTCTTTCCAAACCTTCTCACCTTCAAAAAGGCTGGACCCTGACAAGATTAGTTTGACTCAAATATGAGCAAAATATAGGCTTTGGGCCTGAGGCACTATGAGCGAAGGCTTGCGAGTTTTGGGTTTTTTTTTTTACCCTGTGAAAAATATGTATGCATCTTTGTGATAGAGTTTAGACATTTCCTGAGCGGCCCCGGCCTCTATGTTTCTGTGTTTACATCTCACTTTTCAACTCTGTTCAGATAAGTTACACTGCCCAAGAGTGGCGGTCTGCACAGGTGGCAGCCAGAAGAGTTTACTTTTACCCAATGGCCTGAATTATACAACTGAGTAGTGAGAAACAGCTTTCTGTGTCATTCCCTGTTGTACAAAATTTATGAAAAAGTGCACTTTACATCTCAGGTCTTTAAGAATCTTCATGGGCCATTCTGATTTTAAGAGCTTTTCTGTAAACTTCTGTAAACTCTAAACTAAATATTAACCAGGAGAAACCACTGTCTTTATCGTATGTCTTACTCCTCATACTCTGCACTTTGCCAGAACTCTTCACATGCAGGAAACGTCAACACTGTGAAAACTGGGGGTGATTTAACTCTTGCTTTATTTTGATTTTTGCTCCCCCAAATAAAGAACAGTGATCAGTAATTACTTCTTCAGAACAAAGGGCAGAATACATTTGGTTTACAGCCAGCTTTTGACCTGAAGCAAAGAAGTTTTGCAGAAGCCATTCTGGAACACGGCAGGGTACTCACATTTCCCGTGAAATCGCTAGCTACCTTAAATACACTTTACCTTTTCCAAGTCGTCCTACATTTCTACAAACATTGGTGACATCCCCTAGCCCATACCTAATATTGCATTTTTTGTTGGGAAACTGGGATGTTAAGATTCTGACTTTTAATTCATTAGAATTCTCTGAACCTTAAACACATGCAAGGAAGGGTCACAAATAAAAACTGGCAAAACTCACAACCTAAGTTCACCACAACCAAGCAAGAGAGGAGAAAAGGAATATTGTGGAGCATTTACCTCACGTGGCAAGGTCTTAACTGAAAAAAGGTGGTCCCTGCTTTTAAAAGCACAGGTCTCAAAGAAATGCCAGCACAGCAGACCCACCAATTCCCAAATTCACTCAAATATGGGAATAAACGTCTGCATCACTGAGTGGACCAACAACTTTCAAACCCCTCTAACCAACACTGACCCTGCAAACATATATAATTCGTCACCAGCTCCCTTTCCTGCAGTCCTACCCAATCTTACCATAGTCCCTGGTATTCTCTATGGCAAAAGGGAAGTAGAACTTAGCAACAGATTTTTTTTTTTTTAAAGCTAATGATTCAGGCAATTCTTGGAATAACTTCCACTTGAGAAAATGTAACTAAGAGGTCCTATCAAGAGACTCCCCAGCTGCTGAGACTTCAACTCTGGAAATTCCCTCCTTTTTGACGATTCCTGACTACCCCTAATCCAAGCCACAAAGTTTAATGACCCTAAAGCGCCCTTTTTTGCCTCCAGCGAACTTGGGATTCTTTCTAAATATTCATTAAAAAGCTCAAACATGTTTACTGACTTGAAGTCGAAAACAGAAAGCACTGGAAACCTAACTCCAAAAACCTTGCTTCCCTCGCCCAACCCCCTCTCTTCCCCCAGGAGAGGAAACTGGGTGATCTGGAGCTGAGAGTTGAGCCATCCAGTATCCAAGGGGTCTGACACTCAGCCCAAGAGGTGATGACAGCCAGGAGGTCTGGGCAGTGGTTCCAAATTGGGGCACCCACTGCGCTGGGAAATGTTGGGCGCTTGCCAGGATACAAACCCTCCCCCCGGCGGGGGGGGGGGGGGGAGGGCTGAACCGGATGGTCGGAAACCAAGGCAGTTCTGCAAGGATCCCAAGGCCCACATCGAGTTCCACCAGCCTCCTTCCTGTTTATAGATCCCGCTCCCGTAACCCCAACTACCAAAGAGAAAGCAGACGTCTCCGAAATATGTCAATACATGACATAACTTGAAAGAGCTGGCTGCTCATTGGCGCGAGTTACAACTTGTCGGGTTCACACAGGAAAACCGGCTCGCTTTAATTACTTTTCTTTTAATATGCCATGCCGTCCCCTCCTGGGCCCCCGCAAAGATCGGGTTACTGAGAACCAGGGAACCTCCGCGGTAGGACCGAACCGTGTGGGCGGCTCGCTGAAGGCAAAGAACGCGGGAGCCGAGCCGACGAAGTGGCTGCCCATTCGGATTGGCGACAACGGCAGCGACTCTCCCCTCGCACAGGCGCAGGCGAGGAAGGCTGGCACCTCCTCGCAGTCCGCACCAAGTTGCCCGACCGCTCAGTGATGTCGCGAGGGGGCCTAGCTGCTCCACGCCGCTGCCCTCGGGTCGGCCCCGGGCGCGCCACCTTTGTCTCGGCTTCCCCGTCCGGACAGGCGACGCCTGGCGCGAACCGGGCTTTGCCCCGGTCGGAAGCACACACCCGGCGCTCGGTTTCCCCGGGCTCCGCGCGGGGCCCGGGAAGCCGACACGGCCGCCCCAAATCTCCCACTTGCACCGCGCGCCCCCGACTCCCGGCCCGGCCGCCACTTCCCTGGCGCGGCCGCTGCAGGGCGGGGAGCGGGAGACTCGCGCGCTCGCGGACGCCGCGGCCCGGCGCACCCCGGTACTCTCGCCCAGGCGGGGGCCACCTTGCCCGCCGCGGCGCCCGCCTCTCCCACGCCCACGCGTGTTCTGACTCTGGAAAGCACCCGCCAGAGGACCCCCCGCGAAGCCGGATCCGACTGGCCGCGGCGAGGGGAAGGCGCGACAGCTGCTCACCCACACCCACTGCCTGCCCCTCGGCCCTTTCTCACCTGCCTGCACCGTGTCCGAGAGGTCGTGCCCGGGGGCCGCGGTCCTGGGAAATTCCTTCAGTTTCCTGGCGCTGAGGTTCAACCCCCCGGAATTGGCCGCTTCCTCTAGCGCGCGCTCCAGCCCCCGGTTCAAGGGCAGGTTGAAGCCGCCGCCGCCGCCACCGCCGCCACCGCCGCCGCCGCCTCCCCCGACCCCGCTGCCGGCTCCGGTTCCTCCGTGGTGCTGATGGTGGTGGTGGTGCGGATGATGATGTGGGTGCAGAGTAGCCACCGAGAGGGCAGGGACGAAAGGTTGGGGTTCGCTTCCCGGCGTCGCCATCTTCTCCCGGGCCCCCCCACCCCGCCCCGCCGCTCCTGCGGGGGGGGTCACAGCTTTCCCCCGGGAGGGGGAGACTGCCGCGCGGGCCGAGTCCCTGCAGTGCCCCACCGGAAAATACTGGAAGAAGGGGAGGAGGGTGTGGCAGGCGCGCGGAATGGGGGGCAGTCGGGGAGGCGGCAGTGGCGGCTCGGTCTCGAAGGTTTCCTGTCCCCGGGAAGCTAAGCACTGCGGCGGCGGCGGCGGCAGGCAGCGCGCATGTGTCTCCTCCCGCCCTTGCTCCCTCCTCTCGGCGGCTCTCCCCTCCTCCGCGGCGCCGCCTGCTCTCTCCTCCTCCTACCCCAAGCTGTCAGTCCAGCCCTGAGCCTTCCTCCGCGCGGGAGGGAACCGGGCCGGTCCCCGCGGCTTCGCTGCGCTCCGCCTGGCAGACGGGGGGATACGTCGGGGGCCGGACCCTATGACCGGGGTGACCTTCGTATAGACACCGAACACCTCTGGGTTCTTTTTGCTGTCCAGGGCATTTGGGGGGACAAGAGTTTTAGAGGGTCTGAGAAGACGCCAGCGAGGCAATAGATGGGGTTTAAAATACAGTGAGATCAAGAGGAGGTGACAAGTTATCTCAATTCTGCGAACTGTATTGGCTTTTGGACCCACAGTTCCCCCAAAAGGCAGGTTTTCACTGTGGGATCAGACCCCTGGCATTTGGGCGTATGCAATGAACCAGTGGTGTCTACATTAATTATCTCATTAATCCAGGGATCCCATGAGCGGAAAAACTGTTTCCCCAGACTACAGAGGAAGTTAAAAAAAAAACAACACACAACTTGTCTGAGGTCACCCATGCAGTCAGAAGCAGCGCGAACCTATAGCCCTCAGACTGTAGGGTTGCCCTCCTTCTGTATAGTCTCCGGCTGGACCCTAGGTCGAAGAGCCAAATAGGAGTAGAGCAGAAGATATTCTGAGCGATGGGGGGGGGGGGGGGGCTGTAAAGGCAGAAAGGAAGGACTTTGAAAAAGAGGGTAGTTTTGATGGTAGACAGAATCCACTGGCCTATGAGGGAGAGGGGCTGGCTATGGTTGGCTAAGCCCCAAAGTTGAGTGGTACAGAGAGAAGTAAGAAAACCAGTGACCCCAACTAGTCAGTAACTCAGCACATTTTGAGCCTGCGCACAGGTCCCGTCAAAGTATCCTCGTGCCGCTTCTTGCCCCCAAAGGACATGGGGACTGACGCGTAAGCAAATTCACGTTCTGCCCAGACACAGCAACGGAGCATCTGAATAGGGCAGACCAGCTGAAGACTGATAAAACCCCACTCCCTTCGCAGGACGGAGCTCCAACTCCCTAGAGCCTCCATTTCTGCGGATAACCGTCTTGACCATCACTACGAGCAAGTTGGCTAGGAGAGATGAGGATACAGGTAGGAAAATACCACACCCCTGCTGGTAGACGAGCCGGTCTTCCAAATGGTAGAGCAGGAAGGTAGGAACTGGTGACTTCATGGACTCGGCACTAAAGTACGACATGATCTATGTCACTTGCGTGGCCTGCATGCCCAGTCGCCCTTAATTCGTACAGGATTCTAGGCGGAGTAAAATATTCTAATCCCGTCGGAGGAGACAAGCGCCACCTGCTGGTGTCTGCCTTCCAAACCGGCTCTCCAGCCAAACTCAATCCTCTCAACTTGCCCGACTTTTAAAAACCAGACTTAAGGAGCACCTGGGTGGCTCAGAGGATTAAGCCTCTGTCTCCAACTCAGGTTATGAACTCAGGGCCCTGGAATCGAGCCCCACATCGTGCTCTCTGCCCATCTGCCTCTCTGTCTACTTGTGATCTCACTCTGTCAAAAAAATAAATAAAATCTCAAAAAAAACCAGACTTGAAAATAATAGCAATAATAATAAATAGAAGCACAGTTACATCACTTGTAAAAACGAACCTACTTTCCCTTTTCCTCACTGGTCTTTACCCAAGAGGTCAGTGAGAAACAGACATAGGAAAAATTTTCACTTGATTGTCTTCAACTAAAACAGGTGGTACGTCTATGTGATCAGTATACAAGGTATGATTGAGGACATCTAGCAGATTGCAAATTTAGTTCAGACCACAAATTGTGGTGATGCACCATAGAGAGCATCATTTCTTTTTTTAAAAAGACCACAAATTCTTTTTTAGGGGAAATGACTGAATAGGAGTTCAGGATTTGTTTTTTAACAAGTGTTTGGTCCTTATGTTATGGGCCCAGCATGCTTCTGCTGCGCTACTCCGCTTGTTTGGTCCTTATGTTAGAATGACATAGTCATTATAGTTTGTTTTCCTTCTCCAGATAACTAAAGTGTGAACTCCTTGGGGGCGGGATACATTCATCTTTGTAACTCTCACCTCGTATCTAAAATAGTACTTTGTGAATAAGGAATGCACAATAAATATTGGTAATTAAGCATTGCGCAACAGGCCAAGTGCACAATAAACCTGTCTATTGCACAATGGAAAGTTTACCATTTGTTGGTATGTCTTTCAAATTATGTCCCTGAGTGAAGGAGTTTTTCCTTAAAATAGAGGAGAATACTTGACCTTAAAACTGACTTTATTTCTAAATATGCAAGAACTTAACAAACTATTTTCTCTTGTTGTCTTGTTTCTCTCTCTCTTTTTTTTTTAATTTGGACATCTCTGTTTTGTTAAATACTCTTTTTACTTCTTGGGAAAACAGTACCATCTTCCCATTCACTCTCCCCCTCTCCATACATACAGTTCTTCGACTCAGCCGGTCATCTCAGTTAGTCTAGAAGTGGACTTCTGACCAAAGGACAGCAGCCAGAGGATCAGAGAGTCCTGATAATGTTCAAACCCTGGATTCTGACTGTTCCTGATTTGTATCTTTAGTTTCTATGAGATATCTAGTACTTTTGTAATACATTCTACTGTTCACCTAAGTTAATCTTATTTGATCTTCTGTCTGTGTAACCAAGAGTTCTAATTAATACATGCAATTTACCATATTTTAGTTTTTATTCCCCCTTGTTTTCCTAATATAACTTCATTTGGGGATAGTCTACAAATAATCTTTTATAAACTATTTGGATAATGTTAGCAGATTTTTTTTCATGTTCTGTCTTTAGTACTTTCCAATCATCTTACAAAGTTAACAATTCAAATGATTGAGAAAATGGGGGAAATAGAATTATTCTCAGAATAAAATAGTGGCTATTAGAGAAAAGTGATCAGTTTCATCCACAAACATTAAAATTTTAGAACCCATTTTTTAAAAAAAAAAAATTCCTCTTGAGTTCCTTACCAGACTCTTCCATATTTAAGACACAGCTCTTTCATTCTTGCCTGGAAAATAGAGCTATGGACAAGCTTATGAAAATCAAACTTACTAAGAATGGCAGATAGATTTGAGCAGGGCTAGGGGCACCTGGGTGGCTCAGTCTATTCAGTGTCTGCCTTGGGCTTGGGTCATGGCCCGGGGTCCCAAGATAGAGCCCTACATCAGGCTCCCTGCTCAGCAGGAGTCTGCTTTTCCCTCTCCCTCTGCTCCTTTCCCATTCTTGCCTGCTCGTTCTCTCTCTCTCTCTCTCAAATGAATACATAAAATCTTAAAAAAAAAAAAAAAATAGATTGGAGCAAGCCTGTACAGCCTATACCACCTTCTCAGAAAGCCATGAAGAATTTTCTTTTGGTAGGAACTCAAAGCATATACTGAAGAGGTAGGCACGGTCACCCAGGTTTGTCCTTCACGGTCCTGACTGCCCCCTCCAGCCATAGCTAATTCGATAAGAGGAGCTGACACAAGATCCAGCCAACCCCAAGCAGGGGAGTTCACCCAACCGACTCTCCTGAAAATTGAAGCAAAACACACCGAGACCAGAGTCAAATTACAGCACGTATGTGACCCCAAAGGAAGCCAGAGTCGGGGCTTATTCCCATCTTTTTACCTGACTATTCTCCAAACTCTCTGCTTCAGTTTCCTCTTTCTTAAAAAAGGAGTAAGAAAATTCCCTGCATAACATCAACCTTTTTTATTATTCCTTCCACATGCTCTCAGACTTAAGTAGTCTCTTTGCACTATATCAGTAAATATTTATCTGGAAGTGATCACAGTGTGTTGTATTCATGTGTATTTGAGTACTTTTTCCCTAGAGCCCAACGTGTGGCAGGAAGACAACACTCTGATCTAGAACTTCTGAGAGATTAATAGCATTTTTTAATTTTTATTTTTAATATTTTATTTATTTATTTGACAGAGCAAGAGGGAGACAAAGTATAAGCAGATGGAGTGGCAGGCGGAGGGAGAGGCAGAGGGAGAATGAGAAGCAGGGAGCCTGACTCGGAACTTGATCCCAGGACCCTGGGACTATGACCTGAGCTGAAAGCAGACACTTAACTGACTGAGTCACCCAGGCACCCCAATAGCATTTTTTTAAAAGATCTATTTATTTGAAAGAGAGAGAGAGCATGAGGGGTAAAGGCAGAGGGAGAGGGAGTGAGAATCTCAAGCAGATGCTATGCTCAGCATGGAGCTCTGTGTGGGACTTGATCTCACAACCCTGCGATCACGACCTGAGCTGAAACCAAGAGTCAGAAACTCAACAAACTCTACCACCTGGGTGTTCCTAATAGCATTTTGAAAGAACCTGTAAGGGAGAGATCGCTTGGACCACCCAGCATCTGAAGATGATTGTGACAAAGAGTTTTTTTGGTTTAATTTGGTTGATACCTCTTTGAATAAGGTGTAACAAGAAAATGTCAGTGACCAATAGGTGACCCTCAGGTTCCTGTCAGAAGTTTCTCAAGAGGTTACTGGGGAAAGAGCCACTGGAAAATAAGGACTGAAGGGCACCAGCAACATAACTTTAACTTATAAAGAAATGTATTTTGGGGACACCTTGGTGGCTCAGTCAGTTAAGCGTCTGCCTTTGGCTCAGGTCATGATCCTGGGTTCCTGGGATCAAGCCCTGTATTGGGGTCCCTGTTCAGTGGAAAGCCAGCTTCTCCCTCTCCCCTGCACCTCCTCCTCCCCTGCTCATGCTCTCTCTCACTCTCACTTTATCTCAAATAGATAAATAAAATCTTTTAAAAAATGTATTTTTGAGTAACTGGCCTTTTAAAGGTGTGAATGTAAATATTCAATTATAGATGATATTAGATAACAGCATTACCATGATCGGTCCCCCTAAATATTTCATCTATTTATTATATTGTGTGTTATTGGTTTATAATATAATGGCATATTAGGCTATTGGCTTGTAATACAGTAGTCTCCCCTTATCTGTGGTTCCTTCTTCTGTGATCTTGATTACCTGTGGTCAACTGTGGTATAGAAGCAAATGATCCCCCCACCATATCATTGGAAGGTCAATAACAGCTTACCTACCCCTACACCATAATGCCTATGTCATTTACCTCACTTCATGTCATCACATAGGTGTTTTGTCATCTTAAATCAACAGAATGGTGTTATAAATTTTTTATTCTTGCTAATACCTTCCTGTGCCTTATTTATCTTTAAACTTTAGTATAGGTATGTATGTAAAGGGAAAAAACAGCATATATAGGGTTTGGTAACATCTGTGATTTTAGGTATCCACTGGGGCTGTTGGAACGTAGCCCCTATGATGAGTGGGGAGACTACTGTCTCCCATTCATGTATAATGAATACATGAAATATTTAGGGGAACAAATTATTTGTTTATAAATAAATTGCTCAACTTGCATGGATAAATGGAAGCAACATTCTTATCCAGGATGTGTCCTCTGAACCATAGTTCTCTAGGGTATTAATAGACTTGGTGCATAAAGGGTTTTATTACCAAATAGTTTATGGGAATAAAGAAGTTTACAAATTATTTCACTCTGGGACTTCTTAAAGTCTTTGCTAGGCTAGTGCACCTTGTGAATATGCACAAAAGAGAAGTGGTTTGCCTCCAGCTTTTCTCATATATATTTGAGAAACCCTAGATGAAGGTGATCTCACACTGCGAACCTCCTGACATTATCTATAATAAATCACAGTTGAACAGATCAAAATTGACCTTGAAGTCAATATTTAAAATGATGCCAAGTGCCACTATTATAACATCTCCTCAGCAAAGGTCATTCTAGCCCTGCTATTCATTAGGTGGATTTTAAAAGAATAAAAAAAAAAAAAAGTCTTCCTCTTTGTACTTAAGGTACTGTGTATCTAATCACAACACTAATTTATATGTTCCCCAAAGGCAGTTTTTAAGACTCCTGATGTCATTACAGGGATATTTTCCAAATGCAAAGCTGTCATTACTCCTTAGTCAGATGCAGAACTGGAGCGTGCCTCCCAGAGGGGCCGTTCTCCCTAGATTTAGCAGGAAACACTCTCTGGCCACAATGGCACTAAACTTTCTGCACCCAGTTGTTATCACTGTTCCTGTGCTCAGGATTTGAAGAGTTGATGTGGAGAACCTCAAGTTCTTTCTCAAGATCATTCCAGGGCATCATTAGAAGAGGGGTTGGGGCCCCTCGGTGGCTCAGTCAGTGAAGGGTCCAACACCTGACTTCAGCTCAGGTCATGATCCCATGGGTTATGACCTGAGCCGAAGTCAGGAGTTGGACCCTTCAATCATGGATCCCATGGGGTATGAGAGTGGCAGAGACTGTTGGCCATGGGACATGTAGGAAAATGGAGGAGATGAGAAGGATGGGATCCAGTTTCGATGGAAGGACTCAGATACTTCTTTTGGAGACTGGGGTGAAAAAGTCAGGAGACCTAATTGAGAACACTAATATGCCAAACTAGCAATTGGTCCCTTAAGAACTGGATGCCAAGGATCAAAAATCTAAATATATATTCTCTGCTAAGAGCAGAACTGGAGATTAGAGGTGGGAAGAGAGATTTATGAGCAATATTTCCAAATCAGAAACCATAGAGCAAGTACCCCATTATAATCATAAATATGTGATCTTTGGTTTTCAGCCCTAACTAGCACATTAACCTATCACTAGATCTCAATGCTACCCACAAGTGATGGTTTTCCTCTTGGATGCATCTGTTTGCTTCTAATTCTTCTATGGATTGCAAAATCCAACATGTCTTAAAGCATACAGCTTGGCTTATAAGACAGAAAAATGAACTAGCTCCTAATAACAGACCACTTCTCTCCCATAACCTCTCCGTAGACAGAGCTACATCATGGACTTCATATATAGTCTGTCATGTCCTCAGCGAGGGATGCCTCAGGAATGCAGTCCAGCTTCCCCATTCTGCAGATTGGGAAACTGAAATAAAGACATGAAGGTGAATTACTCAATGTTGTGCTGCTGGCCAGTGCAGAATGGGGACTAGAAATCAGGTCATTTCCTACCTACTGTTAGCTACTTATCTCTGGAGCATGATAGGCAATGTGCCCTCGGCCAGCTGAGGGGTGATGTAAGTACCCAAGGGCCAGGCAAAACACAGGCCCTAAGTTACCTGACATCTACTTCAAGTAATGATCTTTCAGGATACTTTCTGCCATGATTAGAAAGGCTGTGTTCCCTGGGGTCTATACAGTGGCTACAAAACATTTTGGGCATTGCAGATCTTTGAGGTACTTCTTTTTTTTAAGATTTTATTTATTTATTTAAGAGAGAGAGGGGGAGAGAGCGCACAAGCAGGAGGAGGGGCAGAGGGAGAGGGAGAAGCCAACTCCCCACTGAGCAAGGAAACCAACGTGAGACTCGATCCCATGACCCCAGGATCATGACCTGCGCCAAAGGCAGATATTTAACCAACTGGGCCGCCCAGGTGCCCCCCTGTGATGTTCTCTGACAAGACATATACCCTCTTCTTGGAAAGATGAGCGTGAAATCCTATTTGCACCATTTTGTGTATAATTCCAAGGTACTAGACATACCCTGCACCTTCTAAGGCTGGTCAAGCCTCATCCAATGAACTCTGACTCTAAACAAACCTTCCCTATTAAAAAAAAATATCAAGTGAGGTAGTTTGAGGCATAAGACTATCTCAGAATATATTCTAATTTATAGGTACTGCAAATATTTCTCCTTCTGAACCTCGATGTTTCTTTGGGCACAGAGGGAAGCTAGGGACATTGGAACTGCCTTCCAACACATAAGTAGAGGGGGCGGGTGGTTGAGGTGATTCAGATGACAGAAGTTCATCCGTGCTAACCTTGAGCCCCATCTTAAATTCCTGTTCAGGCTTCCACAGCCACACACCAGATTTGATCCCCGCCCAGTCTCTCCTAACAGCCTCCCACAGCCCAGGTTAGATAATTCATGTGTGCTCAGGTCCTTTCCAGCCTTTCTACCATCTGGCTAATGATGGGGCACCATATGTCAGCAGCGGGATACGGGCATCCGCCTATGGCTTGGGGCACAGACCTGCCCCGTGAACAGCATGGCTTCCCAGTGTGAGGCTCACTCCGGAATGACACCGGGCATCTCTTTTGCATGAGTCTGCAACCAGGACACAAACGACTGAGTTGCTAGCAACTTAGTGCAGTTGGAGTTGTTTCACTCGTGGGCACAGATATTATCTAACTGACCACTCATTACTCCTGCAGGGTTAAAAATCAGGAGGCTAGGGCTTTACTACTGAGTTCCGTGGAAATATTAAACAGATTTTCATTCAACATCATTCCCAAGGAGTTCCAGGTTACTCAGATCTTCCAGTGAGTGATGCCTGGGAGAGATCTCTTAACAGAAGCAGGTTAGATGCGAAACTGGGAAGCATGTAGATTACCTTGTGTGGTTAACACAAGTTTGCTAATCTTGTGTGGTTAGCAATTCTGTGTGCAAACCACGGAGCAAGAATGGGGCCACCTAAAGGTCCAGACCCCGGACAGTGGACGGTAGCTTCCTGATCAGATATGAGAGAAGCACACATCTTTCAGGTCCTTGCTACTGATCAGGTTACACTATTCTGCACGGACTGCTTCTAATTATACATGCCTCTTCTCCTAACTGGGACCATTTGGGTCCAGATGGCTGCATTAGGCAGTACCTGTTTTTCTTTATCATGCCTGAAAGTCCAAGGGATCCTCTAGGCTTAATGTTTTCTAAGAACAAAGCCAGGCTTTTATCCACTTTTCCCCTCAAACTACCTTTCAACTTAAAAAATAATCTGAATGCAAATGAGAGATATTAAATGCAGGGCTCTTAATAATGGACTGTTTTCTTAGTCATTAACTATTGAATTAAGTAGGCAAATATGTTTTTAGCATCAATTAGCCAGCCTTGCCTAACTTCAGCAAGCTAAGAGAAAAACCCGGAGGGCTTTCATAAATGAAGGCAGGTGGAGTGTGTGGCCGTCATATGACCGAGTCTAATATGAGATTTTCACTGTTAGTGAGAACAACAGTGAAAATCTCATATTAGGTTAACATTTATTTTTGCTAGTTGTAATTTAAGTGCAAATTTGCCACCATTGACCTTGCCCTTGATTTTTCCTTCAAATTGGTAAAACAATAAGCTTTTATAAATCGCATGATTTCATAAGATGGGAGAAGTTCAAGAAAATAATTCACACTATAGTTATTTCTTAACTATTGTGCTATTTGGAGTTCTTGAAGGGCAAGGTCATTGAAATGCTGTGTGTCATGGAAAGAGAACTGAACTGGAAATGAGGGTGCAATCCTATTTCTAGCAAGGTCACCAGCCAGCTGTGTTACTGGGGCCAAGTCATTTAATTTCTCTGGAACTCAGTTTCCACTTGCGTTACATGAAGAGTTTGGATGGTTTGTGTCAAAGATCTTTTTTCTATGAAATGTCATGACTCTCAAAATTACAGTTTAATCACTAATTTCATCTTTCTGTTCTACCCAAAGTACTTCGACATTTCTTCTCACCCAGAGAAGGACATATCTCCTAAGTATCCCTTGCCTTGTCAGAGGAGAATAAAAGCATAAATGGCTCATGAAGAGCCCCTGGCTAGCAAAAGAAACTAGTATCCTGAAAAATCCACGAAACACATAATAATCTGTCATACAATGAGATGTGTGAAGTAGGGCAGGCAAATTCAAGTCTAAAATTCTTTTAATTTTTTTTTTTATAAACGTGTATTTTTATCCCCAGGGGTACAGGTCTGTGAATCGCCAGGTTTACACACTTCACAGTACTCACCAAAGCACATACCCTCCCCAATGTCCATAACCCCCCCCCCCCCTTCTCCCAAACCCCCTCCCCCCGGCAACCCTCAGTTTGTTTTGTAAGATTAAGAGTCACTTATAGTTTGTCTCCCTCCCAATCCCATCTTGTTTCATTGATTCTTCTCCTACCCACTTAAGCCCCCATGTTGCATCTCCAATTCCTCATATCAGGGAGATCATATGATAGTTGTCTTTCTCTGCTTGACTTATTTCGCTAAGCATGATACGCTCTAGTTCCATCCATGTTGTTGCAAATGGCAAGATTTCATTTCTTTTGATGGCTGCATAGTATTCCATTGTGTATATATACCACTTCTTCTTGATCCATTCATCTGTTGACGGACATCTAGGTTCTTTCCATAGTTTGGCTATTGTGGACATTGCTGCTATAAACATTCGGGTGCACGTGCCCCTTTGGATCACTACGTTTGTATCTTTAGGGTAAATACCCAATAGTGCAATTGCTGGGTCATAGGGCAGTTCTATTTTCAACATTTTGAGGAACCTCCATGCTGTTTTCCAGAGTGGCTGCACCAGCTTGCATTCCCACCAACAGTGTAGGAGGGTTCCCCTTTCTCCGCAACCTCGCCAGCATCTGTCATTTCCTGTCAAGTCTAAAATTCTTAATTAGGCTCCAATTGTATATTCCCCTTCTCGTAACACACTGTTTCTAAAGTATCAGTAAGCAGAGAATCTTAATTTTGCAGAAAAAGAAGAAAACGTTTCAGGGGAGAATGAGAAATAACATAGTGGTAGCACTGGAAAGAGAATTGACAACGGACCCTCTGAACCATCCATCTCAAAAGATTCAGAGCTATCCAAACTCTCACAGCACTTTGTATGCTCATGTTGTAGGTCCCTGAGTTATGAAACAAACCACGAGATGGAAATAATACTGGCATTTTTTCTGATTCTACTGATGCACACACACACAAAATACATTCTGTTAAAAAATAATCCTGGGGCACCTGAGTGGCTTAGTCAGTTGTGATCTCAGAGTCTGGAGACTGAGCCCTGCATTGGGCTCCTGTGAAGCTGGAGCATGCTTAAGATTCTCTCTCTCCCTTTCCTTCTCTCCCTCCAGCCACTTCTCCACCCCCCCACCCACCCCCCAATACCCCCCAGGCTTACAGGGAGGAAAAAAGAGATAATCTTTAAGGGTAAAATCATGATTGTCATACCAGTATAAAATAAACACATGTCAAAGAATTTATCTAACTCCCTCATTAATCATTGAACCCATAAGATATTTCAGCTGGTTCAAAGGAGAATGGATACACACATCTATGGCAGAGAGGGAATGCTGAAAGGAATTGACAAGCAGACACAAAGAGCAGTCTATCCACGGGGTAATTATCAATTGCACTCCACCAAAGGCAAGTAATTTACCACTCTGTGGACAAGAATCATTTGCATTGTTATCAGCTTTCTGTAATTTGCAGAGTGGTAAAATAGCTCTGAGACTGTGAAAAGGAAGATAACTAGGAAAGGTGCACTACAGAGGACACTTGGGGATCTTTTTCTTTACCTCTGCCTTGCTTCCAAGTCTTTCACAGTTTTTCCTGACGATGTGCTTTGAGGGAATGTAACGGGGTAGAATGTAATGAAGGCAGGGCCGGGTGACAGGCGACCCTGGGTTTGAATTCCTTTGTTATCTTGAACAATCTATTTGACTTCTGGGTTCTCAGTTTCCTTTTCAGCCAGATGGAAGTGATGCTAGCTACCTTTGAAGATTGTAATGGAGGTTAAATAAGATAAGCATGTAAAGAAACTATTGCAGTTCACCAAATAGATTCTGAGTAAGTAGAAGCCTGTCTTGGGTCGTACCAATGACACAGAAAAATCCATCCGTTTGTTAGAACATATTGAGGGGCTTTACTTTTGAAGAAATCTGTCTGTCTGTGATCCAGGCACAGTTAATATAAGTAAAAGCGCTTTGTAAATTATAAACGTCTATATAAAAATTAGTTATTTCTTTTTTTAAGTCTTTCATTTGAGTAGAGCTGACACAAAATGTTACATTAGTTTCAGGTGTACAAAACGGGGATTTAAAAATTCATTTTTTCGGGACGCCTGGGTGGCTCAGTTGGTTAAGCAGCTGCCTTCGGCTCAGGTCATGATCCCAGCGTCCTGGGATCGAGTCCCACATCGGGCTCCTTGCTCGGCAGGGAGCCTGCTTCTCCCTCTGCCTCTGCCTGCCATTCTGTCTGCCTGTGCTCGCTCTCTCCCCCCTCTCTCTGATAAATAAATAAAATCTTTAAAAAAAATAAAAAAATAAAAATAAATAAATAAAAATTCATTTTTTCTTATTCATTGCTGGTGTGAATGCAAAATGGTATAGTCGCCTTGGAAGGGAGTTTGGTAGTTTTATAAAACTAAACATACTCTTACCATATGACACAGTAATCATACTACTTACTATTACAGAAATGAGTTGAAAAAACCTGCACATGAATGTTTATAGCTGCTTTGTTCAAAATTCCCGAAATTTGGAAACAACCAAGATGTCGTTCAGAAGCTGAAAAGCTAAACAAACAATGACATATCCAGACAATGGAATATTATTCAGTGATAACAAGAAAAAGCTATTAGGCTACGGAAAGAAATGAAGGAAACTTAAGTGCATATAGGTAAGCAAAAGAAGCCAATCTGTAAAGTCTGTAGACAGTGTAATTCCAGCTATACAGCATTCTGGAAAAGGTTAAACAATGGAGACAGTAAGAAAGATCGGTGGTTGCTGGGGGAAGGGGGGAGGAGGGAGGGGTGACGAAGAGGAGCACAGAAGATTTCCAGGGCAGTGAGACTGTTCCGTGTGCTAATGTTGGACGCATGCCATTATACATTTGCCAAAAGCCATAGAATGCACAACACAAAGAGTAAAGGCTAATGCAAACTATGGCCTTTAGTTAATAATAATAATAATATATCAATATCAACTTATGAAATATAACAAATACACTGCACTAATATAAGATGTTAATAATGGGGGACACAGGTGTGCAGGTGAGGGGGATGTGGGATCTCCCCAACTCTCTCTCAGTTTTTCTATAAGCCTAAAACTGCTCCCTCCCAATCCTTGTTACTTCCTTGTACCGGCTGTGTGATCTTGGGCAAGATCTTTAAAGTCTGTAGGATTGCATTTCCTTCTCTGTAAAATGAATGTAGATGCAGGATCTTCCCTGAAGGGTTGTGTTGGGAAGAGGAGCTCTAGCACAGGGCCTGGCGGCTTTGAATGATATGCAGCAGGTGGACCCATCTGTATTATCTGTTATTCAAATATATAACATTTCCATATGAGTGCCCTCAACATATCCCCCACCTCCTCCCCACCAAAAAACACCGTGTCTCCTGCCAGGCTTCTACCCCTAGATTCGTCACACTTCTTTGTGACCCAGCAACTAAAGGGTTAGTGCCTAATGTGACAATAGGCCTCAGGTATCCTACTAGAGGTGTGAGACCAGTGATAGTTCTGACCGTCAGTGCCCATGCCATCCTGTCTATGAAATGCTTTATCCTAATCCTAAGGAGTAGGAACCCCTGAAGACTGTTAGCTACTGTTATTAACATAATTAATTTTATTATTTAGATTTTTATGCTTTGAGCACTATCTTGTTTTTATCAAAAATATCATTAGCTTATGGCTATGAAAAGAATGAGTGTGTCTTAAGGCAATTTTTTTTTAAACTATGGAAAAACAATGCACACAGAGTAGGAAATGTTTTGTACTAGCTTGCAGCCTGGGCTCAAAATGCATACTGCAAAAATTTCACTGCAGGATGGCGAAAAGCAAGGTAGTCGGCTGATATAATCGTATTCCATAATTGCTGTAGCCTTAGCGTAGCATTCAAGACTTATCGTGCAATTGCTGGAAAGGAAAATCCTGTTGATCGGTTGACGTAAGTGTAGCGCTCCATATCTAATTTGGATGCCTTTTCTCAGGTAGAACCCTGAAGCTGTCCCATCCAGGAAATAGTAAGAGAACAATCAGAGCTTGGGACTTCCAAGAACAACATGAAAAGGGAGAGGTGAACCATTATCGGAGGAATGTGATTATCTGAAACTAGATTATCCTATCTAAGAGGCGTGGACTATGCTTGTTCCTTAAGAATGGCTTATTTGGCCTATGGTTTCGAGTCTGTAAACTGCCTGAACTATCCCTTCTGCCTTGTCTGTGCTGACGGGAGGCAGGAAGGGGAAGTGAGCACAGGACAAGCGGTCAGCTGGACAATGGGGCATTACTATAATGCCAGTATTAGAGTCCTCAAAGTGCTCTCTTCTTTACTAAACTCTTAAACAGTAGTGAGAGGACACTCTTTTTGGTTTGACTAGAAATAATCCACTGGATAGGTCAAATCCAGGTGAATCGACTCCTCATCCTAGGAGAGCTTGCTCTAGCACCAGGGGGAGGAAGAAACCAGCTGAGAATCCTCACAAGGTAGCTCACCCAGAAAGACTGGTTTAAGGCTCCAAGTGATTATTTGGTCTGTCCTTCTGGGTCCCAGATAACCACCACGAATGACAGTGATGTTGTCACTTCACACCTGCATATCATTTGTGTGACTCTGTCAAACAAGGTGGTTTAGCTTCCTTCTCCCCTGCTCTCCAGCCTGTTTCCAGAAACCCATCAAGGAACACAGCTGAACAAAGTCCTTTTTGGGAACACCATCTATCTTTTTCCAAGGCTCATGATGGTTTCAGAGCTGGGGTGGGAGGAGTATAGAAGTAAATTTGTTTCGTTTTTATTTCCAGCTGGGGAAAGATTCACAGAGATGCAGAATCAGAAAGAGAAGACCATCACACACCTGCATTCCTCCCCTGGTCCCTCTGGCTGCATGCAGGTCCTGCCCTGGCTTCTGGTCTAGCTCTCATCCATTCTTCCTGCCTGCCTGGGACTGCACTGTATTCTGTCCTTCATACTGTCCTGACCTTTGCTCAGGCCATCACCCGGACATGTTGTTCTCCTAGTTCCAAAGCTGGTACAGACACATGCTCCTAAGGAGGGGGACTGCCTTTCAGGAGACTATGGAAAAACCCTATGAGATTCTCACCCATTATTTATTTATTTGAATTTGTTTTGTTTTGTTTTGTTTTTCTCAACTGCAAGCATTGTCTGTCCTTTTCTAATATGTCGGTTTAATAGGCTTCCATTGAAAAGGATTTTGTTCTAATATGATCCTAAACAATGGAATAGAGTCAACAAACGCATTGTCTAGATACAATCATATCTCCCTTCTCTCCAGGGTATTTGCTGATTGTAAAGGGGAAAAACTCCCCACACCTTTACAACAAAAAGATCTGATAGTCACCATTTGTCCATCTGCTAAATTACAGGATAGCCTGAACTGTATGCCTCCATGTGTCATGCAATTTGGAACACATCACATGACCTAGGGAAGTTCTCTTGTTAGAAATGTATACTCTTGGGGCACCTTGGTGGCTTAGTGGGTTGAAGCCTCTGCCTTTGGCTCAGGTCATGATCTCAGGGTCCTGGGATCAAGCCCAGAATCAGGCTCCCTACTTAGCAGGAAGCCTGCTTTTCCCTCTCTCTCTGCATACTTGTGATCTCTGTCTGTCAAATAAATAAAGTCTTAAAAAAAAGAAAAGAAAAGAAAAGAAATGTTTACTCTGGGGGTGTCTGGGCGGCTCAGTCTGTTAAGTGATTGACTCTCGATTTAGGCTCAGGCCATGATCTCAGAATCGTGGGATCAAGCCCCACATCAGGCTCTGAGCTCAGCAGGGGATTCTCCCCCTCTCCTTCAGGCACTCCCCCTGCTTGTGCTCACTCTCTCTGACAAATACGTAAAATCTTAAAAAATAAAAAAAGAAGAAGAAGAAGAAGTCTATCTTGTGACTATCCTGCTGCATTTATGGTGTCCATCAAAACTACCTTACATATTTTGTTTTTAAAGATTTTATTTATTTATTTGGGAGAGAGGCAATGAGAGAGAGGAGAAGGTCAGAGGGAGAAGCAGACTCCCCATGGAGCTGGGAGCCCGATGCGGGACTCTATCCCGGGACTCTGGGATCATGACCTGAGCCAAAAGCAGTCATCCAACAAACTGAGCCACCCAGGTGTCCCTACCTTATATGTTTGATGCGATGTGGAAAAGAATGCAAGAGAAACAGGTTCCCAAACTTAACACGTTTTGGTCTTCCAAGCACATATTTTCTTGGGACCTTGTATCATGTTGTTACAGTATCCCACTTAACTCCCTGCCAGTTCTCTCAAGTCCTTGCTGTAGGTCTGGGGTTTCATGAGAGGTGATCAAACCTATTACCTAGTCTCTCCTCCAGATTCCGAACAAATTTTAAAAAGACTCAAGAAGCCAGATTTAATGATGATACAAAAGCAGCTATATTCAAGGACAGCTGGCAGCATAAAGGACGTGAGTTGGCCCAAAGCCTAACCTCAAGCTTCCTATTCTCCCTGACAAATTCAGCAGTCACAAGTCAAAAAGCAGAGGGCTGAAGGCTTCCCTTGCAGGAAAGGGCTGCTGTTCAGGAAGGCTGTTGAGCTGCTGAGGGAAAGGAAGAGGTGGGGAGGGGACTTTCTCTGTGTGTTGGCAGATAAAGGAGGCTGAGCGCTCACCCCACCATTCCTATTGGTCTCTCCACCATGGTGAGGAGCCAGAGAGAAGAAAGCTTCCCCCCAGTTCTCCAAGAGGGCTTAGGGGCCAGGGATGAATTCTTCAGCATCTGGAGAGGCCAGAAGTTTCCACTCTACAGTCAAGATGAAGAGCACAGGACAAAAATGAAAAGACATCCCCTCCGTTCTGAATTTGGTCTCACTCACATGCCTTCCTTCTTGGCTGACTGGTCGCCTGACAGAGGAACTGTGGACCTCCATGAGAAGAAGGCCTAAGGCGGGGGAAATACTTGGTTGAGCCGTGGATGAAGACTTCGAGTGGAGCAGAAATAAAATCAAGCCGTTTTTTAATGTACCTGGCACCATTAGAAGGTTAATTATCTACATTGTAGTCTCTGTATTAAAGGCTGCTTGTAAAGATAACACAGAGAAATAGAAGGATTCAGAAACGCCTGGAAGTGAGGCTCAGGTTTTCCTCAATCTCAGTGAAAGGCTAGCTGGCTGTTTCAGCTGAAATGTAATTAAATAGCTAATCATTGTGATGAAAGCCAGGCATGTAAAATGAATATCAAATGGACAGGATCATGAACTTAAAATAGCGTGAGAAAGCCAAAGAGATTTTTATCCTGAAAAAGTACTTACCCCCGCCTTCTCCCCATGACCATTTTTATTTCAGGAAGAGGAGAGAGATGAGTATGGAGGAATAACACTTATACTACAGGGGAAGGTTTACCCAGCAGATTCAATTTAGCCTAAGGAATAACGCAACTATGAAAACATAGTTTTAAGCTCTTAAAACCCCTAACAAAACCTTAAATGAAATGAATCAACAAATGATTCATCAAAGAACTCCTTTTTTTTTTTTTTCCTAAGAGTCCGGAAAAATAAAAATTGTGAAGTTGAATCAGCTAGGGACTTTAAAACATTCACCAATGAAAAAAGATTTAAGCACATTCATAACAGTTCATGAATGAAATTTAATAGTACAAGTGTTGTGATGGTTAAATTTTATGTGTCAACTTGATTGGGGCCACAAGTGCCTGGACATTTGGCCAAACATTATTCTGAGTGTGTCTGTACATGTGTTTCTGGAGAAGATGAATATTTGAAATGGGAGACTCAGTAAAGTCAATGGTTCTCCGTGGTGTGGGTGGGTCTCACCAAATCAGTTGAAGGCCTGAAAAAGACAAAAATGCTGACCCTCCTGTGAGTATGAGAAAATTCCTCCTGCCTGGTGGTCTTGGACTGGGACATGGGTTTTCCCGGCCTTCAGGCTTTCAGACTTGGACTAGAACTATATTACCAGCTCTGCCATATCTCCACCTTGCCAGCTGCGAATCTTAGGACTCGTCTATGTCCATAATCCTATACAATAAATCTCTCTCTCTCCCTCAACCTATCTTTTTCTTTCTATCTAGCTATCCAGCTATCATCTAGCTATGCTAAATGATAGCTGTAGATAAATGGGTCTGTTTCCCTGGGGAACCCTAACACAGGTTTGCTCTAATATCTGTGTCCAGCATTCCACTGGCCAGTGACAGAAAACTGTACCCACACTGCCTTCCGTAAATGGCCATTCTGTAGGTACGTGGCTTGGTTTTAAGCCTGGCCTTATACACTGGTTCAAACATCAGGATCCGTTTTCCTGACCTCTTCCATTTCTCAATCTTGCTTTCTCTGAGGACACTCTACTCTCACACAGACTTCTCTCTATTGGTCACAAGATGGTTCTTCTGAATTCTTCTTGGGGATGGAAGTGGGATGGGAAGTTAGTTGCTGCCATCTGGAGCAAAAGCTTCCAAGGTTTTATTTGGTCTCAGTAGGTCTGGTGGCTCACATGCATGTCTGTATGTAGCCAAGCAAATTTGATACCGTTGGGGGACACATGGCCCTGAGCATCTGTTATGTGCTGGGTGTGCCCAGCCTCAAGGTCTATCCTTCTCCTGAGTGGCTCTGGAGTTAGTCACACGTGCAACTGAGTAGGTCAAGAACGTATAGTTTGACTGTTGCTTGAATGGAGGGAGTGGGGAGGAAAGACTGACTTGTTGCGCCAACAGTGTTCTCTGCTTGCTCAAAATGTACTGGCCTCTGGGCTCTAAGTTTCTCTGCTGTAACACAACCCACTACATGTGAACATGTCCCCTCTCCCTTCTTGCCACCCTGTGGAACTGGAGCTTGGGAGACCAAAACAAATATGCTGACACTTTAGCTACTGTTTTTGCTATGAGTAATAGATTTTGTATGTGTGTTTCTGCCAAAGAGTCTTATGTTCTCCATAAGCATCCATGAAATGATAGCAGGCTAACTTGTTTTCTTGCACGTAGACTAAAATCTCGGAGCCTTTATGGCTCTTGACAGATGTGCTAATTGACTCCAGTGCATCTCCACCTATGACACTTGACTGAGATAGGGAGGAGAAGGCCTCCCAGCGGAAGAATGGGCACAGATAGCTGAAGGAGGACAAAAAGATGGTGGGCAGGGAAAAAATTGCAAACTGTGCCACCTTGCCCACATGTGCCCTGCCTCCATACTTCCGCCTCTATCGAAGATGCCATATGTCTTAATCATTTCAACACTTGGGCAACTCTACCGTTAGTCCTCCTCACTGGACCCAGGACTCCATGAAGACTTCTACAGGACTCGGGCAAATGGTCCAGGATGCCATAGCTACCTGCCTCTCGGAGAAGGACGCCTATGAGAAAGGAGGGACAGAACTTAATTGCTTTCTGTCATTTTAAGGAGGAACTTTATAAAAATATAATTTCAAACACAGGCAATACTATCAGAAATGAAGTTACAAGAGGAAAAAAATTCCCCCCAGTCTGCCTCCTCCCCAAAATACCAAATTGTGTTTATTTGACCCCCTTTCTAGTTTTTTCTCTTTTTTAAAAGATTTTGTTTATTTATTTGACAGAGAGAGAGAGAGAGAGAGATCACAAGTAGGCAGAGAGGCAGGCAGAGAGAAAGGGGGAAGCAGGCTTCCTACCGAGCAGAGAGCCCGATGCGGGGCTGGATCCCAGGACCCTGAGATCATGACCGGAGTTGAAGGTAGAGGTTTTAACCCACTGAGCCACCCAGGTGCCCCTCTAGTTCTTTTTCATATGCATACATATTGTTCACCAGAAAAATGTAACACTGTTATTCTTCCTTCAGTGTGCCAGTCATTTCCCCATTTTGTTATTGTTTTCATTCTGATTACTGCAAAACCCTTAATACCAAAATATGAGTAGTTACACAGAGCTGATATACCATTCCCTTTTAAATGGGTACTTCAATGATTTTCCCTTTTCTTCCTAAAATAGCACAAGTAAATAATATTCATATAAGAGTGCTTTCCTTGGTTTTACTTGGTTCTCACAGCAACTCGGCTTTGTTATGTATTCCCTGTTTACAGCTGAGAAAAGAGGGGCTCAGAGGCATTCAGTCACCTGTTCTCAAATATAGTGCCTGGTGCCACGGGGTGATGGCTTGAGCCTAACACGGAAAGGGCTTCTAGATTCCATTTGCTCTGCATATGTTGGTGCTGACAGAGTTTTACCTTTAGAACCTAACTGCCCGAAACCTTCCACTGATGACAGAAGTGTTGGTGTTAATGGAGAGAGCTCGTTGGCTTTCTGAGTAAAGGACATTCACAGCTCCCTGCATGGGGTAACTGAAAACTATGGAGAACGCTGTTGTGCCCCTAAATATCTCAACCATAGGGGCCTGTAATGCATCTATTAGAAAGGCATTTCTCTGAGTTTTGGTGACCTTTTGATCTTTTAAGAGGCCCTTACAAAAATGTCCAAAACATTGAGAGGGATGACTGTATAAACAAGGGTTCGCTAACCCCAGTAAGAGATTGTTTTTCAACCGTCGACGTTAGCAGACTGTCGTGGACATCTGTTGTTTTCCTAGCTCGGCACCCCACCCCCACTCTCATTTAATAGAATTGCAACTTCCTCCCAGTGACATGGGAGCAGTCATATTAGAATAATGTGATCATGGGTGGTGATCATCATTCCAGTGTCAGAATCAAGTCCATCAGGTCCTTTCCTGGGATTTTGGAATTGCAGAGAGAAAGAGTTCTCTCTCTTTCCCTCTCTCTCATTAAAGCCTAATTTCACAGTCTACACAGAAGGCAAAAGCAGAAACTCTCTCTGCCTAAAGACTTATGAAGACAGGAATTCAGCCTCATTCTAAGAAACCCATAGAGGCACAAATTGAGGACAGTTTGCATTATGTGGAGGTATTAAATGTTAGTAACCATTCACACATCCTTGTAACTAGTGTAGATTTAGTTCAACATTTATTTAATAATCACTGATTGAAAACCTACTATACAAGGCCCTAGAGACACAGAGATGCAATCAGTCCTATTCTCAAGAAGCTCTCAGGCTAGAAAGAGAGCCAGACAAGCAAATGATTTCAAAACATGTGCTCCGCATTCTAAGACAATAAACGCATGAGGTTCTGTAACCAAGGAAGGAATCTGTAACCATGGTCGTGGAAGAAGGGTAAACCATCAGGGGTCAGCTGAACATCAGGGAGGGGTTACCTTTTGAGGAGTCCTTGTTCGATGAGTGGGAATTTGTCCCATGGAAAGATATTAAGCATGCAGTGCATGAGTTTGGGTGAGTACGAGGCTGCGTGTGAGGAGAGTAGGATGTGCGGAAAGTCTTACAATCTGTGAGGTTGCATCCCAGGGTTCATGGTGGGCACAGGGCACATAAAGACTAAAGGCTAAAGACAAGGAAGGGCCATCCTGGGATGGACCTTGTGCACGGGGCCCATGAATTCCATCCTGTTTGTGAGGATGATCTTTCTGAAAGCAGGTGAAGAATGAGGAGTTAAACCCATAGGCTCTGGAGCGCCAGCTCTGATGCCCAATAGCCATGTGACCTTGGTCAAAGTGATGATCCTCTCCAAGCTGCTGCTTATGTACAAATTTAATGGCATATATAAAAAGGCTTCTGGAGAGGTGTGCCTGGCTGGCTCAGTCCTTAAGAGCACATGACTCTTGATCTCAGGATCTTGAGTTCAAGCCCCATGTTGGGTGTAGCTATTACTAAAAATAAATAAATAAATAAAAACTTTAAAAAAGAAAATGGCTTCTTGTGGGAATTAAATGCATATCTTTAAAGCACTTAGCACAGTCTGACAAATGTAGGGATAGCTTAATACAAAGTGGATACTATTGGGAATTTGAGTAGCAGTGGATTGAAGACTCCAGCAGGAAGTAAAGAAGCTTGGGTTATGTTTAGAATCTCCCAAGGAGGAAAAAGCTATCATCTCTCTTGAGAGAAAGCTTGAAGATCCTACTCACTGGACGCTACTTCAAGTACATGTTACTCATGATCTGGGAAATGTGCTTCCAAGTATTTGGGTAAGGAAAAACAATCAGGTAAAACCGTGAAATTATTTCATTGGTTAGTCTATGTAAGGAACAGGATATAAAGTGAAACACAGTTGAAAGTTGCTAAGAGAATAAATCTTAAAAGTCTCACTATAAGAAAAAAAATTTTGTAATTATGTATGGTGATGGATGTTAACTAGACTTGCGATGATCATTTTGTAATACATAGAAATCAGATCATGAGATTATACCCCTGAAACTAATACAATGTTATATGTCAATTATACCTCAATAAAAAAAATCACATCAAATCAAAGACAGGGTAAAGAAGGTTGAAATGTGTCTTGTTAAAAAAAAAAAATAAAAAAAATAAATTGTGTCTTGTTTGCCTTGGTTTGAGCTTATCATATTGGGGAAAACCTAGAGTTTCTTTTTTCTCTGGTAACTCAACAAAAGAAATGTTGGCCTTTGATGCAGATGTGTTTAGTTGATTAAAGAGTTTGCAAAATGTGGGTGGACCTTTTTCTCTTTGTCAGATTGGCAAGCAACATGGAAAGAAGATTTGTGCACTGGAAATTACTGTAGGGAGCTTTTGTTGTGGGATACTTTTTGGAGGTTGCAATATTAAAATTAATCACTACTAAGCATAACATCTTCCAGATGCCAAAGCATCTAGCACGTGTTGATTGATTAGATGGCAATGAAATATTTGCCCAATGAATCAAGGTTTTGTTTTACACATTGCCAAACATCTGGATATTTGGAAGCAGCTGTTTGGCATCCTGCAGACCAAACAGAAACATCATTGTACTCTTGCATGATGGCAAAGGCTCTAGATTGCCTTCTGTCTGCTCTGCTCCTGTTCCTAAAATCCAGTCTTGGGAAAAATGTTGACCAAGGAGGGCCAGTACTAGTTTGGACCAAGGTCAAGTGGAAAAGATGATGGAGACAGAATTTCTCTTTGGGATTTAAATCTAAGCAGTAGGCATGGGACTAGCTTATTAGGAGGACTGAACCTCCTCATTTCAACAGTTTAGGAGGTCATGGTGCACTGGAACAAGATGGGAAGTAGTGTGGAAACCAGGGCAAGGATGATTTCTCCTGATGGTCTAGACAAAGGCACTTTGAGAAGGTGTCTGCTTCAAGAGCCAACACACTGACTAAGTTTTCATGTTTCACTGAGTCGATGGCATGGCATGATGCAAAGGGCCCAGGACCAAGAGTTAAAGGACCTAGACTCTGTTTCAGCCCTGCATCGGGCTGCACATGTGAACATCGCAAACTCTCCGAAACTTAGCTTTCTAAGTTAAAATAAAGTAAAATAAAGATGATACTGACTGTCTCATAGGAAGGCTGACAAGTTCACTGACATGCTTTATAAAGAGTGGTAGAGAATGTAAACTATCATTAATAGACTTTTCATTCCCATCTTTTAATCTTATCAAAAATTTAAAATAATTAGCTAAAATTATGGGGTGCCACAGGTAAGGAGATTTCAGAGTCCTGGTGAGAATGGATTGTTCTGAAAGGTTCTGGGACACCTTAGTGGAGAAAAACTTGGGGTCTAGGGGGAAAGAGACCTGGGTTTGAACTCCTGCATCAGTGCAGTCTAATTGTATATCTTTGGGCAAATTTCTTCTCTTGCTTTGGTTTCCCCATTTGTGATGTGGGACAAAGAATAGTAGCTACCTCAGAGAGCTGTGAGCAGTGAATGAGATAGTGCGGCAAAGGCCCATTCCTTGCTCGAAGGCCGCACTAAGATGCCATGGGTATTGGTTCAGAGAGCCACCTGTCACTGAAAGCAGATGAGCAAAAACAGAACCCCGATCTCTTCAAGGTGTTGATGGTATACAAGGAGGTTGGGCGAAATGACTTCCAAACCTCCTTCAGATTCAAACTTTTGATGAATTTCTGACATCAAAATACACAATTGTAGGAAAGGAACCAGAAATGAATTTGATCCTTGGAAAAGATCCTTTGACTTACATGCAGAATGAGAAGTTACATATGAGTAAACATCAGAAACTGTTCTGCAAAGCTTTTTGCTGGCCAGGAACGCAGCCTATCATCTAGTGAAGCCCAATACAAACAACTAGTGAGCGTGTTCACGATGTCCTGTGCTTTGAAGTGTCAGAGTTTCAACTTCTCCTGCGCTTGTTGGGTTGACCCCAGTACAAGATAAGGGAACAGAGGATTCCGCTGGCAAGTTAAAGAATGAAAACAGTAACAGCAACTTATCAGTGTAACTGTGCCATTAGTCCTAACTCAGGTTGTAATTGCTGCCTGAACAGATAAGGTACTTTGGGGCAGAGCTATCAATGTTTCTCACTTTGCAAACAAAACACCATTTTTCTTGTTAAACTCATCTTTTAAGAGGGAGAAAGAACAGTCCAGCTTTGGACACTGAGCCTTTGTTGGAAAACTTGCATTACAAAGAGAAAAATTCTTCTTAGCAAATGCGAATTTCTCTTTGTCAGAGGTAAAGTTAACCATGAAAACCTCAATAAACACAAGCAACTTTTAAGTATTTTTCTTCACGTACTCTTGACTTCTTTCCTTCTCTCTTTTTGGGGCTAACTGCATGCTCAGCACATTGCCAAACCTTCTGAATGTTCTGCCAGACATTGCCCATTTGCTGTCCCAGACTCACTTTTCCACCCTGCCCTGGGACCTCAGGAAGCTCACCTTGAGAGAATGGTGTCACCTAGGCTCCATTGACTTTCAGTTTTTAGTTGCGTTTGGCCACAGGGGAGGCAAGAGCAAAAATTAGAGGGGCAGGAAGAGAGAGGGTTTAGCTTACTTATTTCTACCCCGCCCCCACCCCTCATCTCCTCCCTGAGTTTTAGGTACTAACAATCCAGGGTTGGATTGAACTGCTGGTACCCCTGATATACCTCACCACCACTGTGCTTTCTTCTAACCTTGCTCCTGGCTTTGTAAATGACCCATTAAACAGTGGCCCTTTAGAGTACACCCTATATTTTTTGTTGTGGCTCTAATATATACATGCTTACTTCCAATGGGCCATAACCAGAAAGGACAAATCACTTTGAGGCCAAGCCAGTAGAGATCCAGTGTGAATCCTCCCTTCATCAGCAAGCAAAGACCTCCAAGATGTCAGAGCTGCTATTTGGAAACAGAGCTGCTATTTGGAAACAGAGCTGCTATTTGGAAACAGCCCAGGATCTTGAGCACCCTTGGAGGAAAGCCACCTCCCTCACCTCAGACTGTGACATGAGCAAGAGGTAAACTTTTTCAGTGAAGCCACTGAAATATTGGGGTTTATTTGTTACTGCTGCAGAACCTATCATATCCTGACTAATCCTCTTATTTACTTTAACCCTTATTCCCCATCCTATGAAGTAGATACTAATGTTAATCTTCATTTTATAGATGAGAAAACTGATGCAGAGTGCTTACATAACTTGCAACAATACCAGAAGGATGTACTTTCTGATGGTGAGTCTTGCAAATGAAATGGTATAATCCCAGGACAGGCCTGCTGGCCAGGCAGATAGTATATTCAGCAGAGGTCAAGGGAACTTTCCTGAAGGTGGTGAATGATGAGTAGAAAGCCCCTCAATACCCTTACTCACCTTCCCTACATGGAAAAGGGATTTGGGATTTTTTTTTCTTATTTAGGCTTATAACATTATTTCTGTAGAAGTATCATGTTTTCCCATTCTTCTCTAGAATCAAAATGATAGCTCTTTATTATATCCATGTTTAGCAATTTATGTATATTGTTGAAGACTTGAGAGAGAAAGAAAGTGAGAGAGAGAGTGCAACAAGAGGAGGAGAGGGAGAGAGACAAGCAGACTCCTTGCTGAGTGTGGAGCCCAACGCGGGGCTCAATCCCAGGACCCTGAGATCACAACCTAGGCCAAAATCAAGAGTCAGTCACTTAACCAACTGAGCCACCTGGGTGCTTCAGGAATTTATTTTTAAAATATGATTCTTTGGGGTCCCTGAGTGGTTCAGTTGATTAAGACGTCTGCCTTCAGCTCAGGTCATGATCCAGGGTCCTGGGATCATGCCCCACATTGGGCTCCCTGCTCCTTGGGGAGCCTTCTCCCTATTCTTCTGCCAGCTGCTCCCTCTGCTTGTGTGCTCTCTCTCTCTCTCTGTCCAATGGATAAATAAACTCTTTAAATATAAATAAATAAAATAGTATTCTTCACTGACCTCTACCTCTAAAACAAACAAGACATTATATGTTAATTGATTGAATTTAAATTTTTTAAAAAATCACTAGCATGAAAATAAAATATGATTCTTAATGTACATAATCCCGTTGATTGTGCATGCTTAAAAATAGTTAAAATAGTGACATATCCTACCCTACTGGTGAGCACAGCATAACATATAGAGTTGTCAAATCACTTATGTTGCACACCTGAAACTAACGTAACTTCAAGTCTCAAATATACCTCAATAACAAAATATTTTTAACACTAATGAAGTAAAAGACAAAATAGCACCCCAAAAGTGGTTCTATTTGAAAGTTTTATGTTATATGGGTTTGGTCACAATAGCAAAAAACTGTCTTAAAAACATGATTCTGGGGCTCCTGGGTTGTTCAGTTGGTTAAGCAACAGATTTCAGCTCAGGTCATGATCCCAGAGTCCTGGGATCAAGTCCCGCATTGGGCTCCCAGCTCCACAGGGAGTCTGCTTCTCCCTCTGACCCTTTCCCCTTTCCTCTCTCTCTGACCCTGCTCTCTCTCTCTCTCTTTCTGTCTCCCTCAAATAAATAAATACATGAAATGTTTTTTAAAAAAATACAAAAAGAAAATCATGTTGGAGTTAAAACAATATTCTTCATTTTCAATTGACTAGGGTAGAAGGAAGACTGCATTTTTGCCATGGATTCTTTGCTTCTGAAATGCATGTCCAGCACATTTCCAGAGTGTCATTACCAGCTGGAGGAAACAGGCTTTGTCACTTGCAGGAAGAAATCATTGACTCTAGGTCAGAGCTGTCCCTTGCAGTCAACAATGATGACTATTTTTTTCTGTTTCCAAAGGAAATTCAGCAACACAGTGACTTCTGAAATTTTGTGCATAGGAAGGAAAAGCCAAAGGAGCATTTGGTGGCCCAAGCCGGAAATGTGACCTATTGAGCTTTTCTCAGGCAATGAGGTCAGAGAAATCCTTTCCCCTCCTAAGCTGGATATGCTAAGCCTCAGCACTTTGCTTTCTGTTGGGGATGAACTCAAAGGTGAAACTTTAATCCCAGTGTCCTGTGTACTTTCCTATAATCAGTTTGCCTGGTTTCCTTCACTGCGTTTTCAATGCATCTGGAGGAGGTCTGAGTGCATGGAAACCATTCTTTCTTATTTACATCTTTCTAGACGTGACAGGGCTCCTTGGGAAAGAAAGCAGGCATTCACTTGGAAAAGCCAGCAATGTTATTTAGAACTGTGTCTGAGCCCAGAGTCCTTTAAAGAATTAACTTGTTGGGTGAAGTGGGAGTTTCGGGTCAGATTCTCTGTACAGTGGCTGGAACTGAAATAGACAGAGGGGGACTCCCACACCCACTGCTTGCTTACTGTTGGGCCAGACCTAGCCTTGGTAGTCAGAGTGTACAGCAAGCCATTCCAAGAGTGACCTTTCCCCTGCTCTGTCTTTAGGGATGGCATGATTTAAAATAGCCACACATTTCTATAAAAAGGACGAGAATTCTCAATTCGCTCTGAATCTCTTATTATAGGGGCTGGTGAAGTGTTTATTTTCCACTAAACCAATCCGTATCCATTTCTCACTCTTCTCTCTCCTGCCCTGTTCCCCGGGGAACATGGTCCCCGCTGGATTGGATCACGGGGCTCTCTTACCCACCTTTTCCAGTTGGATTTGGCCTCCCCATTGTAGGGAGAATGAGTGGGGTATTTCTCCCTACCTCCTTCCTCCCTGCTTTAGCACTGTGGCTCTGGCTACCACCAGGGTTTTCCCCTAAGGTGGCTTGGCAGCCTGTGGAGTGGTCGCCTTGATGGCCCCAGGTTCCTACCGATTCTATAGAGTCAGGGGAGACAAAGACTTCCTGCCATGCCGTCTCTGTCTCTGAAGCCTGCCCATACCTGTGCAAATGGCCTATCCTGAAAGACTCACAATGGCCAGCAAGGCAAGCCTCTGAGAGTTTCTCGGTTCTGGGAGCCTTCGCCATTTTGGGTGAAAGCCTTACTGCATTGAAGCTGAAACCTCAGCACTTGGAGGCTGTTGAGCCTTGAGCCAGTATTAATGTTTCAATATATATATTTTTTAAAGATTTTATTTATTTATTTGAGAGAGAGACAGTGAGAGAGAGCATGAGGGAGGAGAAGGTCAGAGAGCGAAGCAGGCTCCCATGGAGCTGGGAGCCTGATGCGGGACTCGATCCCGGGACTCTGGGATCATGATCTGAACCAAAGGCAGTCGTCCAACCAACTGAGCCACCCAGGCGTCCCTTAATGTTTCAATATTGACAGTGCTATAGTTTGTGGCAATGAGCCTTTACCCTGAAAGAGATTAATTTTTTATAAGGATTGTATTTATTTACTTGAGAAAGACAGAGTGCAAGGAGGAGGAAGAGCAGAGGCGGAGGGAGAAGCAGACACCCCACTGAGCAGGGAGCCTGATGAGGGGCTTGATCCTGGAACTCCAGATGTTCTGAGCCAAAGGCAGATGCTTCACCGACTGAGCCAGCCAGGCGCCCCTGAAAGATTATCTTTGGTAGTGTTCCCTACCCAAAGTGTGGTCGAAACTAGCAGCCTTGGCATCATGTGGGAACTTATTAAAATGTTGAAACTCAGGCTCCTTCCCGGACGCCCCTGAACCAGAATCTGCATTTTAACAAGAGTTTAGACAATTGGAGGTTTTGAGAAGCACTCTTGTAACCCACAGATCATCAAGATCAGTGTATATTACTCCATGGGCAGAGCCTAGCTCAGAAGGATGGTTAAGGCAGGACCGAGGGTCAGCTTTGTGAAATATTTACAGATGGCTCTTCATGCTGATGAGAGCAGAGGAAATTTGTATAATGTTTCCTTTTAACACTCCTTCCTCTCAGATATCTCGTGAGATCCTGTTCTATTTTGCATCTTCAGCCTATCTCGAAAGAATCTGGTAAAATCATTCATGGGAAGTTAATTAACGGGAAGATCCCTTTTCATTCCATCAAAACCAAACATTCTCGAGGCGTCTGCTGGGCACCAGAGAGCGCTCTACAGGAAGAAATGGTGAGCTCCCCCTGTTAGAAGAGTGGGTGGTAGGAGGAAGTGGGAAATCATTGGGGGAGAAATTCACCAGAAGTTCGTAACTAGTGACCCGCCACCAGGGTCACAGGGGTTGTGGGGAGGGATATGGAAGGAGAGTGTGGAAATGGGACGGTTTCTGCATTTGTCGCCTTTGTGGTTGGGGTCATGGGTGGTGCTGACACCACCACGGGAAGAACGAAAGACTGCAGGAGAAGGAGAGAGTTGAGGGAGGAGGTGGAGGTGAGGGTAGTATCTCCTGGGCAGTTCCATGTAGGAGTCTGAAGTTTAGGAAATCTATTTTTTAAAAAAAGAGGAGCTAACCAGTTAACGTAATGATTGACAGGGAGATGCCGTGGAGAAGTAAGTGTTTCTCTGAGTTCTAGCACAAAATAAAGGAAAACACCTTCTAACCACCTGTAAGCTCAACAAGCCTCAGGTTAGGTGCCGGCACTCCGTTCTCTTTGGGCTCTGCTAGACCACGTGCCCTTTCCACACCCCCTTGAGAGGCTCCTCCCTCCCTTCCCCCCCCACCCCGCCCCTGTCCACTCCAGGATGAGGAGTGGGTCAAGGCCGCCCAGGCCCCCCAGCATATAAGCCGTTGGTTTTGGGGTTTTCATGGCAATCCCTACAGGAAATAGGAGAAAAGGAGTTGGAGCAAGAATAAAAGGGCTTTCTTGTGCAGTATTTTTACTGGGAGTAAGTAGATTTTCTAAACCATTCAGCCTGGCCCTTTTCCTGCACAGCAAAAGTGCCCTCTTGGGAATTAAACGGGAAAGGAAACTTAACGTTGGCTGACTCTTCTGAGAGTAAAAACAAAGGGAATCCTAATAATGAAAATGATGTTATGCATTTTCTTCCTGGATTAATAGATGGTTCTGTTCTTTCTTCCTTCTTTCCTTCCTTCCTTCCTTCCTTCCTTCCTTCCTTCCTTCCTTCCTTTCTTTCTTTCTTTTTAACTTTGTTTTGTTTTTTTGTTTCATTTTGCTTCTTTATTCTTATTTGCCCTTCTCTTGGGACCAGATCTTGACTCTGTACAGAATCGCTATTATTTATCCTGCAGTCTGGGAGGTCTCCTCAGTGCTCCGGAGAATGAAATCAGATACTCCAACTGTAGGTATTGTGAACACAAGCCTACAGAACTCATAAATGAGTTCCAAATGCTGCCCTGTGCAAGACAAATCACAATCCCTTGGACTAAACTGGTTATAGAATCTACGTGATATTTTATGCTGAGAAATACATTGTCATGCACCAGGCAAATACCTTATAGTTTCTCCATTTTTTTTCTCAAGTGATATCAATATTCATTTTTCTCCTCTTTGACAAATAAAAAACAAAACAAAACAAAACTTGACCCCTGTAGTACTTAACCTTAGATTTCCTTATAAGATCTTGTGTAGCACAGAATAATACCAACATTTTGTCTCACTGAAATTCAATAATAAAAGGGCTAATCTGAAGACTTCCATTCAAGTAACCATCCATTACCCTCAGTTGCTAGAGTAACTCAGGCAAGAGTCATTTCTTCAGAATTTATCAGAATAGTTCTAATAATGTGATGATAGTTTCTTGGGAAGGTTTCTGGGAAAATCCTTTGGCTTTTACAAATGAGAGGCAAGCATTGCCTTTTACACTGGATTGCTAGAAATAACTGGTGGACTTCCTCCTAATAGAAAAAATAATCAGTGCAATATCTTTACATGCATTCACTGAATAATGTTCCTTGATACCTGTGTTGAAGACATATTTTGCTGGATTTGGAGAGATCCTTACCCTTGGGGAATGCACATTCTTGGCAGGAGACAGACTAGTAGTGATATTAACAATATGGAGAGTGATGCAATCGAATTATGTTAAAAAGGCCATGGGGACATGAAATAGAGAAAGGTCTAATTTTGTAGGGAGGAAAGAGGATAGATGAATAGCTTCATAGTAGGGGTGACATTGAAGAGGGTCTTGAAGAACAGGTAGGATAAAGGCAGGTAGCATAGGCAAAGGGAACAGAGTGAGAAAGACACAGGTTTAAGGAACATGTGTGTTTAGGATATGGGGTATTTGTTGGGAGGTAGGAGGAGAAAATGAGGGCTAGGTCCAGACTGACTGGCTGATGAGCCCATCCTGGAAGTTTACATTTTATCCTACAGGTAGTGATGAACTGTTAGGGGGGGTTATTTAGGTATCTCTGCATTCTTTTTCTTCAAGAAAATATCCATATCCTCTGTTATTAAGAATTTAAGTAGAATTCCCAGGGGATCTTATTCTGTAAGATTCACTTTCACCTTTTAATGGGTCCCTACTAGTCAGTTCCAGTATTATTCAGGTCTCGAAGAGATCTCTGGACCAAGCCAGAGAGAGGGCTCTTCCAACAATTCAGTGATACCCCAAGATCTGACAAAGACATTGAACAAGATTTTATCAAACCCTGGAGCTACAGAAATAAACAGCGTAGGATTCTACAATTTAGAAAACGTGGCTTACTCTTAGGTTATGAATGTCTGGTCCCATCCAGTTTTGGGTCTGCCCTTATTGCTTGTGTATGCGAAGCTTTCACACATTCGCATGTGGATGCTTACAAGAGTGGGGCATGGATGGGGGATAACCCCTGGACAACTACCATCCAGGAGCACATGCTGAGACCTCTAACCTTCTCAAAGTCTTCCAGCCCTTCTCAACCACACTTCTCCCAAACACTCATCTTTAATGGCCTAAAGCATGCAACACATTTTTAACAAATCAACTTCTCTACTGTGTATCTAGAATGGAACTAGCTATGGACTTAGGAGAGCTGGGTAGATAGGGTTTAATTTTCTGTACTCTTCTAGCTAAGAAAGATTGGGCAGAGGCCCAGCTCCCTCACCTGCCTACATTAGGCCCATCTTCTGGGGTCAAGTTTCCATACCAATCAATTCTAGCAAGCTCCCCTCCTTCAGGAGAGATCACACCTCACATCAGGTATGTGACCTCACACTGACAGTCCCAGAAAGATTCTCTTGGACAATCTGGTGGTAGCAAGAGAAATAGATTGCAGAGAAGAGAGCTTAGAGGCAGAGAGAAGTTAAGAGGGTAGTACAGAGGCCCAGAGGGTGGATGGGCTATCTTCGTGTAGGACAGGCAAAACCAAAGGCCAACAAAAGGTCAGGCTCCATTAACAGTGTTTGTGCAACTCTGTTCCCAGCCAGAAGGGACTGTTTTAAGGGAAGACATCTCACCCGATCAGAGTTTTTCACCTGAGAATTTGAAACTTGGAAAAGAGACACAAAGACTGAGGATCTTTTTTTTTTTTTTAAGTAGGTAACATATTGGTTAATTAGTGCAATATTGATTTCTGGAGCAGAACTCAGTGATTCATCACTTACGTACAACACCCGATGCTCATCACAACAAATGTCCTCTTTAATACCCATCACCCATCTAGCCCATACCCCACTCACCTCCCCTGCAGCGACCCTCAGTTTGTTCTCTCTCATTAAGAGTCTCTTACGATTTCCCTCTCTCCTTGTTTTTCTTTTCCCCTTCCCCATATGTTCATCTGTTTTGTTTCTTAAATTCCACATATGAGTGAGATGATCTTTCTTTGACTTATTTCACTTAGCATAATACACTCTAGCTCCATTCCCTTTGTTACAATATCAATATTTCATTCTTTTTAATGGCTGAGTAATATTCTATTATATATATAATAGAATATATATATTTAATAGAATAATAGAATATATATATATTTTTTCCTTTTTTTCCCACCATATCTTCTTTATCCATTCATCAGTCAGTAGACATTTGGACTTTCTCCACAATTTGGCTATTGTTGATAATGCTGCTATTACTATTAGGGTGCATCCCCCTTCAAATCTGTACTTTGGTATCCTTTGGGTAAATACCTAGTAGTGCGATTGTTGGATTGTAGGATAGTTCTATATTTAGCTTCTTGAGAAATCTCCATACTGTTCTCCAGAGTGTCTGCACCAATTTGCATTCCCACCAACACTACAAGAGGGATCCCCTTTCTCCGTGTCCTCACCAATACCTGTTGTTTCTTGCATTGCTAATTTTAGACATTCTGAGAGGTGTGAGATGGTATCTCATCATGATTTTGATTTGTATTTCCCTGATGATGAGTGATGTTGAGTATCTTTTCATATGTCTGTTAGCCATCTGGATGTCTTTTTTGGAAAAGTGTCTATTCATGTCTTCTGCCCATCTCTTAACTGTTTATTTGTTTTTTAGGTATTGAGTGATAATTTCTTTGTAGATTTTGGATACTAACTCTTTATTAGATATTTTGTTTACAAATATCTTCTCCCATTCTGTAAGCTGCCTTTTTGTTTTGTTTACTGTTTCCTTTACTGTACAGTTTTGCATTTGTTTCCCTTGCCTGTGGTGATGGTTAGGAAAAAGTTGCAACACCCAAGGTCAAAGAGGTTTCTTTTGAGCTGACTAAATAATGGCAGGGCATAAGAGAGAGTGACTGGGTTAATGGTTTCTTTTTGAAGTGATGAAAATGTTCTAGAATTGATTGTGGTGATGGTTGCACATACCTGTGAATATATTAAAAACCATTGTATTGGTTTACCTGGGTGAATTGTAAGAAATGGGAATTATATCTCAAAAAACTGATTTTAAAAGTCTTTGGAGAAGTAGATACTGAAATGCTTTTCTGAACTCCTCAGCAAGTTTGGGGGCTCAGCAAGGACTCTATCCAAGGCTCTATCCAAGGCTCTATCTGCCCCTATCCAAGGCTCAGGCTCACATGTATAAAGCCCTGGGCTGCAGCAACAGCCATGATACTGCAGTTCCACAAGGCACCACCAGGATTGCTTTAGCAGTGTTTTTGCATCCAACTCTGCTTGTTCTGGTCTCAGGGCCCCAGATCACCAGAGAGTAGATTCACTAGGGCTCTGAACCTGAGACCCAGGTGCTAGGAGAATTCCTGGATTCAGCATCTGGTGATGTTTCATTTGGCCTTTGACCTCCACAGCTGGAGCCCAATACTTTTTGGGAAGAAAATAAATCAGTGCACTCTAGCTTTGTTAGGATGATCAGGACAAGACAACATTGCCATCTGGGGCCAGTGCTATCTGCCATTAATCAGAATAATTCAGAATATTTAAGATAGATCTCTGTAGGGCCTACACTGTCAAATTAATGAATGGGAGGAAGAAAAATCATGTTTCCAGACCCAGTAGCTTGAAAACTCAGTCATGCCATTCAGACCATGTAATTCCCCATTAATATTCTAAAGGAGAGGTCTCCAAAATGGAATGTGCTCACCCCAAAGAGGGCCAAAATAATCTATTGGGATGCAACAGCATCGTAGTAGTACATATTCCTTGTTTCATCCTTTTAAGTTTCTTTCTAGTTTTTGATATATAAAATATTTTAGGAAAATTGTGCCTGCATATTACTTATAAGTAGATTAACATAAGTGAAGATTCTCAAAAACTATCAATAGTTTTATGCAACTTTAAAAAAATGTTCAGGGAACTACTGCTCTAAAAAATGTTTTGGCTTATAGTTAGATGGCGTAGAGGAGAGAAGATTGCCTTAAATGACACATTAAGTTACATTTGAGACCTATCCCCAAAAGGAAAAATTAAAATACATATTTGCAAAGATTTATTTTATTTTTTTAAAGATTTCACCCATTTATTTGTCAGAGAGAGAGGGAGAGAGCACAAGCAGGGGAAGGAGCAGGCAGAGCAAGAAATAGGCTCTCTGCTGAGCAGGGAGCCTGACGTGAGACTCGATACCAGGACCCTAGGACCATGACCTGAGCCAAAGGCAGATGCTTAACTGACTGAGCCACCGAGGCATCCCTACATAGATTTATTTTATAAATTCACCTTAAAAGAACTAGAATCTCTAAGGTTCAAAATAGATGGGAGCATCCCTTCCTGCCCGTGGTTACCCTGCTTGAATTCCCAAGCTCTCATTCCCTCTTCTTCACCAGTTGGGCAGTTAAACCCCACATAGAGGGTCAGTACTGCTCCAACCTGAAGGATCCACCCAGCTTTAAACTGGTAGTTTTAAAGTACTTGACACCTACATTCTTGGCCAAAAGATCAATTCTCTTTTATTGCTAAGCTAACTTTAAGCCAGTTCCCCAGTTCCGAGAACTGGCTTGTGTTTTGACCCTGAGACAACTCCTAATCCACACCCTTTTTGTAGTAACTGAATCCTCTATTGCACCCAACCCCCTATTGTATCCAAACAACACACCTCCTCAGTCCTACAGGGATGGAGACAATCAAGGCCTCACTGATCTCCAAACATATGATTAGGGCCTAGGTCTCTGCTGACAGAGTCTTCAATGGTTGGGGTTCTTGGAGTGTTTACATGCCTACATGACGAAATGAAGCTATACATAATATTTAAAGTATTCTTATAACAGATGAGTAGTACCAGGTATCAACAACTGCTAGGAATCTTCTTGATCAGCATTTAGATGTCCTCTTTGATTCTTTCTAAGAATACAAAGCAGTTGTACATCATCAATCCCTTTAAATTTAAAGAAAAATCAATGAGACTTCTAAGTGTGTCCAATAGATAGCTCCAAGCTTCTCAGGTCCCCTTTGAGAAATAGGCACTACTTTATGATGCTGAGAAATCAAGCTGTGGTCCAGTAGACTTCCGGGAACTCTGGACACCTGCAGATGATCTCTCTTCTTTCCCATGTCTAATCTTTCTCAGGTTGACCCTCAAAAACACCTCTATGCATTTAATCACCTGTGACAATGTCTTTTATTGCTTCTATTGCTAACTATTTTTAATTTTCATATGCTCTCTAAAGAAAAATAACTACTTTAGGAAATACACTCCAAAGTTATCATAAAGCATTCTGAAGAGCATTCAGATTTGTCTTACTTTTATGTCCTGGCTCTTTTTAATCTTATTCATAGCCCACAGCACACGATCACTCATCAGGTTTCATGGCTGACTAAGAGAACTGGATTGCATTCTACTTCAGGTGGATCTTGTGGATGGACATCCATTCCATCTCATCTAACCACACCTGTCAGAATGACAGCCTTGATCAGCTGTTACCGAACAACCAAACAACTCCTGGCAGCATATCCTGGAGTTACTACATCTGGCAGCATATCCAGGAGTTACTTCATTAGTCAGTTTCCTCGTATCTGAAATTCTTACAATTATCCACCCAACAAGATGATTGTTGGAGCATAGAATAAGTTAAAATTACTACTGAAGGAGCAAGATGCCCCTAACATGGGAGCAGCCAATTATATAAACCCATTAATAACAAAATCAAAGAATCACATTGACAATAATAGTAGGGGTCTTTAACAACCCCCTCACTGAAATGGACAGATCATCTAAGCAAAAGATGAACAAGGAAATAAAGGCTTTAAATTACACACTGGACCAGATGGACACAGATATATTCAGAACATTCCATCCCAAAATAATAGAATACACATTCTTCTCTAGTGTAATGGAATATTCTCCAGAAGAGATCGCATCCTGGGTCACAAATCAGGTACCAAAATATTGGAATCATTCCCTGCATATTTTTCAGACCACAGTGCTTTGAAACTAGAACTCAATCACAAGAGGAAAGTTGGAAAGAACTCAAATACATGGAGGCTAAAGAGCATCCTAATAAAGAGTGAGTGGGTCAACCAGGAAATTAAAGAAGAATTGAAAAAAATTCATGGAAACAAGTGAAAATGAAAACACAACTGTTCAAAATCTTTGGTACACAGCAAAGGCAGTCCTCAGAGGAAAGTATATAGTGATACAAGCCTTTATCAAGAAACAAGAAAGGTTTCAAGTACACAACCTAACCCTACACCTGAAGGAGCTAGAGAAAGAAGAGCAAAGAAAGCCTAAACCCAGCAGGAGAAGAGAAATCATAAAGATCAGAGCAGAAATCAATGAAACAGAGACAAAAAAACAAAACAAAACAAAAAAAAAAACCAATAGAACAAATGAACAAAACTAGGAGCTTGTTCTTTGAAAGAATTAATAAGATTGATAAACCCCTGGCCAGACTTATCTAAAAGAAAAGAGAAAGGACCCAAATAAATAAAATCATAAATCATAAATGAAAGAGGAGAGATCACAACCAACACTAAAGAGATACAAACAATTATAATATATATATCATATATATATATATATATATATATAACACATATATATTATGAGCAACTATGCACCAGCAAATTTGACAATCTGGTAGAAATTGATGCATTCCTAGAGACATAAAAACTACCAAACTGAACCAGGAAAAAATAGAAAACCTGAACAGATCCATAACCAGTAAAGAGATTGAAGCAGTCATTGAAAATCTCCCAACACATAAGAACCCAGGCCAGACATCTTCCCAGGGGGGTCCTACAAAACATTTAAAGAATAATTAATACCTATTCTCCTGAAACTATTAAAAAAAAACAGAAATGGAAGGAAAACTTCCAAATTCATTTTATGAGGCCAGCATTACCTTGATCCCCAAACCAGATGAAGACTCCATCATAAAGAAAATTTACTGGGGTCCTGGGTGGCTCAGTAGGCTAAGCCTCTGCCTTTGACTCAGGTTATAATCTCAGGTCCTAGGATTGAGCCCCGCATCAGGTTCTTTGCTCAGCAGGGAACCTTCTTTCCCCTCTCTCTCTGTCAAGTAAATAAATAAAATCTTTTTAAAAAATGAAAATTACAGAACAATAGCCTTCATGAACATGGATGCAAAAATTCTCACCAAAATACTAGCCAATAGGACCCAACAGTACATTAAAAGGATATTCACCACAACCAAGTGGGATTTATTCTTAGGTTGCAAGGTTGGTTCAACATCCACAAATCAATCAATGTGATACAATACATTAATAAAAGAAAGAACAAGAAACATAGGATACTCTTAATAGATGCTGAAAAGCATTTGACAAAGTACAGCATCCTTTATCAAAACTCTTCACAGTGTAGGGATAGAGGGTACATTCCTCAATATCATAAAACTGTCTATGAAAAACCCACAGCTAATATTATTCTCAATGGGGAAAAACTCAGAGCTTTTTCTCTAAGGTCAGGAACATGGCAGGGTGTTCCACTATCACCACTGCTATTCAACAAAGAACTAGAAGTCCTAGATTCTGCAATCAGAAAACAAAAAGAAATAAAAAGCATCTGAATCATCAAAGAAGAAGTCAAACTCTCACTTTTTGCAGATGGTATGATACTTTATGTGGAAAACACAAAAGACTCCATGCCAGAACTCCTAGAACTCATACAGGAATTCAGTACAGTGTCAGGTTATAAAATCAAAGCACAGAAATCAGTTGCATTTCTATACACCAACAGCAAGACAGAAGAAAGAGAAATTAAGGAGTTGATTCCATTAACAATTGCATCCAAAACCATAAGATACCTAGGAATAAACCTAACCAAAGAGGCAAAGCGTCTATACTCAGAAAACTATAAAGTACTCATGAAAGAAATTGAAGAAGACACAAAGAAATGGAAAACTGTTCCATGCTCATGGATTGGGAGAACAAATATTGTGAAAATGTCTATGCTACCTAAAGCAATCTACACATTTAATGCAATCCCTTTCAAAATATCATCAATTTTTTTTCAAAGAAATGAAACAAATAATCCTAAAATTTATATGGAACCAGAAAAGACCCCGAATAGCCAGAGGAATGTTTAAAACCAAAGTTGGTGGCATCATAATTCCAGACTTCAAGTTCTATTACAAAGCTATAATCATCAAGACAGTATGGTATAAAACCAGACACATAGATCAATGGAACAGAATAGATAGCCCAAAAATGGACCCTCAACTCTATGGTTAACTAACCTTGAACAAGGCAGAAAACAATGTCCAATGTAAAAAAGACAGTCTCTTCAACAAATGGTGTTGGGAAAATTGGATGGCCACTCCAGAAGAATGAAACTGGACAATATCCTCACACCACATACAAAAATAGACTCAAAATGGATGAAAGACCTCTATGTGAGATAGGAATCCATCAAAATCCTTGAGGAGAACACAGGCAGCAACTTCTTCGACCTCTGCCACAGCAACTTCTTCCTAGAAACATTGCCAAAGGAAAAGGACACAAGGGCAAAAATGAACTTATAAAGGGACTTAAAATGGGACTCATAAAGATCAAAAGCTTTTGCATAGCAAAGGAAACAGTCAACAAAACCAAAAGACAACTGACAGAATGGGAGAAGATATGTGCAAATGACATATCAGATAAAGGGCAAATATCCAAAATCTATAAAGAACTTATCAAACTCAACACCCAAAGAACAAATAATCCAATCAAGAAATGGGCAGAAGACATGAACAGACATTTCTGCAAAGAAGACATCTAGATGGCCAACAGACACATGAAAAAGTGCTCAGCATCACTCAACAGAAGGGAAATACACATCAAAACCACAGTGAGATACTATCTCACACCAGTCAGAATGGCTAAAATTAACAAGTCAGGAAATGGCAGATGTTGGTGAGGATGTGGAGAAAGGGGAACCGTCCTGCACTGTTGGTGGGAGTGCAAGCTGGTGCAGCCACTCTGGAAAACAGTATGGACGTTCCTCAAAAAGTTGAAAATAGAGCTATGACTCAGCAATTGTACTACTGGGTATTTACCCTGAAGATAAAAATGTAGTAACCTGAAAGGACACCCATACCCCAATGTTTATAGCAGCAATGTCCACAATAACCAAACTGTGGAAAAATTCCAGATGTCCATCAATATATGAATGGATAAAGAGGCTGTGGTATATATATATTCAATGGGATATTATGCAGCCATCAAAAAAAAAAAAAAAAAAAACCACCCAAAAATCGAAATCTTGCTATTTGCAATGATGTGGATGGAACTCGAGGGTATTATGCTAAGCAAAATAAGTCAATCAGAGAAAGAATTATCATATGCTCTCTCTGGTATGAGGAATTTGAGAGGCAGGATGGGGAGTCATGGCGGGGAAGAGAGGAAAAAATGAAACAAGGTGGGACCAAGGAAGGGAGACAAACCATAAGAGACACTTAATCTCAGGAGGCAAACTGAGGTTGCTGTAGGGAAAGGGTGGCTGGTATGGACATTGGGGAAGGTATGTGCTATGGTGAGTGCTGTGAATTGTGTAAGACTGATTTACAGACTTATATCCATGAAGCAAATAATACATCTTATTTTAAAAAAATAAAGAATATAAAATTACTACGAAACATCCTTACTTCCCAGGATCATGATGGCTGATACAATACCAATCAAAATTCTTTAGAATTTTCCTTAAAGGTTTATTTATTTATTTATTATAGAGACAGAGAGTACACAAGCAGGGTGGGGAGGGGAAGAGGGAAAGGAAGAGAGAATCTTAAGCAGATTCCCCACTGAGTGTGGAGTCCAACATGGAGCTTGATCTCATGACCATTAGGTCATGACCTGAGCCGTAACCAAGAGTATGGTTAACTGACTGAGCCACCTGGGCGCCCTTAGACTGTTTCACACAAATGTCTATGCATAATGTTTTCATCTGCCTGTATAAGGTACAAGTGCTTCCTGAGGTTTAACTTTAATTCCTTTTCAATAATCCCTTATCCTTGCTCTCCCCAGGGGTCCTCACCATCACCAAGACCATGGTTATCAGTGTATGCAAACTATCTGTGGCTTTTTCCAAACTTACCTGATAGGAAGTAATATTCAGATACGAAAGAAGTTATTTAAAAGAAATAATGTTTGGTATTTATTAACACTTCCTCTTGCAGAGCATAAACCTCATGTTGACTTTAAATGTTTATCAATTGCCTTCAATAAGCAGTAAATTCATATGAAGGTTAATGGGAAGATTTGAAATTCTGAGAAAAGAAAGCAGAGCAAAGCCAACATCAGGGGTTAAAAATACAGGCTCTGATACCTGGAGTAGAGTTACCTGGAGGTCTGCACTCAAGCTGAATCAACTTGGGAGGTTGTATGATCTCTCAAGTTTCATTTCTTCATCCGCAAAATGGATGTATGAGTTAAGTCAAGGTTAACCTACTGTAACAGAGACCCGGAAACACGGCCACCTCAAGAACAGAAAAGCTTATTTCTATCACACATAATGATTCCCAGGTAAGTATTTTGGTTGGCCAGGTAGCTCCGCTCTGAGCAGTCATTCCAGAATGCAGTATCATATTTAAATCCCACATGAGAATGTTGCTAAAATCCATTCTTCATTCTTCTGGGGCACATGGCCACCCATTTACTCTGTGTTTTCTACTTTTCCACATGAATTGGCAAAGAATTTCCCAAACACAATCTTGGAAACATAAACTGTAAGGCAAAATTTAATGAATTTGATTACATAAAATTCACCATTTTTGTGGTCACATTACAAGAAGTGCAGATCACATATATGGGGAGACTATGGGTAGATGTGCTGATTGCCCAGCCCAGCTGAGTTACCAGCCAAGAGTCCGCACCAGCTGTTAGCTGTCCCCTTCCACAGGGAGATAGTCATAGTGAAGATAGTGGAGATAGTGAAGAAGCCATCATGAAGTGGCTCCTCCAAGTCCAGCAACGTAGCTGATGCCCCTGGGATGGATACTAACCACCCAGATGAGCCCTTTCTAAATTCCTGACCCACAAAATATTTTAAAAGATTAAAACGATTATCCTAAGTTTTAGAACAGTGTTATGAAAAAATCTTAGCTGAAAACATAGATCTGAGATTTACAAGCATGTAAGTGGTGACTAAGAAGTCCTGGAAATAGCGGGATGGAGAGTCGCAAGACAGAGGAGACAGGACACCAGCCCTCATGGGTGGTCCAAGGATGAGGAATCTGCAAGGGAGACCAGGAAGAGTGGGATAAGCAAGAAGAGATAGAAAAAAATAGTACTTTATCAACTTATTTTGACTAGTTAAACTCATAGAGAATGATATAACATTCTAATTTCACTCAGATCAAGGTAGTTATTCAAGTGATCACATGTAGAACCTGTGTGAGGCTGTGGTTGAAAACTTGGGAGTGGCAGAGGCAGATCAGATTCAGACATAAAGCCCAGTCTTTCTCGTGCCTTTGCAGTGTTTTTTTTGTTTTTTTTTTTAATTATTATTATTCTTTTTTCTTCTTTAAGATATAAAATTCCCCTTGATTAGTACACAGTCCTGCATGTTATGACAAGTCTATATTGGGGTATCACCCCCACCAAGACCAATCCCTTTTAGAGCCCTAACTCTTCCCCAGACCCTGATAGCCAGTGATCTCTTTTGTATGCTGATAATTTTGCTTTTTCCAGAACATCATATTAACAGACTAACATAGAAATGGACTCTGTCTCTGTCTGGATTCTCTCACTCGGCATCATGCCTTCCTGAGCTTCATCCACATTATTGGGTCTACCAGTAATTCCTTCCTTTATATTGCTGAGTAGTATTCTATTACATGGGTGTATTGTATGCGTTATTCATTCCCCCATTGAGAGAAATTTGTATTTTTTCCTCTTTGGGGCAATTATGCATAAATTTGCTAAAACTGTTTACATACAGGTTTTTATGTGAACATAAATTTTCAGTTCACTTGGGTAAATACTCAGGAATGAGATGGCTGAGTGATATGGTAAGTGTATGCTTACTGCATAAGAAACCGCCCATTTCTTTCCTGAAGTGACTGTACCATTTTGGACTCCAACCTGCAACCTGTGAGCAATGCAGCCACTCCTCTTCTGCATTTGACACTATCTGGTTGCTGCATTTCTTTAAATTTCAGTCATCCAGGTAGAGGTTACCTCACTGAGGTTTTCATTTGCAATTCCCTAGTAACTAACAGTGCTAGTGTTCACCATCCTTTTGTGTCCTAATTTGTCATCATTTATCATCTTTGGTCAACAGTCTATTCAAATATGCTCTCCATTTTTTTTTTAAATAAAAATGTGTTGTTTTCCTACTACTGAGTTTTGAGAGCTCTATATATATTCTGGAAACAAGTCTTTTATCAGATATGAAATATGGAAATATTTTCTCCCAATCTGATTTGCCTTAAATTCACTTTCAGAAAGTAGAACTTCTTAATTTCAATAAAGTTCAATGTCATTTTTCTATGGATAGTGCCTTTTATGCCAGTTCAGAAGTATTTATTCCTAACCCAAGATCACAAAGATTTTTCTCCTATTTTTTAAGAGGTTTTAGAGTTTTAGATCTTACATGTATATGGAATAGTTTATTTTTGTATACGCAGTCAAATGCTCTACCACTGAGCTATACCCCCTATTTTTGTATATGGAGAGAAATACGGATCCAGGTATATTTTTTACATGTCCCAATATCCAATTGTTCCAGCCCATTTATTGAGAGAACTGTCCTTTCTCCAGTGCACTGAGTGAATTGCCTTTCCATCTTCATCAAAAAGTCAACTGACCATATGCCATTTTTTAACTCTCCTCTGTTCTATTATTCTATATGCCTACTCTTTCTTTAAAACCACACTATCTTGATTACTATAGCGTTAAATTAAGTCTTGAAATCAGGTAGTGATTTTCTTTACATTTTGATCACAACACAGTAAAGAAAGGTCAGAATAACAGTTATACTAACAAAATCAATGAATTCAGATTAAAGAAGATAAATGATTAGCCTTTCATCACAACCTCTCAGATGGATAAAACATATTTTGTCTAAGCCAGAATATGATAAGTGCACATCCACACCAAATTACCGGCTTAAAAAAAATTTTTTTTTAACATTTTATTTATTTATTTGACAGAGAGAGACACAGTGAGAGAGGGAACACAAGTAGGGAGAGTGGGAGAGGGAGAAGCAGGCTTTCTGCTGAGCAGGGAGCCCCATGTAAAACTAGATTCCAGGACCCTGGGATCATGACATGAGCCAAAGGCAGATGCTTAATGACTGAGCCACCCAGGTGCTCTAATTACCAGCCCTTTTTCAATACATAGTATCTATGAAATAATTTTAAAATACACAACATGGCCAGTTGTTTTATAGTACAATTTCCACACAATGTCTAATATTCAAGCAACTTACTATTATCAGCCCTTTAATAAGCAGGACTTAACCAAAATTCCACTTTTATACTGGTGCTAACATATTCTCTACACTGACATAAATCCACTCATTTCAAAACAACAGAAGCAAGAAGAGAAGATAAATAATCAATTACTCCAACTGTCACTTTCCTGTGGCAGCCTTATTGCTTCATAATTATTTTGAGACTGAAAAGAGAGAGAATCTAAGAGCCTGAATGCAACCTTCGGGGCAGTTTCAATAACTTACACACCTTCAGTTTTTGAAAGAAACCTGTGGCAAAAGAATGAAAGCAGATGACATTGCCAGCAGTGGTGGTTTTTGTTTTTGTTTTTGTTTTTAAATCAGACTTCTGCTTAACCTACTCTCCATGTATAACATGGGCTGGGGAGGAAGCCCTGCTGAGTTCAAGCCCTTGAAATATCAACCCAGGGAATCTCAGGTTGCTTTCTGTGATAGCAATAGGAATGGTACTCACCAATAGCTGTTAAAAAGATTAAATGAAATTATGTATGGAGGGAGGTGTTGACCTAAAAAAAAAAAAAAAAAGAGTCTGCAAAGTAAGGTTATCCCAGAATGTCCAAGAATTCTAGAGAAGAATGGATGCTGATGAAACGTTAAAAATAATCTTTCGGAGATACAACCTCATTTGCTGTATTTTCTTGCTAAAATTCCTCTGAAATCTTTTCCTCCATTCTTATGAATATACCTCTTTGAAACTGATAACTCTATTGTGTGTTATTAAAACAAAACAGAAATAGTTTAGGTATATACTATGCCCCACAAATAGTTTCTATCAGTGCAATGTAGGTGACAAGAAACAGGTGAATATATTTGTCATACTAAAAAACTTTAAATATTGATATACACACTATTTATTGAAAGCATGGATAGATGTGTTTAATATTGGGAAAACTATTTCATAGTTTTTCGAGAGGAAAAAAAACTCAGAAAGTTAGAAACATAATAGAGATTTCCTTTACTAATCACCTAAATCCACATTTTCAATAAACCTGTATAGTTTTTGTAATTCTTTTTTTTTCTCACACCAATTATATTTGCCGAAATGTAATTTTTAGTTGGCTGAGGCTAACAATAAAATAACAGAGCTTGTCTATGTATTTTTAAATTCATTGTTCGAGTAATTCATGTTTAATCACTTTACGAAAGTGCTGGTTCTAGATGGGTTGGAAATCTAGGGAACTGGTTCTCTACCACAGATAGTTTAAGAAGTACTGCCAAGAGACCCTGCTTCTCAAGATTTCTGGGCACAGGCGTCCCTGAAGATCTTGTTAATAAGCAGATTCTGGTTTGGTACGTCTGAGATGGGGTCTGAGATGCTGTATTTCTCATAAGCTTCCTGGTGAAATGAATGCTGCTGGTAGAAGAACCACACTGAATAGCAAGGCTATGCAGGAGTGGGAAGCAGATGATTCTAGAGGTTTTGAAACACTGGAAAGGATTAAGGGAAAAGAATCAGTGAAAGCAGCAGAAAGGGCCCAGGAGAAGCAGAAGTGTGAAGTGGGCCTTTAACTTTTGATAGAATTCTCTCCCCAGGTGTCCCTGAAGGTAAGAAGGACAGTCTAGAAGTAACTGTCATTGTTATGCAAGCAGGCTATGTAATGGAGATGACTGCTGTGCTCACCAAGGGTTGCCTGGATCACAAGCTAGATGAGACCCCAGAGGGAGAGGCTCTGCTTCCTACTGGACAGCTGGCTTCTGTCCCCCACTGCCCCAGTGATAGTAGGAGGTCATTATAACAACCCATGGGACTCAGGGACCCCAACTTCTCTAAGTTCTCCTGTGGAAGAAGGTTTAATGTGCTGAGACGACTCTGTAAACAGTGATTCTGCAGTCTAGGTCTTTCTGATGAGGACAGTTCCTCATACTTGTCCTAAGAAAGCACACCTACAAAAGGGAAAAGTCCCTCCGTGGATCGAAACCATAGCCCACATGTGATCTTCATCCGGGGACAATGGCGAGATTGGTGGGCCATATTCCCCTCTGCCTCATTGCCCTGTGCGTTGGTGACCTGAGCTCTGGTTCTTCCAACTCCTCTAGCAGGTGACCAGGCCTTATAAAGCAATGTCTGGATAGAACACGGAGGTGGGTGGACAGTGTGCTTGGGGCCTCCAATGCCCAACCCATGCCCTGTGCTTGTTTGGCAAAGAAGTGTCAGAGGAACCTACCTTTGAAAAACTCCAACATGGGACTTTAGCTCCAAGGGCACCTGACGGGCTAAAGACAAAGGCCCTTTCTCAGTTGTTCCTGGGGGAGGGAGGAGCCTATCAGGGAGATTAACACTCAATTTCCTGCCTCCCAGGTGGGGTCAGGGTCAGAGTTAACCAGGCTTTAAAAAAATAAAAGGATGTAACAGTTATCTGGTGCTCCCCAGTTTGTGGGGTAAGTTCATAGCTGCTTTCATCCTCCTGACACAGATGATCAAACAAGCTTTGAGAGGGCAGATACAGTGATTTCTCCAAGATCACGGAGGTCATTGGTTTCTTTCTATAGCTTACCGCCTTTCTTATTATATCTGACTGGAGTTTCGGTAGTGAGGAGAAAACAGATCCAATCCTAAAAACATTTCATAATAATAATAGTAATAGTAATGATAACCACCAATAGCACTATCACACCAGAGAGTTTACATTTGTTGTTCAATTTAACTCTCATAACACTCTACAATAACTATTATCTTCGTCTCACAGAAAGTTGAGCCTCAGAGGATTTCACTGGCTTGCCCAAGACCCTATAGATAGGTAAGACTGACTCGGGGTTTCAAGCAGGTGGTCTGTTCCCGGAGCCCGCACACCTACACCCACAATTCCAGGCTTCAAGAAATGAGGGCAAAAGGCTTGCCATCTGTTTTCTATTCAACCAACCTGATTTATTTTAGGCTTTATGGATCGGGAGTGTGCTAATACGCAATCCTATGTTACTAGTCCATTCCAATTAGGGAAAAAAGCTGAGCTCTGTATCAATGGTGTCCTTTATTCTTAGTGTGAAATTCTTTTAGCCTAGCAGTGTACTGGGCCTGGACCCCGATTCTGCCTTTCGCTCTACACCCCCAGAAAGTTTTCCAGCAGAGCAGGGATTGAAGCAGCTGAGAACCTTCAAGAGGGTCTCACAGCTCAAGCGCTTTGAAAATGAAACCATATTATTTTATTGTAGGTTTGGCAAATGCTCTCAAAGTCTGTCTATTCCTTGTCTAGTTTCCAACAGCAATCCTTTTCGCCAGTGGTCACCTAGGTGCCTCTAGTCTCCATGTGAGGAAGGCATAAAATTCTATTGGAACAAACTGGCTTTAACTTTTGCATTCTTCCTGAAATCTAATTCCTCACAGCCACATCACGGAGCGATTTCACGTGGTGGTAATTAAGACCACATTTCCCATACTCAATTTTTTGGTCTCTGATAAACTGCACGTAGGGGCCTTCAGGTTCTGAACACCCTGGGCTCTGGTTTTGTTGCCGTCTCACGTAAAGGAGGGCTTGTGGACTGAATGCCTGTATCCACCCCTTCCCCACCGATCCCTATATTGAAATCTTAACACCCGATGTGATGGCATTAGGGGGTGGGGCCTTTGGGAGGTGATTGAGTCACAAGGGTAGAGCTCTCACGAGTGGGATTCGTGCCTTCATAAGAGATCCCAAAGAGTTCCTTTGCCTCTTCCACCCACGAGAGGACACAGTGAGATGTCAGCCGAGGATAGCCCTCGGCTCAACAGAACCCAACCATGCTGGCACTCTGATCCTAAACTTCCAGCTTCCACTGCGGTGAGGAAAGAAATTTCTGCTGTTTCTAAGCCCCCCAGTCTGTGGCACTTGTTACAGCAGCCCGAACAGATCCAGGGAGGGCTGAAGGTAAGGCACGAGCCATCGTTCTCTCAGACTTCCCTATCTGGGACCTATGATAATAGAGCATGTTCTTGGGAGGGAAAGAGATTCCTGCCTAATAATCAAGAAGAATCCAAGGCCATCCCACAGGCAGGAGCTCCTGCCTATCTCGAGAAAAGGATGAGCTGTCCGCGCAGAAGTAGCAGTGCCTGCTGAACACCAAGGTCTGAACTCGTCGTCCTTGGATCCAGAAAGATAAAAAGGAGGGCCCGTGTGTTCTCTGTCATGACTCTCCTTCTCCCAGTTGTGCAGTTCCTGGGGAACGTGGCCATTGACACACCACGGAATGATGGACCGCCTTCAGAAAGAATGAGACTCTGGGGCACCTGGGTGGCTCAGTGGGTTAAAGCCTCTGCCTTTGGCTCAGGTCATGATCCCAGGGTTCTGGGATCTAGTCCCGCATCGGGCTCTCAGCTCAGCAGGGAGCCTGCTTCCTCCTCTCTCTCTCTGTCTGCCTCTCTGCCTACTTGTGATCTGTGTCTGTCAAATAAATAAATGAAATCTTTAAAAAAAAAAAAAATGAGACTCTGACCCAGGCCAACACAGGTGAACCTTGAAGACCTGGTATTGAGTGAAATGAGTCGGACACCACGGACAAATCCTATCTGACTCTACTTACTTGAGGCACCAGAAGGTAGAATGCTGGTTGCCAGGGACTAGGGGAGGTGGAGTGGGGACAGATTCATTGCGGGAAGGTGAGACAGCTGTGGGGAAGGAGGTTGGTGACGGCGATGCCTCAATGTAAATGGACATGAGGTCACTGGACCATGCGCATAAATATGGTTCAAGGGATACATTTACGTTCTGCGTGATTCACTGCGTATACACAAAAGAATTTGATGATGATCAATTGATCAATGATTGATTGATCATGTTCCGGGCTTACAGATGGCCGGGAACAACGGTGCCAAGTCAGAGATGAGGAAACAGAGCTCCAGCAGGTAAAGCAACTTATCAAAAAGCTCACCACTACCTAGAGGTCCCATCAGCACAAAAATGGAAGCTCTTCCAGCCTCCCTAGCCATGGGGCTCCCCACAGCAGCTGTAATGGCCCAGGGCCTCCAGGGAGAGAGAGACACATACACAAGCACACACACACACACACACACACACACACACACACTCTGCAGGGAGACGTGGGGCCCTTCTCTTGGTCTCCCACAACACTGAAGCCTGCCTTGGAGCAGTGCCCCTGTGATACTTTTTTTGTTCTGGGGGTTGTCTGTTCCCCCTCAGACTCTAAGCTCCTCGAGAGCAACACCCATAACTTCTTTCTTTTTCTTTTTTCTCTTTTTTGGTAAAGACAATTTTTTAGAGCAGTTTGAGGTTCACAGCAAAACCGAGCAGGAAGTACAAAGATTTCCCCTAGACTTCCTGCCCTCACACGTGCACAGCCTTCCCTGCCATCAACATCGCCCACCGGGTGAGCCAACAGACACATCGTATCCCCCAAAGCCTGTAGTTTCCATTAGGATCCGCTGCCATAGAATGTGCTGTTCTATGGGTTTGACAAATACATAAAAACATGTGTCCCTCATGGTGGTCTCATACAGAATAGTTTCAGGGTGCTGAAAGTCCTCTGTCTATTCACCCTACCCTCCTCCCTAGACCCTGACAACTGCTGATCTTTTTACTGCCTCCATGGTTTTGACTTTTCTCGAATGTTATACAGTTGGAATCACAATATTGATTCCAGCACAGTTGGAATCACAGCCTCTTCAGATTAGCTTCTTTCACTAGTATGCATGTAAGTTTTCTCCGAGTCTCTTCATAGCTTGATAACTCATTTCCTTTTGTCCTTGAGTAACAGGACGGGTGGACCATGGTTTCTTTATCCACTCTCCGTGTCTTTTTACCCTTCTATTTCAACACCTAGCAACCTGCCTAGCACATAATAGAATCTGAACAAATACTTGTTAAATGAATGAATAAACAAACAAAGCATCTGTTAACAGGCATAGTCTACTCAGCCCAGAAGACAAATATCGAGAAGAGGGTGGGCTGGAAGGTTTATTATTGGATTCCTCAATCCTTAAACACTGGGCCTGAATCCCATTGCAAGAAACAATACTATATGTATTTTATATTGTGTTTTAAACCCAAATTTAGAATTTAAAAGAGAAATCAATATTCACATGTATTCAAAGTACTATGAATCTTTATCTATTCTTATTAGAGAACAAAATTACACTTTTTAAATTTTTGTTTTGTTATTTATTTATTTATTTGACAGAGAGAGAGAGAAATCACAAGCAGGCAGGCAGAGAGAGGGGGAAGCAGGCTCCCCGCTGAGCAGAGGGCCTGATGTGGGGCTTGATCCCAGGACCCTGAGATCATGACCTGAGTTGAAGGTAGAAGCTTAACCACTGAGCCACCCAGGCACCCAGGCACCCCTCAAATTACACTTTAAATGATAAAAGCGAATTCCCTTTAACTGTGATCTTTTCCTTTGTACTCTGCCATACCCTGTTTTCTGATTCAGAAAACTGAAGTCTGGCGCCCTCTTGCGGTCTCTCATTTTAAAAGAGAAGCACAATGAAAAGTTTTTTGTTTCCTGACGTTTTTATCCACTTGCCAGCATCTAGTTTCTGTTTGGAGGAACGTGACTTCCTCACAGCTCATTGTTTCTTTTTCTTTTTTTTTTTTTAAATTTAATTTATTTTTTTTCAGTGTTCCAAAAGTCATTGGTTATGCGCCACACCCAGTGCTCCATGTAATACCTGCCCTCCATAATACCCACCACCCCACTCCCCTCCAAAATCCTGTTTGTTTCTCAGAGTCCACAATCTCTCATGGTTCTTCTCCCCCTCCGATTCCTTCCTACTCACTTCTCCCCATCTCCCGATGTCCTCCGTGTTATTCCTTATGTGCCACAAGTAAGTGAAACCATCTGATAATTGACTCTCTCTACTTGACTTATTTCACTCAGCATAATCTCCTCCAGTTCCAACCATGTCCATACAAATGGTGAGTATTCATCCTTTCTGACGGCTGAGGGCTATTCCAATGTATATAAGAACCATATCTTCTTTATCCATTCATCTGTTGAAAGGCATCTTGGTTCTTTCCACAGGTTCCCACAGGTTGGCGACTGTGGCCATTGCTGCTATAAACATAGGGGTACAGATTGTTTCTAATGCTAGCAGTGGTTCCCAGAAACTTCAGAACCGACATTCCACCCACCACAGATGTGGTCAGGCTGGACGTGGTTTTTCTGTTGGTAGTCAGCGCTGGACTTTGAGGTAAGCACAAATAGGACTAGAAACTCATTGCTTCCTGTCTTCCCTCTCTCAAACACTCCCCATCCCCGTGCCTTCTTGAGCAGCTAGCTGTTCAGCTTGCAAGGCTCTTTAAGTGTCATTTTCTTGATAAAACATTTTTCTGGGTTAAAAAATAAAAATTGTTTCTTCTTGGTGCCCCCACCTGCCTGCTGTCTCCTATAGAGGCTGACAACGGCTGCATTTAGCCAGGTTTTTATCTGAATCCTTCCTTGGTGGCTATGCTCCTTGAGGGCAGGCTCTCCATCCTGAGGAGAGCAAATACTTTTTCCCATCCCCCCAATGCTTAGCACAGAAGGCTAATAATGTTGATTGTAAATTGAAGACCAAGGCAGGAGGTCATAATGGAAGCAAAGAACACATGAAAACGTGTCTCCTGGGGGCCCCAAGACTCTTTTCCCTTCTGCTTTCCCAGACCTGCTATTTGTTACAAGACTATAAAGGCAGTGTCCCCTCCAGGAAGCCTGCAGACCGCAACGCACCCCCCCCCCAGATTTATAGGGATGAAAAAGATACATATTCATTCCATGGCCTCTCTATGGGCTTTGGAAAGTGTTGAGTCAAACCAAACTGTTAATATAATTACAAGTCGGAGGGAACTCTACTATGAGTATGAAGGAGGGTGGGGTTCAATGCACTGATAAAGAATGTGAGCTCTGGGACGCCTGGGTGGCTCAGTTGGTTAAGCAGCTGCCTTCGGCTCAGGTCATGATCCCAGCGTCCTGGGATCGAGTCCCACATCGGGCTCCTTGCTCAGCAGGGAGCCTGCTTCTCCCTCTGCCTCTGCCTGCCATTCTGTCTGCCTGTGCTCGCTCTCTTTCCCTCTCTCTGACAAATAAATAAAATCTTTAAAAAAAAAAAAAAAAAAAAAGAATGTGAGCTCAAAGACTCAGCTTCCTCCAAATCACATGACAGGTTAGTTCCAGGACAGGAACCTGGGGTCTGGACTCCCAGTTCCATACTGCATCCATTCCAGGGCACAGTGCTTCCTCGGGCAGGGAGCTCAACTCCGGAACTGGACATTTTAGCTTCACATACACATTTCAGTAAACATTACAATATTATTTACATTGTAAATAAATGTAAATGTATGTGTAAATGTACATTATAAATAAAATGTAATATTACATTACAATATTATTTAGATATTACAAGCAATCCCCACTGATGTGGCATCCCCACCTCTAGTCTCCAACTAAGATAAACTAAACAAAAACAAACCCACTGATGAAAACAAATGGACAAAACTATTAACAGTATTCCCCCCGAGCCAGCAGAGTGTCAGGAGTATCATGGAGGAATCAGCAGTCAGTGGGGTCATGTCCCAATCCAGGCTCTGCCATTTATCTGTTTATGGTCCTAGGCAATGGCTTCTGCCTTAATTTCCTCATATATGAAATAGATCAGACAGTTGTGTGTCTTGAGAGAATTCAGTGAGTTCAGTGCACACAGAGTCTGGCATAGAGTCAATATTCAATTAATACTAGCTAATATTACTTGAAGAATTCTTTCGGGTATCCAGATTCAAATGTCTACATTGGTGGAATTCACAATATTTTCTTTTTATTGTTTTAAGATTTATTTGTTTATTTTTAGAGAGAATGAGAGAGAGAGAGAGAGAGAGTTTGGGGGTGGGGGGCAGAGAAAGGGAGAGAGAGAATTCCAAACAGACTCCGTGCTGAGCAGGGAGCCCGATGTGGGGCTCTATCTCGTGACCCTGAGATTATGACCTGAGCTGAAATCAAGACTCAGATGCTTAACCGACTGGGCCACCCAGGTGTCCCTATTTTTTTTTTTTTAAGATTTTATTTATTTATTTATTTGACAGACAGAGATCATCACAAGTAGGCAGAGAGGGAGGCAGAGAGAGAGGAGGAAGCAGGCTCCCTGCTGAGCAGAGAGCCTTATGCGGGGCTCGATCCCAGGACCCTGGGATCATGACCTGAGCTGAAGGCAAAGACTTTAACCCACTGAGCCACCCAGGTGCCCCCCCTATTTTTCTTTATATTAGCTCAAGTCTTTGATGGGTGATTTCTTTAAAATAAAGTTTCTCTCACCTACTGTTCTACAGGTAGCAGTAGAACCATCTGACCTCCCTCTGTGTCTCTCTCTCTCAGTTTCAAAATTAACAAGACAGTTTCAGTACCATTACTTGGTCTAAAGGGTTAGGCCCTTCTGTCCTCTTTAGCTTGTCTCATTTCTGAGGTCCAGGGCCCCAAAACAAGAAAGTCTTTAAATAACTGACAAGACTCATGTCAATACAGAAAGAGGAAGCGCTGCTTGTTTGCTTCTCAGTTTGCTTCTCACACACCCCAAAGGGAAGCTGTCTTGGAGCTTTGATTGGGGTCGATTGTTTCATCTCCCTGCAAATGACTTCATTCCTCTCGTCTCCTTCAATACTACTTCATGATGCAAATACCCTTTGACGGAATAGACAACTAGTAGTGCCTCCTGGCCAGATGGCTCTTGTTCCTACAGGGGCCAAGAGGGGCACCTGGGTGGCTCAGTCATTATGCATTTGCCTTCAGCTCAGGTCATGATCCCAGAGTCCTGGGATGGAGTCCCACGTCATGCTCCCTGCTCAGCCGGGAGCTTGCTTCTCCTTCTGTCTTCTGCTCCCCCTAGGGGCACCTAACCTTCTGACACCATTTGAAAGAGAAATTCCTCTGAAAGCTTTCTGGAACGAGACAAAAAGTAAGTTTGGTAACAACCACATTTGACTGTTATTACCATGACAACCGTGAATTTAGTAAACAGAGGAATCTCAAAACAGGCACCTGTCAATACCGAAGCATGTGATTCCTATAAGGATTAACAACTGTGATTCATGATGTACACAGACCCTTGGGCTGCAGTTCCCTGACTTTGAACTTCAGCATCCTGGCCAAATTACAGATCCACGATCTGGTAGATTTCATCTCTTAAATTCAAACCATGTGTAGGGAATTATTAAATAAGCACATGTCATAACATATTTGGGCAACTCTTGGGCAAACTAAAAAGTTGGCAATAGATATCATAAAAGTTACTCAATGGTCTAGCAAGGCAAGGCAGCTTCTGAAAGCATGGCCACCTGCTATTTCTCGAAGCCCTTGCTGTGAGCAGCTGCAAGACTGATCAGGATTGGAAAAGTGGCTGTTCTCCATGAACAGGGTGAAGATAGAAGCCTGGAGGTCAAGCCAGAGAAGCGTGTCTGCACTGCATCGAAGGAGAACAAAGCCTAGCCAAGTCCTACCGTCTCTCTGCCCCAGGTTTGCAGAAGTGATGGACGAAAAGCCACACTACTCATCTGGGCTCCTGGGCATTAACTCCTTACCTCTTTGCAGCCCTCAGGGCCATGTAAGAAGGCTGATGGGTTCCTTGGGGGCTGGTTCTTAGAATCTTTAGTCTTTCCATAATTCCTTATTTTATAGGGATAGTTATTCACATATGATGAAAAATACCAAATACCCCCAAACACACTAACCCTTACCCCTTTCTGGTGTCATGGCAGCCAGGAAATATGAAAGTATTTAAGGGATATTGGGATTTGCAGGTTGTTTAGACGTTTCCCTGCTTTTTTGGGATTATTGCAGCTGCTCAAAATGATGCTGGACAAATATGTCTCTATGCTTAAAATCAACAAGCCAGGGGTGCCTGGGTGGCTCAGTGGGTTAGGCCTCTTTGGCTCAGGTCATGATCTCAGGGTCCTGGGATGGAGTCCAGCATCAGGCTCTCTGCTCAGCAGGGAGCCGGCTTTCCCTTCTCTCCGCCTGCCTCTCTGCCTACTTGTGATCCCTGTCTGTCAAATAAATAAATAAATAAACAAAATCTTAAAAAAAAAAAAGTCAGTGGACCAGAATTCTAACTCCGATGTGAAGCTAAAGCGATACCCTCTGCCTGCCTGTGTTGAATGGAAGGAGGAGATCTGGAAGCAATGTCCTGAAATCCTGGGGAGGGGAGCATTTCAATTTTTTTTTTTAAGAGTTTACTTATTTATTTGGCAGACAGAGATCACAAGCAGGCAGAGAGGCAGGCAGAGAGAGAGAGAGAGGAGGAAGCAGGCTCCCCGCCAAGCAGAGAGCCCGATGCGGGACTCGATCCCAGGACCCTGAGATCATGACCTGAGCCGAAGGCAGTGGCTTAACCCACTGAGCCACCCAGGCGCCCCGAGAGGAGCATTTCAAAGAGGCGGAAATTGTGATTTCCCAAATGCTTTCGATAAATCAGTAAATACAGGACTGAAATGCATGCATGAGGCTTTTAAAAACAGCTCTCTTGAGGTGTAATTAACATACAGTAAGCCACACACACTTCAAGCACATAATTTCATACATTTTCCATATGGTCATATCCACCATCCCGACAATGAAGCTGATAAACATACCTATCACCCCAAAAGTTTCCTTCTGGTCCCTTGTATCCCCTTGTCTCTATGCTTTCCTATCCCTCCTTCCCAGCCAACCACAGATCCATCACTATGGAGCTTTGGATTGGGGTAGATTGTTTCATCTCCTTGCAAATGACTTAGTTTGTATTTTCTGAAACTTTATACAACTGAAATCATACAGCATGGACTCTTTTTTAAATCTGGCTTCCTTGGGATGCCTGGATCCCAGGGCACTCAGTCAGTTAAGTGTCCGCTTTCAGCTCAGGTCATGATCCCAAGGGTCCTGGGATGGAGTCTCGCATTGGGCTTCTTGCTCAGCAGGGAGCCTGCTTCTCCCTCTTCATATTCCTCCCCCTGCTTGTGCTCTCTCTCTCTGAAAAATAAATACAAATCTTTAAAATAAAAATAAAGCTGGCTTCCTTATTTTGGGAATGGGACTCATTATTTTGAGATTGAGACTCATCCATTTTGGAGCAAATATAAAGAGCTTTCCCTCCTCCCTCCCACCTTCTTTCTCTTTGCTGAGTAATAGTCCACTGTGGGTACAGCAGGGAGATACTGCAATTGTTTATCTATCCTCCCGTTAACTGCCAATTCCCAGCTGCTATGACTCTTCACGTTCGTGTCCTTGTATGGACGTGCGCTTTCTTTTCTCTTGCACGAATCCTTAGGCTGGCTTATATGACATGGGTATGTGTAACTTTCTTTTTATTATTGTGCCATGTTAGTCACCATTCAGTACATCATCAGTTTTTTTTTTTTTTTAAGATTTTTATTTATTTGACAGACAGCTCAGAAGTAGGCAGAGAGGCAGGCAGAGAGAGAGAGAGAGAGCGAGAGAGAGGAGGAGGCAGGCTCCCTGCTGAGCAAAGAGCCCGATGTGAGGCTTGATCCCAGGACCCTGGGATCATGACCTGAGCCGAAGGCAGAGGCTTTAACCACTGAGCCACCCAGGTGCCCCACATCATCAGTTTTTGATGTAGTGTTCCACGATTCATTGTTTGCAGTATGTTTAGCTTTTTAAGGAATTGCTGACCTGTATTTCAAAGAAACTGCTGACCTGTATTACATTTTACATGCCCACAAGCAGTGTCTGAGAGTTGCAGGCCTTCCACATCCTTGCCAGTGCTCCCTGTGACAGTCTTTTTTATTTTTATTTTTTTTTTAAGAGAAGGAGAGAGCAGCATGGGGCGGTGCAGAGGGAGGGGAGAGAATGAGACTCTTAAGCAGGCTCCAAACCCAGCATGGAACCCACACGGGGCTCAATCTCACCACCCTGAGATCATGACCTGGGCCGGTCAAGAGTCGGATGCTGGCGCCTGTTGTGGCAGTCTTTTACATTTTAGCCATGCTAAGTCTGAAGCCATGAAATCTGACAATCTGAAGGTTCTGATCGTCTTCAGAAAGTATTTGCACTGCAGTTGTGGGCACACAAGCCAGACTGCAATGGGCAGAGGAGGCAGAAGTTAAGCCACGGAGACTGTGTGTGATGCTTTCAGAGACCTTAGGCTATCCGGGAAGGTTCCAAGTTTATGTACAAGTCATGGTCATATACTCAAAACACTCAACTTTTATCTGAATTAAAACACTTTACAGTTTAGGGGCGCCTGGGTGGCTCAGTCAGTTGCTTAACTGGTCATGATCTCAGGGTTATGAGATAGAATCATGTGTTGGGCTCTGTGCTGGGCGTGAACCCTGGGTAAGATCCTCTCTCTCCCTCTTCCTTTTCCCCTCCCCCACCGTCTCTAAATTTTTTTTTTTTTACAGTTTATTATTTTCCCAGTTCACAGCGTGGGCAGTGAGGTGGGGTCTTCCAAGGAGAAGGATATAGGATAAAATATTTCTTTTTAATCTTACCAATTCATGAAGCCACATTGCCTCTTGAAAACTAAGTGTTAAAGTTGGGTAAAAGTCAGCTGGAATTCTTCAGTCCTTTCATCAAACTTTAAATATGTCACATGTGTGTTTATCCTTTCCAACAGGGCACACCCAAACGGCGGACCAACAGAGAGCCTGGAGAAGAGAGACAAAGACAGAGAAACAGATACCGTGACATTTGTCCCAGTTTAGCACCACATGTCTGTGAGTGCGCACTGCCCTCTAGTCTGAGCTAGGGAAGGAATCAAATCGGTACAGCTAGGGCCTCAGATGGAGGACGGAAGATGTCACAATCTCTGATTGGTTTGGAAAATATTTCTCTTTCCTCCCTAAAAATGTGAAGTGTAACTTCACAAATTAATGATGTGTCATGTGTGGAAGAGTCATACAAAAACTAGGGGTTCATAACTAGAAAATGTTTCAGAGCCACTCACTCAAGTGAATAGATCCAATGGGAGCAGGGACAAGGCTAAGACAAGTTCAGGCTTCTCTCCTGGCCTACTTCTGTCTGTGGCCTCCAGCTTCTCTTATCTTCAGGATTCCATGTGGGTTGAATTGTACCCCTCCCCCAATCTGTTTAAGTCCTAATCCCAGCTATCTAAACTATGACCTTATTTAGGGATAGAGTCTTTACTGATGTGATTGAGTTCAAGCTAGATTAGACTGGGTCTGGATGACCCAATGACTGGGGTCCTTAGAAGAAGAGGGAACTCTGGACACAGAAACACCTACAAGGGAAGAAGGCCATGTGCCCATGGAGGCAGAGATTAGAGTGATGTTCTCATAGCTAAGGAAAGTCAAGGATTGTTGGCAGCCCCCAGAAGTGAGAAAGGCATGGAGTAGATTCTTCCCCAGAGCTTCCAAAAAGGAGCCCTGGTGATACCTGGACTTGAGAGATCTAGCTTCCAGAACTGGAGAGAATAAACTCCTATGGCACGAAGCCATCCAAATGGTAATACTTTGTTACAGCAGCCCCGGGAAACGAATACAGATGTTTCCACCCATGTAACCTCAGTGATCCCTAACATTTCCTTCACGGAAGTTTATTGAGTAACTATAATGTTCCAGAGCCTGTGTGGGTGTTATGGGAAAAGCAATGTAAATGTCAAGGCCTGGCCTGCTTCTTTGCCCAAGTACCCATGTGTATTTTCCAAGTCTCCATGTGACTGTCAATCCTTCTAGAAAGCCTTCCCCTCTACCTCCCTAGGGGGGCGTTCCAGGTTCTCAACCATCTCCCGGTATCAGAATCACCCAGGGAGCTTTTAAAACATACTAATGCCCTGTGATCTGAGATTCTGAATTCACGAGTTTGGGGTGGAACAAGGGCATTTTGTAAGATTTTCACTTGTAAGGTCGAGATTCTCTCTTAGGGTCCTTCTCCCCCAGGGTCTCAGAGCGCCCTGCGAGTGCTTCTTTTCATCCAGAAGAACATTTCTCAATTTTAGCTGCACAATCACATCACCAAAGAAGCTGAAAGTCCTTGTGTGCCTGACCAATCCCAGACCACTTGAAAGAGGAACTCTCCAGCTGTCTGCAATTTGCAGCCAAGTTTGAAAACTACTGTACCAGATCATCAACCCCCTTGGAGCAGGAGTCTAGCTTTGTTGATTAGGGTAACTCCCTTCCTAATAGACTCCGGGTGTTTTATGCTGCTGCGAGCGTACCAATGGATGTTTCTTAAGTAAGTTAACTCTACCAGAAAATGGGTTTATAACTTAGAAAGGAGCCTAAAATAAACATGGTCCTACTTACAAAGTTGTATGAAGTGACTTAGAACAGGTACCACAGAGTTGTGTCTTCTTTGGGGAGCTGATGGATGAGGAGAAAAGTAAGGAAAGTCAGCAGTTACTCTTGAAAAACCTTTGGGAAGGTGCCTTTATAACCAATGTTTTCCCAAGAGCACAGAAATTATGGCTGTTTCTGCAGCTGCACACCAAATGAAATAATGAGATTGCATTCAGGAACTGCGTTAATTTTAAGAACCAACTCTTTGAACACTAGAATCACACTCAGTTTGAGAGGGCACATGCTCTAAGCAAGGCTTTTAGCACTGCAGATCTGCTGAGGGGAGAGCTGGCTGATTAATTCCAGCTTTGCTTTCTCCAAAACTCGAATAGGAATTTCCCCGCATTTCAGTTGTAGGCCCTTACTTTTGGGCAAGAACATATAATTTAATTTAAATTTTTAAAAATGTGTGTATGGTTCTGTTCCCTTGTGCCAGCAAATAGCTTGTGAGCTAAGGACATGTTTTTTGAATGGAGATAGGACTAGAGCCACCCTTAAGGTTAAGTGAAATCAGGTTGAGAACAAAGGCATGACTCTGATAGCTGCTTCTTATTTATGAATAAACTGTTTTCTTTTAGGCTTCTCCAGACATTCAGGTTCATGGCTACCATAGTTTTGGATTCATGCTTATAGTTCCACCTGTAAGCTAAAGAGCATAAAACCAAGAAAACCCAAAACATCCTTGGACCTCCAATTTGGGAAACCTCTAAGAAAAGACCCTGATTGGCCAAGCTCAGGTCACATGACAATGGTAAAGGCTGGATGGGGTACCATGACTGATGATCCCCTCCCTAGATACAGGGTGGAGCAGAGAGAAACAGCCACAAAAGAGAGGTGGTCCCATGAGAGCTCATGAAAGCCAGAATGACACTGGTGCCAGTAAGTAGGAAAACTGCCTCAGCGATTAACATGGTGAGAGCTACTAGAGAAAGAGGAACTTTGAAAAATGACTTCAGAGTTCAAGCTTTGCTGACTTAAATACTGTCATGCCATTAGGAGAAATGGAGACTTCAAGGGGAGGAACTGGCCAGAGGGGAAAGCAGGAAGCTAACTCCAGACATGCAGTTTAAACTGGTGGTCCAGAGCCTACAGTAGACCAGCTGTGCACTTGGTGATTAAACAGGAAGAGGGAAGGTCTTGATCAGCCAGTATGATGTGATCTGCATGGAGGAAGACAGGGAGTTGCTGTCAACATTAAAAGAGAAACTATAGAAAGCAAAAAAGAAGAGAAGGTGGAAACTTGAAGGCAGCCCCTACATGTGAAGAGCCAGAAGAGGAGAGAGAAAAGTGCCATCAGAACAGCCAAAGGAGAAAGACTGTGTGATGCTCAAATCTTGAAGGTGTGGCTGAGTTTTGAACCCTGACAGACGACAGGGTTGCCCAGGAGCATGTGGTATGAGTATACATTATGGATTTCAAAAGAGCAGGACAAACATATGTTAATGGGGTCCACGTCTTCTCCTTGGTTCTTAAGCTCCTCCCATGCCTCCCATACACTCCTCCCCAACTCTAATGCCCTTTCCCCAGCCAATGTAGGGACAGGTAGCTGCAGGAGCTAGCAGGTGTTAAGAAGATGGGTTGCAGGTCTTCTAGTTCATAGATGCCCTTTCTTTGACTCAGTACCTTTGAAGATTTATTTATTTGAGAGAGAGAGAGAGGGAGCAGGCATGCACAAATGCACACATTAGCGGGCCGTGCGGAGAATCTCAAGCAGACTCCCTGTAGAGCATGGAGCCCACCAGGGCTTGACCTTAGGGACACTGAGATCATGACCTGAGCCAAAATCCAGAGTCAGGGTCTTGACAAGTGAGCCACCCAAGTGCCCCTGACTCAGTACCTTTGATACTTATCAGTAACCGAGCTGAGATCATTGAACATAATCTGTTATGTGTCATTACATTTACAGCCAGTCTTCATAAAAAAGTAGGCAGCTATCTTTAAGAGGTAGAATTTCCCTTGACCTCCCTTGACTATAACTGATGCAGAATTCTACTATCAAAGCTTTATCTTGTTAGTTTAAGGTTTTTTTTTCCTGTTAGGGCACAGATTTCACTGGAGGAATAAATGCCTGTATTTGTTTTAAGTACAGGATTTTGTTGTTTATTATACTATTGCAAGATGTTTTACTGTGTGGTCTATCTCTTCAACCCAACCATGCATTAGTCTATGAGGGCACGGACTGTGTTTGATTTCCCATTGAACCCCCTGTCCCTGCTGTAGCCAGTGGTATGCTGGGGCCCGCTTACACCACTGTGCTCTTATCTTCCCAATTCTGTGTTTGGTGGCATCCCATCGGTGGCTCAGTATCACCCATGGCAACGGTATTTACACCACAGAAATTGGGGCTCCCCCACCCTGAAGGTGTTTTGTTCAATATTTGCCACCACACCACGGCCTGGCCTTTTAGACCCGATCAGCTCATTTTTCTGTTGAACCACCGAGGTTGTGGGCCTGCAATAGATTTTAACGTGGTCCTACTATAAAATAATAATAATGATGACCCCTCAGATTTCCATAATACTCTACAGCTAATCTATAGTGTTCCCCCATTTGACCTCTCAGCAAAGCCATGAAGAGGGCCAGGAAGATTACGGAGTCATCTGTTTTAGCGATCTCCTTGGGGAAGGGACAGTCTCGGCGAACCCGCACTATAGGAGGCGGAACAGGAAGGAATCTTTTCCAGCTTCTCATAGAGCTGTCTCATAGAATCATTCTCTTTGCCCTTTTTCTCAACTGTTTTGACATCCGAAGACCAGAACTGGCTGCTGTGTTGGGTGAAAGAACCCTTCCAGAATACATAATTGAACAGCTAAGGGCTAATCGTAAATACTGGCATACTTCATTTTGTCGCACTTCACAGATGCTGTTTTATTTTTTAAAGGATTTATTTATTTATTTATTTGACAGACAGACATCACAAGTAGGCAGAGAGGCAGGCAGAGAGAGAGGAGGAAGCAGGCTCCCCGCTGAGCAGAGAGCCCGCTGCTGGGCTCGCTCCCAGGACCCTGGGATCATGACCCGAGCTGAAGACAGAGGCCTTAACCCACTGAGCCACCCAGGTGTCCCCAGATGCTGTGTTTTTTCAGACTGAAGGTTTGTGGCAACCCAGTGTCAAGCAAATCTATAGATGTCATTTTTTCAATGGCATGCGCTTACTTCATGTCTCTGTGTTACATTTTGGTAATTCTCACAAGATTTCAAACTTTTTCCTCATATTTGTTATGGTGATCTGGGATCAGTGATGATGACTTGCTGAAAGCTCAGATGAAAGTCAGCTTTTTTAGCAATAAAATATTTTTAATTCAGGCATATACATTTTTCTAAACATAATGCTATTGCATACTTATTAGAATACAATATGCTTATGTATACTGAGAAACTAAAAAATTCATTTGCTTTGCTTTATTATAAGACTCACTTTATCATGGTGGTCTGGAATTGAACCCTTCATATCTCTAAGATATGCCTAAGGCAAGCCATGAGGTAGACAAGATATGAGTTCACTAACCTTATGCTGCTTGATTCCCCGGCTTTCAATGGTCAGTATTCCAGGAGACTTTATCTTGCCGGGAGACACTACAAGTAGGCTATTGACAAATAAATGTGTTCCAGACATCTGTGAAGGCCAAGGGACTTTTCTCTGCATTGTCCATCTCTGTGTATTGTAACCCCAGGACAACTGGAATATGGCCACCATCCTCAGCCAAGAAGAGAGAATCCAGTAGCATTCTCCAGCTTTGATGCTCTGTGATGTGCTTCATGCGGTACGTCAGAGATCACAGTGAGAGCTCCAAATCAGAGATCTGAGGCTTCCTTGGGGAAAAAACAATTGGCTCAGGAAATGCAGTTTGTGTCTTAAACAAAGGATTTTCTGGCTCCGGGGCCTGGCTCTGACTTCTGACATGTTCCCCAGGATCAAGCTCCAGGTCAGCTGCCCCACTTGGAGTCATGGTCTCTGTTGGGCTCTGCCAAGCCTGGGCCCCCAACTTTAATAATGGATTAAGTACCTCAGCCCCTTCAGGACTGGGCTGTTCTTAATCTTTCCAGGTTTTCCAGGTAGCCAGTTTTCCTGGCCCCAAGCCCTGTTCAACAGCTGGGCCTTAATCACAGATCTCATCTCTGCTTCTTTTCTGTATTACTGCCCTTGACAACTTTCCAGACTGCCGGTAACATCTCATTTCATCGTCTTTCTACTTGTCCCTCCTCCAGAACAGCTTTTCTCAACATTCTTGAGTACTAGCCCCTCTGAGACCATTCTCCATTATCCTGTCTTATTTTCCCGATAGTACTGTGTAGAATCACCTTTTAGTTGTATAATTACTTATTTATTATCTGCCCCTCTTGCTCCTTCACTACCTCTTAGATCACAAGTTCTAGGAAGGCAGAGGTTGCTTTGTTTACATGGATTTCCGATTCCTAGGATAGCATCTGACCCATAGGAGGCTCTCAATAAGTATTTGAATGACTGAATCCTTAGGCTAACCTTCCTTTTACTTACTCGATCATTTCTTACATTGCCTTCCTCAGGGACCCCAAGAGCTACTGCTGTCATAGTAGGTACATGTAATTTTGAGTTCCCACCAGCTTCTCCCTCCCAGCTCTACTGGGCCTATGCCAGGAGACTAAGCATCGCATCTCCTGAGCTCCAAGTTTTCCTTCCAAAAACTTGCCAATATTGTCCAGACTTCTGTTTGAGTGCCTAGTTTTGACACATAGCATTGTTCTTTTTAAAATTTTATTTATTTAAGCAATCTCTACACCCAACATGGGGCTCAAACTCATGACCCTGAGATCAAGAGTCACGTGCTCTACCTGGCCAGCCAGGTACCTGCCCAGACACATAGCCTTGTTCTTACCACCAGTAGCTTTGCCTTCTTGACCTTTGGTTTCCACTCTGACCTCTGGCCTCCCTGGCCTGTACTAGGTCTTCTCCCTCATCTTGCTCCCCCATCATTTGCTGGGCCCTCCTTGTTCCAGCTCCTGCCCTTGCCGCCTGCGGTCCCAAACTGTCAAAGAGAAGTCAGCATCAAGGGCAGTAGCATGTTCAACTTCTAATCTTTTTTTTTTCCCTAGATTTTATTTATTTGTCAGAGAGAAAGAGAGACTACAAGCAGGGGGAGTGGCAGGCAGAGAGAGAAGCAGGCTCCCCACTGAGCAAGGAGCCCAATGCAGGACTTGATCTCAGGACCCTGGGACCATGACCAGAGTTGAAAGTAGGCGCTTAACCGAATGAGTCACCCAGGCATCCCTCAGCCTCTAATCTTAAATATGAAGGGCTTCAGGGATCTCCAGATGAGAATTTCACTCTAGGATAACACGGAATATGTCAGTCATTGAACAGTCAATAGCTCCCAAGTCTTGCCTTTATCTCCCTAGGGATGATTAATGTTGACATTTTTTTCATATTATTTTTTAATGTGAAATAAAGCATGTCCTCAGATAATAAATGTATAGAACACATATGTGTTGTTTAATGAATCTAGCAAACATCTATATAGCCACCACCCAGATCAAGAAATAAAATGACCCACAATCACGAACCACCCAGGTATAACTGGTCCCACCCCTTTCTCCTACTGGGAACCACTGCACTGACTTCTGTGTTTATTTCTTCATTTTTCTTTCTAACTATACTACTTATGTATATATCCCTAAAAAATACAGTTCAGTTTTGTCGACTCTAAACTTTCCATGAATGGAAACAAAACCTGTATATTTTTTTGTGGCTACTCCTTTGATGGTGACTCTTTTGTATGAGAAAACTGTTCTTAAAACGCATGCCTATACTAGCAGGATCTAGCACAAATCATTATTGGTAGGTTTATTCTTTTTTCATTCCAGCCTTCTTTGGAATGTGACTTGCAATTTCCAGGCAGGGTTTATTGCTATGTTTTCCAGATTGCTTGGTAGTAAACCCAGTTCCGGTGTCCAAACCTTAACTCCCTCTGAGATGCTTGTTACCTACCCGTTCAACCAAACAAAGAACATAAGATGCTTTCTTATCTCTACATTTGTACATTTATAGTAGAGATGGAAATTCTTAATGACTTGTGTTGGAATGTGGCATGTAAGTATATAAGCTCTTATTCTATAGAAAAATAGGAGAATTACTGAGGCCATTGTCCTATTGTAGGGAGAGAATGTGGAAGATTTGGCCAGTCTTGGATAAAAACATCCATGTGGAACAGCTCACCACTAATCCTTTGTGAAGAGAAGTTTTATCTAGGGCTTCCAAAAGGGAACAAACTAACACATTTTGAAGTACCCCAATTCTAAAGCACATTCATACCACTTAAAGAATATTGAGTAGCCTAATTCTGGAATATAGCAATTTTCAAAAAACAGTGATATGAATGAGCCTTTTGATTCAAGCTAAATCTTTTGGAAAGTGAGTTTGTGCAATAGTTGTGTAAATCAGGCCAGAATGTATTCTCTGCCTAGAAATGAGTCAGGAGTGTCGCGTGCCTTGTTGGCCTTGTTCCAAAGTTGGCTTTCTGAATCAGTAGTATCACCCCAAACCGATTTCTAGGTTGGGAGTGGTCGTTATGAGGCAAAGAATGAAAGAAGAGAAGAAAAAATAAACACTTCCCATTTTGGCCATCTAGTCAGAAGCTTCCACTGTGGTTCTGAGACATTGCATAAACCTACCCATTGTTCTGAGCTCATTCTTAGTCCATGGTAGGGTGGTTTGGCCCCCGTGCAGTTAAGTTACAGAGGGGCTGCATCAGCAGGTTCTATTTCTTACTCTTGCTCACAGCTGCTGAGGGCTGAAGACCAGTGTGTGTGTGTGTGTGTGTGTGTGTGTGTGTGTTAACAAAAAGGAAACTTGCTAGTACCTTTGGGGGTGGGGTGGGTCTTAACAAAATGCTCACTCTTATTTTCAGAAATAAATATCCAAAGGACGGAAAGCTCAGCCACACCAACACACCCCAGGTGCCTCTGTGTTTCTACCCCTTGCACAGCAAAATATTCTCTTCCCAATAAGAGAGAGGAAGAGAGAAAGGCTATGGTTACGCTCACATAACCATTTGAGGGTTTTCCCATACAGGAAAAAGGAGGAAATAAAATGCAAAGCTGATGAGAACCTCTTGGTGCTCAGACCAGACCTCAGGACCAGGACCTTTGTTCCCCCAAGAGAAGTCCATCCAGGTGGCCCGGTGTTGGAAAGCCTGGGTGATGGCAAAAAGCAGTTGAAAACTGCCTAGTGGACCCTGTCACGTGACAGGGTCTTGTAGCTTCTGGGGCTGGAGAGTCACACACAGAAGAAATGAGGGTAAAATTCCCCTTGAACGAGGAAGTACAAGGTGTGCAATTTTGAAACTAATTTTACCTGTGCAAGCCAGGCACATACCCCACACGGGCTTGCGAGGTGCTTCTCTTTTGTCGTCTCCTCGTTAACTATCATCATATCAGAGAAAGAAAAACCCTGGCACAAAGTCGATGTGGGAAACAAATGTAGCTTAAATGAAAATTTCCTAACATCTTGCAGCTCACGAATACCTGAACATGCAGAGCGTGACCTTCCTGGAGGAACTCGTGGCTGCCTCTGTGCCTTCACATTTGAAAGTAACCTTATCTTGGCCACAGCTGGCCCCTCAAGGTCCTGAGAGCCTTGTTTCCGGATTCCGTAGAGACTTGCGAGATCCCTAACTCCCAGTATTTCAAAAGTATAGTCATGCTCACAATCCCAGTATAGCTCTTCCTGCCCACAGATCCTGTCCCACGAGAGGGGAAGGAGTCACGTTCCAGGCGGGAGAGATAGGAGGTCCCTGGCTTGGCTCTCAGACTGTTCCGGGCCGGTGGAGACACTGAAACAGAGCGGAACGAGAGATAAGGGAACAAACTAAGACACACACAGCTCAAGGCCGCAAGCTTCCCAGTCAGTTATCCAGAAAACACTGCCCCTAGAAGCCCTCAGTGACAATCTCTTTGGACTCCTCTCACTCTAGAGAGTTTTTTCCCTTTCCTTTCTGTTCTCACCTTCACTTAATAAACTTCCACCTCACTTCACCGTTTTGTGTCCTCAAGATTCATTGTTCGACTCTGTGAGACAAGAACCTCGCAATCCTGTAACACAGTGATTAGATGTCCTCCCCCCACCTTCTGCCTCCTTCCTGTCCCTCCCCCAAATAGAACTTCGCTTCATTTCCATTTGCCTTCCTTAAAACCCAGTCCATATACATCCTCCTCCCCCAACATCCTACTCCAGCATGTACTACGGCTTGGGACATGGTTCCTTCCAAGTGCATTGGATAAGGATATTGAGATGTTTGCTGTGGGTGGTGGTTTATAGTCCATGATTCTTGCCATCAATAGCTTCATCAGTAACATGGATCCTGATGAGGTGGGGGAAAGAAGCAGAAAAAGGTCCCCCTTAAGCCCAGAAGGCTGGCCTATAGCCTGCATAGTTCTGATAAGGATCAAATACATCCTGGTTGCTACATTCTTAAAGGGTCTCATGACTGCCTGTATGTCTCATTTGTGGTTAATATCAAACTGCACGATAAGCACCAGAAAAATCTTGTAAAAGTCATTTTACAAGTAGGAATTTGAAGAAGACATTTATGATCTCATACTCCCTGCACGTCCGCTCCCCCTTGAGCACTAAGCATAAAGCCACCAGCTTCACAGAGTCAAGGTGCAGCTCTAGCACAGCATCCTGTCCCCGTGCCACTAGAGCAAATTTACTAAGTTGCACCCTACAACATCTCAAGAGCTCTTTCTTGACCATCACACTCAGTGATCCAGCAACACAAACCAGCAGTGAGCAGATCTCTTGTGATCCCATCTTCAGAGAACCAGGCAGAGCTCACAGCAGGGGTGTCAAGGAATGAGGGAGTGGCACAGGCCAGAGGGTGTGGCTGGGGCAGGGCAAACCTTTGCGATGCCAGAAAGACATTTTTGATGGAAGAAAACCAAATGACCCCTCACCTTTGGAAATAAAAGAGCTAGAAATGTTTAAAATGTGTGGGAGAACATAAGGGAAGGGAAGAAAAAATAAAATAAGACAAAAATAGAGAGGGAGGCAAACCATAAGAGACTCTTAACTATAGGGAACAAATCGGGGGTTGTGGGAGGGGAGGGAGCAGTGGGGAGATGGGGTGATGGGCATTCAGGAGGGCACGTGATGTGATGAGCACTGGGTATTCTATGCAACTGATGAATCACAAATTCTACCTCTGAAATTAATTTTTAAAACTTTATGGAAGGAGTTTACATTTAAATTAGTTTGAATATCCCTTTCATACAGCTGTAATTACAGATCTCTTCTCAAATCAGAATTCGTTTGTCTCCAGCTCAGCAGGGCCAAGGGGAATAGCAACATACGGTAAGAGTTGAGTTTCTTGAGGGAAGAATAATTCACTCTTAAACAGGCTTTCACTTCTTTAGGATCCTCTGGGAATATGTGAGGGAACAACTAAATACAGGAATCAAGGTAATGTACCAAGTGTTTATCTTCATCAAACATGTCAGCGACCACATGACCTCCTTCAGGCAAAGTGAAAAAAGATTCGAGGTTCTTATTTGCTGTCGTTTCTCGTATGTCTGCCACAGGAGGAACCTAAACCGCCAGTGTATTCTCTGGTGTCTGACAGTATAAATACAGCTTGTAATACCCTTTGTATTAAAGAAGCGAATTGTTTCCCCAGGAAGATAATATATGTTAGGCAGTACCCGAGAGGCATTTCCTTCCCTTCCATAAAAGGGAACCCAGCAGTGGGATGATAATTTTATCATCTGAAGCAGAGATCTTTGGTTAAATAAATCATGGATCAGTACGTGATGGAATCATGGTACGTGATTACACAAACACTCAAAATCAGGGTTTTTGAAAGCTCTTTCATGAATTGTAGAAATGTTGATGCTATTATATTATTTTTAAAATCTGGGCCATGCTGTATATACAAGGGGTTTTTCTATTTTGTAATATATGTGTGTACATATTATATATATATATATATATATAACCTACATATATAACATATATGTACATATGTATGCAAAAAGACAAAGGAAAACAGCAAAATATTAAAAGTGGTTGTCTATAAGTTATAGGATTATGTATGACTTAGAAATTTAGAGGATTCTTCCATTCTAACTATCCTACAATAAATGTATTTTTATTGACAATCAGATAAAAAGCCCCACGTTTTAAACACTTTGAAGAATTATAACTCCCAAAGTGTCCATTATGTTTTCTGGAACATTCTCAAACACGATTAAAATAAATGTAGATAAGGTGACGAAGATAACCTCGATCATTTTGCAAACCGCTTACTTTAATTGCTTGGCCACATGCTATCCCAAGTCAGCAGCGCTCTCTGTAAACACCAGGTCCTGATAACTGCCGAAGCAGCTCAAGGTCCTCTTCCTTTAGTGGGTCAACAGTGCCATCATTGCTCAGAGGGCACTGGTGCTTGAGAGTATCTGAAGACACTCATTTGCTTACAATTCTATTCAATACCCTCTCTAATGGTGAAAGGCTGGGGTTGTAAGGATTCTTCCTAGGAAGTCTAGAGGCCACCGTTCTGGCCCTGACTCTGACCTGCACACACACTGTGGGTTTAGACAAGGAACTGCACAGACCTGATCAGCCTAGGCTTGACTTCAGCTCAACCCAGACCCATGCAAAAGAATGACCAGCTCTGGAAATGGGGAAATATGTGGCACTATATGGGCAAATAGGAAGACTTTCTTTCTTATGACTTAGATATCTTTAAAAGATAATCAGTTTGGGGGCACCTGGGGAGCTCATTTGGTTAAGCTGCCGACTCTTGATTTTGGCTCAGGTTATAATCTCAGGGCTGTGGGATGGAACCGTGCAGGGAGCCCTGGTTCCATGCTCAACTGTGAATCTGATTCTGTATTCTCTCTCTCCTTCTCCCTCTGCCCTGCCCTCCCCCCAAAATAAATAAATAAATCTTAAAAATAAATAAATAAAAAATAATCAGCTTTTTAAAGCAAAGCCAGGATGGCACTAAATATTCATATTGTCTATTTAATTTTCATAATTGCTGTATTTGAAGTATAGCCTTATCATGTACACTTTAAAGATGAGCAGACTAAGGCTTAGTGACCAGACGTATCTTGTCCAAGGTCAAATAAACACATCCCTTATACTCTCTTGCTTTATGTCAATGACATAGTGCACAGTTTCATTTCAAAAAGTAGGCAGAAGAGGGGGAAATGTATTGAGTAATTGCATATTTAGCTGCTTGAACAAATGCCTCTTGTTTAAAAAAAAAAAGACATTTATTGGGACTCATTACCACGTTACTCATAAATCTAAATATGAAAGTCTATAAAAAAGAATCATGTCTGATTCACAGAAAAGGAAATGCCCTGAGAGCCAATAGATCACGATAAGGACCGGTTGGCTTTATGAGAATTTACATGGCAAGCAACTGGCTTTTGATGGCAATAATGAGGGGAGAGAACAACACTATAAAGGAATCTTTGTGTTTTAAACAGATTGGTCGTTTATAATTTCCACTTGGATTAGAACAAAAAAATGGATACAGGATAAGTAACATCTGTCCCTCTCCCCCCACCAAGTAGAATGTTATTCAAGGAAAAGGATACATTAAAAAGAACACTCATTTTAAATCTCTCTAATAAGTGTGACCATACAAATCTGTAGGATGGGACTTGAGCCTTTAAGCAGTGCACATGTTCATGAAACAATGTATAGATTTTCTCCTGCTTCAATAGTATCAATGAGAACCAGGGAAAATTGTGCGTGTGTGTGCGTGCACTTGTGTGTGTGTGTGTGCACTTGTGTGTGTGTGTGTGTGTTGTGTAGCCCTGGTGCAACAACCAACTAACCGAAGTTTGTTTGAAAAAACTAACATATATTAGGTTCCTATAATGTATCTAGAAATGTACCACAAATATTCTTAAATATTTACATATTATCTATAATACAGTGGTTTCTGAGAAATACAAATTTTGGTCATTCCGATGGTTAAATCGATTTCTTAGATATATTTGTTCTTCATCTATAATTCCTGAAAATGGTTCTGAGCCATAAACATGAAACGAGAGTGTTGCTATTAATGAAGGCGACTACTGGACCCACCCAAGGGTGGGGGGCCTGGTTGCCAGGATGACCAGCCATGGGATGAAAGGTTTGGAACTTTTAGTCCCACCCCGGACCTCAGAGTCAGAGAGGGGAGAGGGGCGGGAGGTTAAATGAGCCAGTGGCCAATGAGTTAGTCAATTATGATCATGTAATGAAGGCTCCATTAAAACCTCAAATTGGGCAGTTTTTTGGTCTTTTTCAGATATTTCCTACACTTGGGAAACCAGAATGCTTCCTCGGGCTACCAAACCAGCCCCCGGACTCCATGAGGACTGAGTTCCTTTGTGCAGGACAATCACTGTGTGCATCTGTTCCTCTGACTGTTCATCTGTAGCCTTATCCTATCCTTTCACAAACGGGTAAACATAAGTAAGCATTTCCCTGAGTTCTGTGAGCTGCTCTAGCACGTTAATCCAACCTAAGGAAGACGTCTTTGGATCCTCCAGCCTGTAAGCAGCTGATCAGAAGCATAGGGAACAGCCTCGGGCTTGAGATTGGCACGTGAAGTTGGGGAGAGAGGGGCTGGGCCGTCTTGTGGGACTGAGCCCTTAACCTGTGGAATGTGATGCTATCTCCGGGCAGATAGTATCAGAACTGAGTGAAATTCTTGGATCCCCCAATGGTGTCCCAGAATTTCTTGGTGCTGCATGTGGGGAAACCTGCTCCCAGGTTGAAATCAGCCTTAGGAACTCTAAAAGATTATCTCATTTAATCTTCATAAAAACCTATGTAATAGGTGTTATTATCCTTTTTTACAGATATGGAAAAAAGTTATAATGAGATTATGAGCACTAGTAATAAGTAATAATCTAAGTATTTATTATATAAGTTGTACTAAACATCAAATAGCCGATTTTTTATTTTTAGCATAATAGTATTAATTGTTTTTGCAACACACCCAGTGCTCCATGCAATCCATGCCCTCTCTAATACCCACTACCTGGTTCCCCCAACCTCCCACTCCCCACCCCTTCAAACCTCTCAGATTGTTTTTCAGAGTCCATAATCCCTCATGGTTCACCTCCCCTTCCAATTTCCCTCAACTCCCTTCAAATTGCCTATTTTAATCTTCATAATCACTCTATTGAAGTAGATACTCTTATCATGCAGCACACTTTATAGTTAAGCACACTGAAGCTTAGAGAGCTTAAATATCTTGCCTGATATCATATACTCAACATTGACACTATCTATTGTTTTGTTTCCTTGACAGAGTACAAACGTTAGTCCCCATCAATTCCTAGCCTATCTCTAAGAGATACATACCCATACCAAAGAGACACATTTCAGCAAGGTACTTTTTCATTTATGGTAACCAGTAAAAGGCTGGCATAAAGAAGATCCCATGTCTTCACTCCCGAATCTCAGTCTACTACGGGGGTGCCTCCTTCTCCCTAGTTCCCATGATGGGACATAGGCTAGTTTGGAAACCTCGGAAGTTAGATGCTGGGCGTCAGGAAGAATCTGATTGAACGTGAAGTGCTTGGGGGATGGTTCCTAAAGAATAGGAGTGTAAGGCAAAATCAGAACTCAGTTCCACTGCCCAAGAGAGTTATGATCATCACACCAGTAGGGACCTTCTCCATGCCAGACCCCGTGCTGAGACCTGGATGTCTATCCTGTGTGCTGCGTGTCACAAGCCCTGCGTGTTACTCATAAAGAAGGGAACTAAGCCTGAAGAGGCATCTGGCTCAAGGCATGCAGCTGGTAAGTGGCAAAGAGACAGGAGCCTGCAGATGGCACTAAACACAGGGCATTTCAGGAAACTAAGCAGAGAGAAGGCTGCGGGCTGAGGAAGAGAGACTGGCTTTATCTACCAGCCCTGTTTCAGCTTGTTCTACTGTTAACTGGAAAAAATTAAGGAGGGAACCAAAAACAATGAAAAGACCTGGGAAAGAAATCAAAATGGATTAGATGCTATAAAGAAGAAAAGTCGATGATGTGTCGATTTATGTGTTACATAAATTGGTAGCTTGGAAAAAATCAGTTCAAGTAATATGTAAACTAAGAATCCTGGTGTCCGGGGCTTTCAGAAATTCTCTACCTTATCATCCTCTTTTCTAACAGTATAATCCCATGGGCAAATGCACAAATGATGTTCTCCATTTTATTCAAAGACTTTCCTGGCACTATAAACCTTTAATGTGAGTAAGCTTGTTCTCAAGTTTGACTATGAATTGCTTGCTTAAAAACGTTTGAGGGGCGGGGCGCCTGGGTGGCTCAGTGGGTTAAGCCGCTGCCTTCGGCTCAGGTCATGATCTCAGGGTCCTGGGATCGAGTCCCACATCGGGCTCTCTGCTCAGCAGGGGGCCTGCTTCCCTTCCTCTCTCTCTGTGATCTCTTCCCTTCCTCTCTCCTACTGTGATCTCTCTGTCAAATAAATAAATAAAATCTTAAAAAAAAAAATTTAAAAATTAAAAAAAAATAAAAAATAAAAAAAAATAAAAAATAAAAACGTTTGAGGGGCGCCTGGCTGGCTCAGTCCCTTAAGCGTTTGCCTTCGTTCAGATCATCACCCCTGGGGGCCTGGGATCAAGACCTGTGATGGGCTCCCTGCTCAGCGGGGAGTCTGCTTCTCCCTCTCCCTCTGCTCACCACCCTGTCCATGTGGATGCCTGTGCATGCGTGTGCACCTGCGCGCTCTCTCTCTCTCTCTCTCGCACAGTCCTCTCTCAAATAAATACATAAATAATCTTAAAAAAAAACAAAACAAACAGTTTGAGAAAGAGATGATCACTCGTGTGGGTGGGAGGGTCATATGACCCAAAACGATGCCCATGGATTCATCAGAGCTCTGCACCAATACTCAGTTTTCTTTCTGGGCTGCTTTTTAGTGGGATTCTAGAAGTGCGACTGAGGCCTCTCTTTTTGTTCTTGCTTAGAAATCATTAATTGGGAAAGGACTGGTATTTTGCAATTGCAAATGTCTCCGCAAAATGAATGTGAAATTTAAGGCTTTGTGTGTGAGTATTTGGATGGGGTTGAGTTATCATTCACGATACATTGTAAATCTCAAATAAATAGAAACTGTAGCTAATATAAAAGGCACGACTAAGTTGTAGGTATTATTGAGTATATTACTTCAAATATCAGTTTTATCTCTTATGATTAGCACTTCCTATGTCGTGATTAAGTAATCTTAATTAACCTCTAAATCACAAAGGTATTCTCTTATGTGTGTCTTAAAGTAGGATTTCTATTGTTCTACCTTAAGGTCTGTTCACTTTAAAGTCTGTGATCCTTCTCAAGTTAATTCTGTGTATTGTGTGAAGTAAAGGTCCAGGTTTAGTTATATGCCACACGGTATCAAACTGTCCAAGCACCAGTTACACGAAAGGGTCATCTTTCTCCCACTGAACTTCAGTGGTTGCTTTGTTGCCAATCAAGGGGCCAAGTGGCCATGTGCATCTGAGTCTTTTCAGACTCTCTTCTGTTCTATTGATCTATCAGTCAATGAAAGTCTTGAGTATTAGCTAGTGCATTATACTGTCTTTCTGAGGTTGGAAGAGAAGTAAGTTTAATGCAGCTTAACAGAGTAAATTATAAAGCCATACACTGGATGCTTCCTGTGTACTGGACTTTATGCTCAGGACTTTACACTTATCATGTCACTTATACTATGCAGTGGCATGTGGATATGCTATATTGATGAAACAAAGGCTTGACAACTCCTGTGTTTCTCTTTGCAATATCAATTTAAATGGACCCAATTTATTTCTCTGCAACTTTCCTTCATATCTCTAAATCATCCAAACCAAGGCACGATGGTCCTTTTTGAAGAAGCAAATGTTCTTGGCTTGATGTTGACCTCGAGAAATGGAGAGGTCAGTCCTGCTCAAGACATTGGGAAAAAGGAACTTCAAAGCTTCTTTGTAAATAAGTGCACACGGAGAGCAGGACGAGACAGGGAGTTCTGAGCTGAAAGTGCAGCGAGTCCGAGTAATGGGAGTAATGGTCCAGAACAAGCAAAGGGCGCAGAAAGAATGATGAAGAATGTTGTCACATTGTTCTCTGCTTGGGCTATTACATCGCCCCAGGAAAACACAGAGCTATTTGAAGATGGAAAAGAGCTTGATGTACGCCCTCCAGCCATTCCCTTGCCTTCTTCCAGGCTCTGAAAAAAACTCCATGGTGGTTGCTTACAAGTGATTCTGTTCAGCTTTGCTACTCAAAGTGTTGTCTGCAGCTCAGCAGTCCTTGTAGCACCTCAGAGCTTGTTGTAGCATCTGGGGCTCAGCCTGAGAACTACTGGGTTAGACTCTGCCATTTTTCAATACTCAAGGGGATTCCCATGCACATGAAAGTTGGACAAGTTAAGACATTAATATCAGCAAGGAAGGGAAATGCAAACATCCCCAAGGTTCCCAACCTGATCATGTCCCATTATTCAGAACCCTTTAATAGCTCCCCAGCCCTCAGGCCAAGGCTCTAACACCTTAATGTGGCTTTAGACTCTCACCTCCAGCCTCCTCCCCTCACTCTTCACTCTTGTGTTCCCTGCCAAGATCAACCTAGAGCAGCGACAGGAAACTCCTAGGCTTTCCTTTTCTTCTTTGGGTTGCACTATTTCTGCTCATTGAAACAGGACTGTCTTAAAGCCAAAGAAATACAGCACGAGTTAGGAACAATGACCATAAGAAAAGAGGCCCCATGGCCCAGAGGAGCCCAGTGAATGTGCATATAGCTCTGTTCGTGGCTGAATTCAAGAAGCAGAGGCCTCCCCGGGAGGACTCTTAAGTCAGCAACTTTCAATTAATGATATTGTTCAAGGGACCTTTTTGTTTACACTGGGTTTGATTCTCTGACAGAAGCTCCAACTCCAACAGGACTCTTGGGAGCCCTTTTCAGTAGACCAACTGTGGTAATGATTCGTTGAAACACTCTACTTGTCTCTCCTTCTGCAAACAGGCCTAGTGTTGCATGTTGTACGAGATAGGGGTGTCAGCTGTGTTGACAAGAATGTCTCAGGCTCTCTCACCAGCCAGCCTGAAGAGCTTCCTCACACCGCAGAGTAGAAATGAAGCTTCCTTTTGTGAGGGAAGTCACTACTGTCTCCTAAGACTGATGTTGATTTTTAAATAGAATCTACATTTTCTCTGGAAGCAGAAAAGAGAACCAGGTATTATCTTCACAAATTTCTCTGTTACTTCAAGTTGGTATAATTTAACTACCAATTTCTTGATAGCAGAGGCATTCATTCACAATTAGCTAGAAAAAGAGAGAGAGATGGTTATCCTTAAAGTTCCAGGCAATCCAAGATACACCAATCATGGCTCACAGACTCTGTATTTTGTCAAAATTTATTTATTCATCAGGTATTTTTAAGAGCTTCTATTATGTTCAAAGCACTTTAATAATTAGAAAGAAAAAATTAAGATATTTCCAGTGGAATCCAGGAAACCACTTGGTTTACTGCCTTGCTGCTCCAAAAACTGCATTTCATCAGTGCAACCAAAATCACTCAGTCTCTTGGGGTCTGTAACTTAAAACAACACAAATTTATTATCATGCAGTTCTGGAGGTCAAAAGCCTAAAAGGGGTCTCACAAAGTAAAAAGGTGTCAGAAGAGCTGTGTTCCTTCTGGAGGCTCTACAGAAGAATTTATTTCCTTGTCTCTTCCAGCTTCTAGAGACTGCCTTCATTCTTTGGCTCCTGTCCTGTTCTCATCTTCAAAGCCAAAAATGGCTGGCTGGATCTCTGTCCTGTTGCATGACTTGGACTCTCCTGCCTCCCTTGTTTCCTTATAAGCACCCTTGTGATTACATTGGGACATGTGAATGGTTTGGGATAATCTCATCTCCAAGTCAGTTGATCAGCAACCTCAATTCTCTCGGCAACCTACATTCCCCTGATGCCATGTAACATGACATAAAAGGTTCTGGCGATAAGGATGTGGATGTCTTTGAGGGACAATTGCTCTCCCTTTTATAACTTGCTGGAGTTGATTTAATATTAAAATTAGTGATCAAATTCACTGGAGATTACTATGTAAGGAGGAATGATCATTTATTACTATTTACTATGACAAATTTAACTTTGGGGGAATCGAGTAGGTGGGAATGCCCATGTTGTCTGGTTAGCATCTTCCTTGCCTGTAGGCAAATTGATACAGAAAATCTACTTTTAAATAGAAGCCAGCATGAAGGGCATGAAATTAGAGCATCAAATCAAGATGAATGGCTTAATGGCTGCTAGTTGGTATTCACTTACTGGCATATTAAAAGATTGTAACTTAATGTGGCAAAATAATTGATTGAGGACTTTATTTGTATTTTGTTATTCGTGATAATTTCTTGGAAAATGCACTTGTTTTATTCTTCATGCTTTGTGGAAAAATCCAAATGACCAAGACCACCGTTCTCCCATCTCCCTGAAGGAGGTCAGTAGGCCTTTACGTACCTCAGGGTGGAATTAGGAGATTTTTGTGTTTAACTTAATTGTGATTGTGTGTTATGGCAAGCAGAGAGGCAGAGGGTGTCTGAGTGGGAAGTGACTTCTTCAAAGAGAAGAGTGTATTAGTTTTAAATGGGAAGGGCAGAGAAGGTCTTTTAAATGGGAAGGGCACAGACTCTCTGAAGGGGCAGCATTTGAATGCTGAGTGACTGAATCCCTAAGAGCTTGGCGAAGGACCTTCATACCCACACTTGACATACAGTGATGGGACTGTTCAAATCAATAGTTTTCAAAAATGAGAATCTCTGCAGTGACCTTGATGGAAGAAACCAGAAATCTTTCCTCAGATGTTACCTAGGTACCTGAGCTCTTGAAAAACTCTAAGGTGGGGATGAGGCTCTCCATCACACGGCAGATTTTTCTTGCTACTTTTTCAAGTAGGGATACAGAGTCAACTTAATTTGATTTAGAAAAAAATTTAGAAAAACAAGGTAACATTTTTTGGTATCCAAGTTATAGAGAAATATTTCTACCAACCACACAGGATTTAATCTAGGTGTTTCAGCCTTTCTTTTTCAAACACTCCATGTGGAAATGATGTTAGGAATTGTCTAAACATGGCTAGAAGGCTACCAGAAAGGCTAATGAAATGTCACGCAAGAAACACAAAAGTATCAGGTCAGTGCTGAGAAGTCAATGTGAAAAATATAAGTTGTGGTAGATGGCTTGGGGTATAAAAGTAGGAAAATATGAAGGATGTTCCCGGAGCAATTGGTGACCATTGAGGGTCTTAGGGTAATTGAGGCACGAGTAAGAGAAGAGACTGTAAATTGGGTTCAGATCACCATAGAGAACACTTTAAATGTCCACTAAGAAACCAAATGTCGGAAGCTTCAAGTGTTCCCAAACACGAGATAATCTTAGCCTGATGTCTTTCTCTTCTGTGGGGTGGCATTCAAATCACACCCCACATGCTACATGAGCAGTTAACAAATACATGGAACACCAGAAACATGTGAAGCACAGGACCAGGCCCGTGCAAGGAGATTGTGGGGGAGGAAGTTCAGAATGGACAAAGGTCCTCCTGGGTCCACAGTCTAGAGTGCAAGACAGATTATAAACAACTTAATATTTTTGTTCTAGAGGGGGAGGAGCAAGATGGCAGAAGAGTAGGAGATCAAAATATCATCAGGTCCCAGGAGTTCAGCTAGATAGTTATCAAACCATTCTGAACATCTACAATCTCAACAAGAGATCAAAGAGAAGAAATGCAGCAATTCTAGGAACAGAAAATCAACCACTTTCCAGAAGGTAGAATGTGTGGAGAAGTGAATCCAAGGTGATGTATGTAAAGAGACACCACGGGAGTAAGGGCTGGCTCCCGGCAAGTGAGAGAGCTGCAGAGCACAAAATCGGAACTTTTAGAAGTCTGCTCCACTGAGGGACATTGTTCCAGAGGCTAAGGGTGGGGGGAGCCCTTGATGGGACAGTGTGGTCTCAGGACCCATGGGGTCACAGAAAGACCAGGGGTGTCTGAGTGTGTCAGAGCCCCCTGGTATCAGAGTGGGGAAGCTGACTATAGAGACAGAGCAGAGCAGTGGGCTCTCAGCTTGGAGTTACTTTAAACGACCGAGATCTAAGGCACAGTCGGCCACTACTCTTCCATCAGGGACCCCGCAAGTAGCAGATCCAGGGAGACTCACCTTCCTCCTCTGGGAGGAGCGGCACAGGAGCAGGCTGCAGGAATCGGCTGGGTTTGGAGACACCAAAGGGGGCTGTGTGCCAGGGATAGAAATGCTTGGTCACAGGCCAGGTGAGCATGGAGCATGGCTGGAAACCAGGGAGAGGGGAGGGATTGACTGTTTTTCTCTGAGGGCACGTTGAGGAGTGGGGCCCTGGGCTCTCGGCTCCTACAGGGCCGGAGATTAGGAGGCTGCCTTTTCATTTCCGTCCTCTAGAGCTCTATGGAAAGCGTTCAGGGAACAAAAGCTCCTGAGAACGAACCCAAGCAGATTATTTAGCCAGGCCTCGAGCAAGGGCAGTGCAATTCCGCCTCCCACAAAAACATTTGAGAATCACTGCAACAGGCCCCTTCCCCAGAAGTGCAGGAAGAACATCAGCCAAGACCAAGATCAATTAATGAGAACTGCAGAACTCCAGAGCTAGGGGAAAGCAACACAAAGAATTCATGGCTTTTTCCCCATGATTATTTAATCTTTCAAAGTGAAATTTTTAAAATTTTATTTTTTAATTCTATTTTTAAACTTTCCCTCTTTCCTATTTTAACCTTTTTAAACTATTTTATCAATGTCTTCTTAAAAATATTTTTCCCTGATATGAGGAAGTGGTGATGCAACATGGGGGCTTAAGTGGGTAGGAGAAGAATCAATGAAACAAGATGGGATTGGGAGGGAGACAAACCATAAGTGATTCTTAATCTCACAAAACAAACTGAGGGTTGCTGGGGGGAGGGGATTTGGGAGAAGGGGGTGGGGTTATGGACATTGGGGAGGGTATGTGCTTTGGTGATTGCTGTGAAGTGTGTAAGCCTAGCGATTCACAGACCTGTACCCTTGGGGATAAAAATATATGTTTATAAAAATATTTTTAAAATTGTCATTGCTATAGTCATATTCTATCCCTACATTGTATTTAACCTTATTTTTTGTATACATATAGGGGTTTTTCCTTTAAAATTTTGGGATACAGTTTCTTCTAATAGATCAAAATATGCTGAAATCTAGCACATGGCTTTTTTCTAGTCTTCAGCCTGATCACATTCTTTCCTCTTTTTTTTTTCTTTTTCCAACCAACTTCTTATCTTATTAATTCCTTTTTTAGAATCTTTTAAAATTTTCATCTTTACAGTCATATTCCATCAATTCATTGTGTTTATCCTTATTTTTGTGTATATATATAAGTTTTTCTTTCTTTAAAATTTTTGGACATAGCTTCTTTTAACAGACCAAAATATACCCCAAATCAAGTGTGTGGCTCTGTTCTATTCACCAGTTTAAAAAATATATATATACATTATTTTTTCACCCTTTTTCTATCCCTGGTTTCGGCTCTTTTCTGATTTGGTTAGTGTATATTTTTCTGTGGTCGTTGCTACCCTTTTAGTATTTTGTTCTCTCATTCATCTGTTCTTATCTGGATAAAATGACAGGGTGGAAAAACTCACCTCAAAAAAAAAAAAAAAAAAAAGAACTGGAGGCAGTACTGATAGCTAGGGACCTAATTAATACAGACATCAGTAATATGTCAGAACTAAATTTCAGAATGATGATTATCAAGGTGCTAGCTGGGCTCAAAAATAAAAAAAAGCATGGAAGATACTAGAGAATCCCTTTCTGGAGAAATAAAAGAACAAAATCTAACAAAGGTGAAATCAAAAAGGCTATTAATGATAGGCAATAAAAAATGGAGGCTATGACTGCTAGGATAATGTGGTAGAAGAGAGAATTAGTGATATAGAAGAACAAATGATGGAGTATAAAGCTGAGCAACAGAGAGACAAAAAACTACTGGACCACGAGGGGAGAATTAGAGAGATAAGCAATACCACAAGATAAAACAATATTAGACTAATTGGGATCCCAGAAGAAGAAGAAGAAAGAGAGAGAGGGGCAGAAGGTATATTGAAGCAAATTATAGCAAATTCACTAATTTGGCAAAGGGAACAAGCATCAAAATCCAGGAGGCATGAAGAAAACCCCTCTTAATCAATAAAAATAGGTCCATCCCCCCCTCATCTAATAGTAAAAGTTACAAGTCTCAGAGACAAAGGGAAAATCCTAAAAGCATCTCAGGACAAGAAGTAACATACAATGGTAGAAACATTAGATTGGCAACAGACCTATCCGCAGAGACCTGGCAGGCCAGAAAGGACTGGCATGATATATTCAGAGCACTAAACGAGAAAAATATGCAGCCAAGAATACTATATTCAGCTAGGCTGTCATTGAAAATAGGAGAGATAAAAAGCTTCCAGGACAAACAAAAACTTAAAGAATTTGTAAACATCAAACCAGACTTATAGAAAATATTGAAGGGGTCCTCTAAGCAAAGAGAGAGCCTAAATAAACAGACCAGAAAGGAACAGAGACAATAGACAGTAACAATCACCTTACAGGCAATACAATGGCACTAAAGTCATATCTTCCAATAGTTACCCTGAATGTAAATGGGCTAAATGCCCCAGTCAAAGGATACAGGGTATCAGATGGATGAGAAAACAAGACCCATCGATATGCTGTCGGCAAGAAACTCATTTTAGACCCAAAGACACCTCCATATTTAAAGTGAGGGGGTGGATGGGATGCCTGGGTGGCTCAGTTGGTTAAGCAGCTGCCTTCGGCTCAGGTCATGATCCCAGCGTCCTGGGATCGAGTCCCACATCGGGAATCCTTGCTCCGCAGGGAGCCTGCTTCTCTCTCTGACTCTGCCCTCCACTCTGTCTGCCTGTGCTCGCTCTCGCTCGCGCTCTCTCTCTGACAAAATAAAAAAAAAAAAAATCTTAAAGCGAGGGGGTGGAAAACAATTTACCATGCTAAATGGACATCAGATGGAAGCTGCAGTGGCAATCCTTATATCAGATAAACTAGATTTTAAGCCAAAGCCTTTAATAAGAGATGACTATACCATAATTATAGGGTCTGTCCAACAAGAAGATCTAGCAATTTTAAATATCTATGCCCTAGCATGGGAACAGTAAATTATATAAACCAGTTAATAACAAAATCAAAGAAACACATCTATAATAATAAATAACAGTAGGGGTCTTTTACACCCCCCCTCACTGAAACGGATGGATTATCTGAGCAAAAGATTGACAAGGAAATAAAGGCTTTAAATGACACACTGGACCAGATGGACACAGATATATTCAGAACATCCCATCCCAAAGCAACAGAATACACATTCCTCTCTAGTGTACATGGAACATTCTGCAGAATAGATCACATCCTGGGTCACAAATCAGGTCTTAACTGGTACCAAAATATTGGGATCATTCCTGGCATTTTTTTCAGACCACAATGCATTGAAACTAGAACTCAGTCACAAGAGGAGAGTTGGAAAGAACTCAAATACATGGAGGCTAAAGAGCATCCTACTAAAGAATGAATGGGTCAACCAGGAAATTAAAGAAGAATTGAAAAAATTCATGGAAACAAATGGCAATGAAAGCACAACTGTTCAAAATCTTTGGGACAGAGCAAAGGCAGTCCTTGGAGGAAAGGATATAGTGATCAAGACTTTCTCAAGAAACAAGAAAGGTCTCAAGTACACAACCTAACACTACACCTAAAGGAGCTACAGAAAGAAGAGCAAAGAAAGCCTAAACCCAGCAGAAGAGAAATCATAAAGATCAGAGCAGAAATCAATGAAATAGAAACCAAAAAAATAGTAGAACAAATCAATGAAACTAGGAGCTGGTTCTTTGAAAGAATTAATAAAATTGACTTATCTAAAAGAAAAGAGAAAGGACCCAAATAAATAAAATCATGAATGAAAGAGGAGGGATCACAACCAACACCAAAGAAATACAAACAATTATAAGAACATATTATGAGCAACTCCACCAGAAAATTTGACAATCTGGAAGAAATGGATGCATTCCTAGAGACATATAAACTACCAACATTGAACCAGAAAGAAATAGAAAACCTGTACAGACCCATAACCAGTAAGGAGATTGAAGCAGTCATCAAAAAGCTCCCAGAAAACAAGAGCCTAGGGCCAGATGGTTTCCCAGGGGGAATTCTACCAAACATTTACAGAAGAATTAATACCTACTCTCCTGAAACTGTTCCAAAAAAACAGAAATGGAAGGAAAACTTCCAAACTCATTTTATGAGGCCAGCATTACCTTGATCCCCAAACTAGATAAAGACCCCATCAAAAAGGAAAATTTCGGACCAATATCCTTCATGAACATGGATGCAAAAATTCTCACCAAAATATTAGTGAATAGGACCCAACAGTACATTAAAAGGATATTCACCACGACCAAGTGGGATTTATTCCTGGGTGCAAGGTTGGGTCAACATCCATAAATCAATCAATGTGATACAATACATTAATAAAAGAAAGAACAAGAACCATAGGATACTCTAAATAGATGCTGAAATGTATTTTACAAAGTACAGCATCCTTTCTTCATCAAAACTCTTCACAGTGTAGGGATAGAGGGTATGTTCCTTATTATCATAAAACCATTTATGAAAAACCCACAGCTAATATCATTCTCAATGGGGAAAAACTGAGAGCTTTTCCCCTAAGGTCAGCAACGTGGCAGGGATGTCCACTATCACCACTGCTATTCAACATAATACTAGAAGTCCTATCTTCAGCAATCAGACAACAAAAAGAAATAGAAAGCATCTGAATTGGCAAAGAAGTCAAACTCTCACCCTTTGCAGATGATATGATACTTCATGTGGAAAACCCAAAAGACTCCATGCCAAAACTGCTAGAACTCATACAGGAATTCAATGAAGTGTCAGGATATAAAATCAATGCACAGAAATCAGTTGCATTTCTATACACCAACAGCAAGACAGAAGAAAGAAATTAAGGAATCGATCCCATTTACACCTGCACCCAAAACCATAAGATACCTAGCAATAAACCTAACCAAAGAGGCAAAGAATCTGTGCTCAGAAAACTATAAAGTATTCATGAAAGAAATGGAGGAAGACACAAAGAAATGGAAAAACTTTCCATGCTCATGGATTGGAAGAACAAATATTGTGAAAACGTCTATGCTACCTAAAGCAATCTACACATTTAGTGCAATCCCTATCAAAATACCACCAATTTTTTTCAAAGAAATGGAACAAATAATCCTAAACTTTATATGGAACCAGAAAAGACACTGAATAGTCAGAGAAATGTTAAGAAAGAAAACTAAAGTTGAAGACATCACATTCCAGACTTTGAGCTATATTACAAAGCTGTCCTCATCAAGACAGTATGGTACTGGCATAAAAATAGACACATAGATCAATGAAACAGAATAGAGAGCCCAGAAATTGACCCTCAACTCTATGGTTAACTAACCTTCGACAAAGCAGGAAAGAATGTCCGATGGAAAAAAGACAGTCTCTTCAAGAAATAGTGTTGGGAAAATTGAACAGCCACATCCAGAAGAATGAAACTGGACCATTTTCTCATACCACATGTAAAAATAAACTCAAAATGGATGAAAGACCTCTATGTGAGACAGGAATCCATCAAAATCCTTGAGGAGAACACAGGCAGCAACTTCTTCGACCTCTGCCACAGTAACTTTTTCCTAGAAACATTGCCAAAGGAAAAGGACACAAGGGCAAAAATGAACTTATAAAGGGACTTAAAATGGGACTCATAAAGATCAAAAGCTTTTGCATAGCAAAGGAAACAGTCAACAAAACCAAAAGACAACTGACAGAATGGGAGAAGATATGTGCAAATGACATATCAGATAAAGGGCTAGTATACAAAATCTATAAAGAACTTATCAAACTCAACACCCAAAGAACAAATAATCCAATCAAGAAATGGGCAGAAGACATGAACAGACATTTCTGTAAAGAAGACATCCAGATGGCTAACAGACACATGAGTAAGTGCTCAGCATCACTCAGCAGAAGGGAAATACACATCAAAACCACAGTGAGATACCACCTCACACCAGTCAGAATGGCTAAAATTTACAAGTCAGGAAATGACAGATGTTGGCAAGGATGCGGAAAAAGGGGAACCCTCCTACACTGTTGGTGGAAATGCAAGCTGGTGCAGCCAGTCTGGAAACAGTATGGAGGTTCCTCAAAGAGTTGAAAATAGATCTACCCTATGACCCAGCAATTGCACTACTGGGTATTTACCCTGAAGATACAAATGTAGCGATGCAAAGGGGCACGTGCACCCGAATGTTTATAGCGGCAATGTCCACAATAGCCAAACTATGGGAAGAACCTAGATGTCCATCAACAGAAGAATGGTAAAGAAGATGTGGTATATATATATGTATATACACACACACACACACACACACACACACACACACACACATAATAGAATACTATGCAGCCATCAAACCCCCAAAATCTTGCCATATACAATGATGTGGATGGAACTAGAGGGTATTATGTTAAGTGAAATAAGTCAGTCAGAGAAAGACAGCTATCATATGATCTGTCTGATACAAGCAATTTGAGAGGCAAGGTGGGGTTCATGGGGAGTAGGGATGGAAAAAGTGAAACAAGATGGGATCAGGAAGGAGACAAACTATAAGAGACTCTTAATCCCAGGAAACAAACTGAGGGTTGCTGGGGGGTTGGAGGGAGGGATAGGGTGGCTGGGTTATGGACATTGGAGATGTATGTGCTATGGTGAGTGCTGTGAATTATGTAAGCCTGATGATTCACAGACCTGTACTCCTGAAGCAAATAATACATTAAATGTTAATACAAAATATTTTTTAGCTCTAACAGCAGATTGCTGTGTACCATTGCATTCATGTGAGACCCCAAGTTTTTTTGTATACCATGTTTCTTGTGAAAATAGACCACAGGACAGGTGAACCTTCTGGTTCTACTGGCCCAGCTAAGGCCATCTTCAAAGAAGAAGTGAGAACTGTGTACTGGGGAGAGGAGGAGGGGGACAAGGGACAAGGTTTACTGATTATCTGTCCAGCCAAGATCACATGCATTTCATCTTGTCATTTCCACTAGAACAGGCTGGGGGTCGGGGTGTGCCTGAGGCAGTGAGATTGTGTGTCTGGTATTCCTGGTTGACTGGAAACAACAACACTGTCCCCCAAGTCCACAGTCCTTTTACTTGTTACAAAAGGAAGAACAGGACTGAAATGGAATCACTTGCTCCCACAAGAGGAAGAAAATGAACCAAGACTTCATTATGGTTTCAGCTCTGCCTGGGAAGGTGTCCTTCAACTGGTCAATCTGGAAGGAACTGAGCAGGGCTAGCGAGGTTAGTCTAAATGAGAAATCCCAGCCTTCTTCCCAGAGGAAAGTGATCTTGCTGCAAATAAGCCTTCCTTTGTCTTTGACTTAAAAACCTTCCAATTTCATCCAGACTCAGAGCTCCCTTCTGTTTGCGGGAGAGGCTGCTGCCTGATTCGTGAATCACTGAATCAAGTAAATTAGATCTTTAAATGTACTCGGTTAAATTTAGTTTTTTTTTTTTTTTTTTTTTTAAACCTGTGTCAGCTTCCTTTCTCTCTGAAAGGTAAGGAGCCTCTTGCAGGAGGTGGCATTTCTGAATATGCCCTCCGCAGACCCCAAGCTACCTTCCACCAGCAGAAGCAAGTAGTAAATTGGCAGGATTGCTCTTCCTTCTCAAGGAGGAGTGCAAACAACTCCAAAGCTAGGCCCTGGCACCCCTAAAGGAAAGCAAAATGAGGTGAGACAAAACAGGCAGAAGACATGAATCGATGTTTCTGCAAGAAGACATCCAAATGGCCAACAGAGACACATCAAAAAGTGCTCAACATCACCAAGCATCGGGGAAATACATATCAAAACCACAGTGAGAAACCACCTCATCCCAGTCCGAACGGCTAAAATTAACAAGTCAGGAAATGACAGATGCTGGCGAGGATGCGGAGAAAGGGGAACCCTCCTCCACAGCTGGTGGGAATGCAAGCTGGTGCAGCCACTCTGGAAAACAGCATGGAAGTTCCTCAAAAAGTAGAAAATAGAGCTACCCTATGACCCAGAAATTGCACTACTGAATATTTACCCTAAAGGTACAAATGCAGTGATCCGAAGAGGCACATGCACCCGAATGTTTATAGCAGCAATGTCCACAATAGCCAAACTATGGAAAGAACCTACATGTCCTTCAATAGATGAATGGATAAAGAAGATATGGTATGTAATACAACAGAATATTATGCAGTCATCAAAAAACCTGCAATCTTGCCATTTGCAACAATATGAATGGAACTAGAGGGTATTATGCTAAGTGAAAGAAGTCAATCAGAGAAAGTCAGTTAACATATGATCTCAATGATATGAGGAATTGGAGAAACAAGACAGAGCATTATAGGGAAAGAGAGGGAAAATGAAACAAGATGAAACCAGAGAGGGAGACAAACTATAAGAGACTCAATCTCAGGAAACAAACTCAGGGTTGCTGGGGAGTGGGAGGGAGGGATAGGGTGGTTGGGTTATGGACATTGGGGAGGGTGCTATGGTGAGTGCTGTGAATTGTGTAAGACTAACGAACCACAGACTGTATCCCTGAAGCAAATAATACATTATATGTCAATTAAAAAAAAATAAGTGAGTTTCCATGGGCAGAAGCCATCTCTTAGCACATTGCTTTCACTTGGGCTTTTACTCCAAAGAAGTAATACATCATGATAATAGATCTTAAATACATATATGTAATATATATACTTATATATAATATGTATTTTTTACTATAACACATATTATACTTAGAATACACATTACACATATATAACATTATAATGTATATATTTTCAATATATATTTACATGCATGCACACATACCTATATAGTTTATTATGGTAAAATATAGAGAGCATAAAGTTTACTGTTTCAACTACTTGTAGGTATACACTTAAGGGCCATTAGGCCCATGCAAATATGTGCAACCATAACCACTATCCATCTCCAGAACTTTCTTCTCATCCCAAACAGGAAGTGCACCCATAAAACACTAATTCCCCACTTCTCCTCCTCCAGTCCCTAGTCCCCTCTATTTTATTTTCGGTCTCGAAGAATTTGTCTGTTTAGGTTCCTCATGTACGGGTCATCATACGAATTTGTCCTCTTGTGGATAGCGGATGTTTCCAACAGACAGAAGGGAGGAAAAGAAAGTGAGAGAAGCCAGATGCAGCTTACCGTGGGTCTTTTACTACCTGTTGCATGTGTTGACTTTCCTGCCACTGCGGGATCATCCTTCCTTCCCTGAATGTTCGTCGTCGTGGTATCACTAGGCTCCTCTCCGGAGCTGATTATGCCCCTCATCTTGTTTCCCTCCTGTTTTTGCCCAGAGACTGGTTTCTCCTTTGTTGACTTGTTAGCTGGGCTGAAAAACAGGGGCGCATCCTAACTCGTGGCACAAATCATGGATAGTGGTGATGGTTGCACATTATTGCAAACAGAATTAATGGCACAATTTGAATTGTAAACCTACCAGTCGTTGAAACAGTAAATTTGATGCTCTTGTGAGGTCTGGCTGCCAGGCCTCTAGTCTCCTATGAGGCTGTCTTGGCCACAATGGAGCCTTGTGTGTGACTAGTGCGTACTGGGAACAATCCTGACCAGCTGAAGTGGTGAGTTGTTCCTGAGGCTGTCACTGCCCTTGGGCCCTGGGGAGTGGAGCATCCTGTGACCTGGAAGATGACATTCCCATGAAAAAGAAAACCAGCCTCTGCTTTTCCAGAGTGGTTTTCAGCTAGTACTTATCAGTAACTTTTTCAGAATTGAACAATTGGCTAGGCAGTCTTGGAAAGCCCATCCTCAGCATTTAATACTTGGGAAATTCTACTTCCAGAATTCTAATCCTAGAGGGGACAGTAGGTTTCCAATGAGTGTTTCTTATTTGAAAAGAAATCTGTCCTTGAGCTTTCTTTCTAAATTGTAGAGACACTCTTCCAGGAGATGCGCCTCCTTATCTGTGACTGGTGAATGTGTATGTACAAGTTTATAGGATATCTGCGTAACAAGCCGTAGGCCAGCCTATTCACCTGTTGGTGAAGATGATGTTAAAGTGACTTCAAAGGGAACTGACCAAATCTTACCATCTTGGTCTAAATTCCTCTAGTGCCATTACAAGAACGCTTTTCTTGTCTTGGACTTGTCCAGGCTACCACTTAGTACAGTTTGCTTTTTGTATTTTGACTTTTTCTTGACCAGTAGACTGACTGATTTATTGCATAACATTCTTTCTCTCCTCTTCCTCTTGATCCCTCTCCTTTTTTATATACTCCTGGGAAAGCTTTTGCTTTGCCCCTTGATTTCATTATTTTTTGTGTCTTGCTAGTAACATAGTGGAAAATGGATACAGGGTTTGGTGTTAGAGACCCTGGTCTTTATTTTTTTTCAAAGATTTTATTTATTTATTCGACAGACAGAGATCACAAGTAGGCAGAGAAGCAGGCAGAGAGAGAAGAAGAAGCAGGCTCCCCGCTGAGCAGAGAACCCGATGTGGAGCTCTATCCCAGCACCCTGAGATGAGGACCTGAGCGGAAGGCAGAGGCTTTAACCCATTGAGCCACCCAGGCGCCCTGAGACACTGATCTTTAAAGTCTGATTGTGCTTTACTAGCTGTGTGACCTTGGGCAAGTAACTTAACCTCTTTAGGACACAGATTTCTCCTTTGTGAAATGGAAGCAGATGATTTGCTGTTTGCAGGAATGTTGATAGGATAACTCAAAATAATTTGGAAAAGTATTTGGTACATAGGAGAGCTGCACCATTGACAACCCTCCATCCTTCCAGCTCCCTTCCTCGCTTCCTTCCTCCCCACCCTCTTCCTTCCTTTCTTCCTTCCAGTTTAATGTAAGCCCTTCCCAGTCTGCCTTCAGCCTATCTGAATTCCTGAGACAGAACCCCCCAAATGCACAGTCCTTTCAGGTCCAAACAACTCTGGTCTCCAAACAGGCAGTGGTCACGTCACCCAAGATGGGGTGGTTGACAGCTAGTTTATCAACGGGCTTTGATACTGGATCCCACTGTCTTCTGAGGGAGCAGAGACTGCCTGGAGCTGTCCCTTAGCCACTCCATCTAGGCTGTGCCAGGGAGAGGGTGTTCCAGAGAACCTTCCAGCACATAAAGGCCAACACACCTGTGACCTGGTTCCACAACCTAGAAGTGACACAGGACAAAGCCAAGCAACTAAGGCGGGGACGATATGGTTGGTTTTATCCCCGCAGAAGGGATTCTTCTAAGTAATCCCAGACAAACTTATCTACCTGTTATTATGGGGATAGGCAACTCTGAGATTCCTTCCCCAAGAGAGACTGGGGCGCCGCTGGAGTGCGTCCAAGCTCCCTAGGGGCGAAGGGACGGCGTGCACTCTGCCCTAGGAAACTAAGTCAAGGCTTCGGTTTCTAATGGTGGAAAACTTTCTGTTTTGGTTGGCAGCTTTCCCCCAGCATCCACCTGGATCTGGATTCGACCCCCGCAGCCTAGCTGTGATGGAACAGCAAACCCTCGCCTCAAGAATACAAGGTGAGGATGGGGTGGGACGAATTCCAGTGAAGTCCTCGGAGTGGGGCTCGCCGTGGAGCAGCCCGCTGAGGTCACGCTCGGGTTAAGTTTTAGGCCCCCGCGGGGGCGCGCAGAGTTCTATGCAAACAAATCCCAGTGACTCAGGAGGACCGTTCCCCGTTTCAGGCAGTTGCACCGATGCAAAAACAGCCGCTTGGGGCGTCTGGGGCCCGGAATTCGTCGTCCTCCAGGTCTGCGTTTTCCTCCGTGTTTCAGCCCCCGACAGCGCGGCTGCGTCTGGTCCCCCAGCGAAGGCAGGGCCTGATTTCGGGGAGGACCCCGGGGAGAGGGGAGCCCGGCTGCTCCCGGCTGTCCCAGCCCGCGGTCACCCAGGGCTCGGAGGTGGGCGCCGGGGACTCGGGCGCGGGGGCTGGAGCAATGCGGGGGCCCCAGCTCGTTCCGGCTCGCGTCCTTCGCGTCTCCCATTAAGCCGCAGGCTCGGGAGCGGCGCTTGGCTTCCCCCGGGGGCCTTCTCGGATTGCGGCGGGAGCCCGAGATTTTGGCTGGGGGTGGGGTGATGGTGGCGTGGCAGCGTCAGGGCGCCGCTCCCCCCTCCGCGCGCCCTCTTTCCGTCGCGGCGGCGCGCGCTGACCTGGCAACGCGGATCCACGCGAGCTGGGAGCCCACGCGCCGCGCTCACCTGGGGAGCTGGGGTGAGGCGGAGGCTCGGGTCCGGGGGCGCAACGGGAGCCCGGGGTGGGGGCACGCCGGCGGGGGGAGGCTGTCGGAGCGGTGGGGGTACGAGGGGAGCCCGAGGCAGGGGCACGCCGGCGGGGCGAGGCTGCTGGAGAGGTGAGGTGGCGCGAGGGGCTCGGGAGAGGCTTTGCGCGAGTCGGGGGACCCTGCCCGGGCGGGGTAGTGCAGAGGCCCCTGGGGGAAACGTAGGAAGGGGCTCTTCTGCGGGGGGTGGCGGATTTTTTTTTTATAGAACTGACTTACAAAAGGGAGGGACCCTGAGCTGGGCTTGGATCCGGAAGGCTCGGGAGCGAGACCTTCAGGCACTTTACCGCTTGGCGGTGCAGAGCCTGCACCCTGCGTGGACCCAGGCTCAGTGTTCCCAGCGCCTTGGCTTTTCTCGGTTCCCCAAAAGCGCGCAGACAGCGAAGGCCCGCGGAGGAGCTCCTCCCCAAGACACCCAAACCTAGGGATATCTGGTGGCAAAAGCCAAACTTTTTGCTACTTCCCCGAGCTAGGTGAGAGCGGGAGAGCGCGGCATACTGGGTGGTGGAGCGCCCGTGTCAAGTTCACCTGCTGAGATTGCAGCGGGGAAAGCCGAATTGCTGCGTTTCACCCCCACCCCCCTCCAGCCTGCCTGTCGCTGCGCGGTGAGGTTTGCTACCCCCATCTCCTGCGACTACTGATGCTGTCAGCTTGGAGAACGTGGAGAACCTTCGGAAGAAGGGTTGTTCGTCCTTAATGGAAATTAAGACTAGCAGGAAGGGGCATATTCCAGAACTATGCTTACTTCGTGATTGCCGTGGAACTTGGAAGGATGTTCGAATTGCAGATGGGGTGGGAAAGTTCAGAGGACTGAGGGTCAGCAAATTCAAGTTTCCTATACTCCGTCCTCAGGCCGAATAGCAGTGAGGTTTTGTCAAGTCAAGAAACCTCATGGAATCTGTTTGCTTGTGTGCGAAGTGGGGAGATAACCCCTGCCCTACCACATTGGATGACTTGTAACGAGGGAGGGGAGTGTTTTGAGAAGTATGTAGAGTGGTTTCTGTAAATGACGGTTATCACCGCATTGCTCCCCACACCTCCCTCCTGGCCGCCAGCAGAACCTCATTTGGAGGGGACTTAAGGCAGCACGTCCTGGAAGTGCGGGCATTTTCCTGCTTACCTGCCCAAAATGTCGGGATGCGTCTGTTTCTCGGTGTGTTGTGGCAGTTCTTCTTCCCAGCACGACTACCTGACACTGCGCATCACAGTGTGACATCAGGGGACAGGAACTTTGCCTTCCTCCTCTTTAGGGCCTGAGGGAAATGCTAAGAAAGTTAAGGAAAGTTGGTAGTGACCACCAGTGGGAGGTGGGGGGAGGGTTACTCTGAAAACCTTCGCTTTCTGAAGTTGGAGTTCTTGTTTTCTGATACGGGAAGACTCTGTCAGGGCCAAGGATAAATATGCAAAAATCAGCATTTCAATTCAAATGATCTTTAGAGGAAGATAAGTAAAGAGCTAGAGAAAAGAGTACAGTTGCTTGCCCGCAGGTTTTCTCCACCCTTCTGGGGCACACAAATAATAGCATTGCCAAATTTAAATAGTTTCCCTTTTTACTAAATTTAGATCCATATTTCTGATATGGAAAGGAAAAGGGTCACAGGGTTGGTTGTGTTACCGTTAGAATTTAAGCAGATCCTTTTAAATAAGCATGTCCAATCTTCTAGCCATTATAAACGTGAGCAATACTAATGCCTGTGTGTCTTATTGTATATATCTTTTCTAAAAAGATAAATAAGGTAAGCTTGTCAAGGTCACCAAGCTCTCTGATTGGTTTTTCGTTTTAATTAAAAGTAGTTGAGAGGTGACTCATTTACGAAGTGGGGTAATAAAACTAGGTCTCCTTAGTTGTGCTGTGGTGAACTGAACTGGAAGTTTTTCTAAAATGGTGTTGAATATTGTGTGCTGGATTGAGAATTCATTTAGTTTTCACAACAGTCCTTAAAGAAACTGAAGCACAGAGAGGTTAAATGCCTTATCCAAGGTCAAACAGCTGGTAAGTAAAGAGTTTCTCAGGTTGGCACAAAAATTACATTTGATTGGGACCCTGGTGTTTTTTTCTTAACTTCTGCACTGTGTTTTATCCCACATGTACAGGCAGCATGAGGGGGAGATTGAGGGCTCTGGAGCCGGGATCCACATCCTAGGGCTGAGTTTGCTGCTGAATTGCTGTGTGGGCTTCACATTACTTCCGTTCTATGGGCCCCAGTTTTCTCAACCACAAAATAATCCCAATAATCCTATTGAATATTGAACAGAGGCTGTAGTTCTCACTGGAACATGAAATGTGAACTGTGAAAGAGAAACATTTCCAGTATGTAACAAACTGCAGAAATGATTCCTAAAAGTCTAGTCTTCACTTCCAGAGACAAGTGTTTTTGCTGTTCTCAACATAGGCTGGAACATGACAAAGGGGAAAAAGCCAAAATAATCTACACACTTCAATGTGATCTGCCTAACAATTAATGTTTGGAAATTATTTTTTAAAAATACTTTAGTTCTGTTCTTGGATCCTTAGTTTTACACTGAAAGAGATAAGTGTAAACTAGGCCTCAAAGTTTTTTTGGGCAGGTCACCCATGACCAGCAGATGCTTTTGTCTTATTTATTTTAGGAGCTAAAGACCAGAGGTTGGGGTGGCCTTAAACTCTTCCACATTCTTTTATTTCAGCAACTTGTAGTGGGTCAGACACAACTGTGCAAGAAATGCATGTAAGCTACTTCCTTATTCTCTCTTTATTTGGAGATTATTCTTAAAAGCTAGCTTGAGGGATGGCCACTTTAAATATGATGGGTCAGGAGAGTTGAACTTTTGTTTATGCACATTTTGAGGGTATTTTAAGCAATATGGCTCAATTGTCTAATCATTTCAACTGTCCTACGACATATATAAAATGGTGTTTTTTGTTGTTGTTGGTTTTGGTTTTGGTCTCATTCTTAGTTTAAACTCTTGGTCCCTGTGGGGGACTGGGGCCCAGGGAGGGATAAGCATGCCCATGTCACTGACATTGCCAGCAGCCCCTTCGTGCTTGATAAATTTTGAGATTCTGGAGAGATGTTTGGGTCCATGAGATTTAAAGGTCTTTCCCTCACCCCCGCACCGTTGCAGGTAAGAATGTGAACTTGGGAGCAAGACTGCCTGGGTGTGAAACGCTCCAGTTTCAAGCTATGCCTCGGGTCCTAGTGTTGTTATAGCTACCTCATGGATTGTTAGAAGGATCAAGTCTGTGTGTGTGTAGAAAAGTCTAGAACAGGGCCAGGCCCAGAGTAAAGGCCGTATAAGTGTTAGTTAGGAACTGATGATGGTGGCTAAGATAATAGAAGACGAGTGCTCTGGGGGAAAAAAAAATAGGGCAGTAAACCAGGATAGGGTATATTTTAGGGATGAAGTTTTAAAAAGGGTGATGAAGGAAGTCTCCTTCCAAAGGCAAGTTTGAATAAAGAAGTGAGTGCAAGTAGAAGCAGATAGGGGGATACAGGGAGGCAGAAGGGTATAGAGGTGTAGGAATGGAGAGGTAATAGAGAAGTAGGTCAGAGAGGTAACTCAAGGTTACATGGACAGATACGGCAGTGTTGACGGTTTTTCTTTTTTTTTTAAATTTTTTAAATTAAAATTCAGTTAATTAACATATAATGTATTATTGGTTTCACAGGTAGATGTCAGTGATTCATTAGTCTTATGTAATATCCAGTGCTCATTACTTCATGTGCCCTCCTTAATATCCATCACCCAAGCCCCTCCCCTCCAGCAACTCTCAGTTTGTTCCAGTTTGTTCCCCATGATTAAGAGTCTCTTAGGGCTTATCTCCCTCTCTGGTTTCATCTTGTTTTATTTTTCCTCTCTTCCCCTATGATCCTTTGTTTTGTTTCTTAAATTCCACAGATGGGTAAGGTCATATCATTGTCTTTCTCTGATTGACTTATTTCACTTAGCATAATACCTTCTAGTTCCACCCACATCATTGCAAATGGCAACATGTCATTTTTGATGGCTACTTAATATTCCATTATATATCTATACAACATCTTTATCGATTCATCTGTTGATGGAATTTTTCTTTTTTTAAATTTTATTTATTTATTTGACACACAAAGAGATAGAGAGAGAGAGAGAGAGCACAAGCAGGGGGAGCAGCAGGCAGGCAGAAGGGGAAGCAGGCTCCCTGTTGAGGAAGGAGCTGGATGTGGGGTTTAATCCCAGGACCCTGGGATTATGACCTGAGATGAAGGCAGCTGCTTAACCAACTGAAAAACCCAGGTACCCCTTTAATTTGTTTTCTTAAATTTTTTTTTTTTTTTTTTTTTTTGAGAGAGAGAGGGCACACACATGTGCAAGACGAGGTGGGGCATGGGTAGAGGGAGAGAGAGAAGCTCAAGCAGACTTCAGGCCCAATGTGGAACCCTACCAGGGTCTTGATCTCACAACCCTGGGATCAAGATCTGAACCAAAATCAAGAGTTAGACACTTAACTGACTAAGCCACCCAGGCACCTCTGTTTTTGTTTTTGTTTTTTAGCTTTTACCTAGGGAGTTTGCTTATGGAAAATTTCAAACTAGAAGTAAAGGGATCAGTACATGTACACTTCTCCCATTTTCAACAATTCTCGAAATGGCCAATTGGGTTTCACCCATAATTTCTGCTGGCACTTCCCCACTGGATTATTTCAAAGCAGATGTCAGAAATTCTATCAATGATTTTTACATACGTCTATATATACTTCTCAAGGATAAGCACTTAATCACACAGAAGCACAATACTTGGGGTGCCTGGGTGACTCAGTGGGTTAAGCCTCTGCCTTTGGCTCATGTCATGATCTCAGGGTCCTGGAATCGAGTTGCACATCAGGCTCTCCTGCTCAGTGGAGACCCTGCCAACTCCCCACCCCCCTGCCGGCCTCTCTGCCTACTTGTGATCTCTGTCAAATAAATAAAATCTTTAAAAAAATTAAAAACAGAAGCACAATACTTAACTGTGTTGATTTTGTTTCCCATCTGTAAGTTGGGACCAGCAGAACCTCCCTCTCAGTGCTAATTTCAAGATGGGGTTGTTGATGTCTGGACCATTGTGTAGGGTCCAGCAACCGGTGCTCCATTGCTGGTTGTCATCACGTTCATGGTGTTGTCTTTACCAGCTCTTGGTTTTTGTTTTTTTCTCTTTTCTTTTTCCAGATAGGTCAGTGGTGGCAATTTCACTTCTACTTCCCCTTTCCTCTCTGTACCTACTTTAGGCACCCATATTCTGTATTCCCTTTATCTATGCTCTGTTTTTCCCTTCACTTTTAGTGCCTGTGTTTGCAGCCTGACTTACAGTCAGTTGTCCTCTGAGCCCCCAAGCCCATGTCATACCAGTGCTCTCTAGGCTTCCTAGACTATTTTAGAAGGGAGATGGGAACTTCTTCCCACTTCATTTTTTTGGACAGCATTATTGAGATGGAGCTAGAATTCACATAACATACAATTCACCCGTTTAAAGTGTACAGTTTGCGGCGCTGGGCTGGCTCGGTTGGTTAAGCATCCAACTCTTGGTTTCAGCTCAGGTTGTGACCTTAGGGTCATGGAATCGAGCCCCACCTTGGGTTCCATGCTCAGCTTGGCATCTGCTTGGTATTCTCTCCCTCTTCCTCTGCCTTCCCCCTCTCAAACAAATAAATATATCTCTAAAAAATGCCACTTTTAAAGTGTACAGTTCAGTGGTTTTAGTATATTCACAGATGTGTGTCATCATCGCCACAGTTAATTTTAGAACATTTAGAGCCTCAAAAATGTACCCTGTACCCTTTAGTTATCACTCTTAATGTTTTCATTCCCTCCTTCCTCCACTAATCTATGTTTTGTCTGTGGGTTTACTTATACTGGACATCTCATTAAAAAAGAAGTATCTATCAATATGAAATATCCTTCTGACTGGTTGTTTCACTTTGTATAACATTTTCAGGGCTCACCCTTGCTGCGGCATGTCTCAGTGTGTCACTTCTTCCTATGGCCGAAGAGTACTGCATTGTCTGGTGGTCACACACTTTGCTTACCCCCCCGTCAGTTGATGGACATTGGGGTAGTTTCCACTTTTTGGCTATTGTGAATAATGCTCCCATTCACATTTGTGCACCAGTGCTTGTGTGAACATCTGCTTTCATTCTCTTGGGCGTATACCCAGGAGAGGAATTGCTAGGTCAAATAGTAACTGTATTTTGAACCATTTGGGGAACTGCCAGACTGTTTTCCGACATGGCTCCCTATTTTATTTTGCCCAAACATGGGAGACTTGCCGTCATTTAAGGGTAGGTGCCTACCCTTACTGTGGGTGAATGTTTGTATTAATATTTTTTGTAAGTCTTATTCAGTTGTCTAATGTTCATGGATAGATAAATTTTTTGTTTATCATTGTTTTTTATATAAAAGGTTTTAACTAAACCATTATTTGTATGGTGGTAGGTACCTTTAGGTTACAAGATGATTTATTGGAAGAAAGAACAAAATTCTATTTTCATGAATTTTTAAGTTACATGATAACTATATTAGAATAGCTGTGCACATATAAGGTTTATAAATAAATAGTCCCATACTGGAGATCTAGGTACAATAATTTTGTTTGTTTATTTTTAATAAATAGATATAATCATAAAATTCCAGGCACGGTGTTCTAAAAACATGGAAGCAAGCATAGTGGCGTGGTTCTTAATCCTTCATTTTGTGACAGATCTCATGGGAAAATTCTTAAAATTACTTTGCCAGTGAAATTGCAAACATCCTAATTTGAGCACATGTAAATATCAGTGGAAGGAGCTTTGGATCAGGTCAGACTTTTGGTTTTTTGTTCTATGTCTGGTAGTTATTCATGGTAAGGCTTTGGGCAAGTCCCCTAACGTTCTTGATTTCAGTTCCCAAATTAGCATAGTAAAACCTGAGATAATTCACATTATCATCACATAGAATGAGAGTGGTTAAGTGTGACATACACAGACCACAGGAAGTTAGTCATTTGTGCATCTTGGGCAACCTTGCAGTCTTCTTAGGCAAAATATCTATGTTCCTTGGTCTTTGCCTTTGTTGGGTCTTCCCCTTCTCACCCCACCCATTTGTCATAATTACTTTCTGTCCTTTCCTAGTGTTCTTTTGACAGCAGACTTTCAACATTAAGGGTCATTGTCGAAGGTCAAGTTGGTCTGGGAGGAGTCCCTGGGATGCCACCGCCACTGTTGCAATGTAGCCCTGTCACCTTCCAGGCGCTCTTCATGTTAGAACACAGAGTTCGTCATGTGTCGTTCAGTGGCGGTAACCTTGTAGCTGTCAGAAAATGGCAGTTTGCTCTGATTCCTGGCCACTTTGTGGAAGCCGTGGAGCCACTTGACTGGGCATCTTAATGGTTTCTGTTTGGTAAGTGATAGTGTGAGTCTGTTTAAAGTCTAAGCTTGAAGGGAAGTAGATCAGAAAAGAGGAAGAGGACCAGGGAACTGTCTTAACCTCAAATAGCTTACACGCTGACCGTTCACTTGCATTTGTTTATTATTGAGCCTGCTCGGTAAGCCACCATAAAATCGGCATACATGAATCTTACCTTTCACCTCCACTCTTATTTGTGATTTCTAGTGTCTAACTTCCTTTATTCCGAGGAAACGGTTGACAGGAGTTTTAGGTCATGATCTCCAGTTTCTTCTATTGATGGACATATATTCTTGACTTTCTTTCTTGGGCAACAGAAACAACCAACAGAACCATACTTAGGTAGTGTTTGTTCATTCATTCATTCATTCTTCTTTTTTTTTTTTTGAAGATTTTATTTATTTATTTAACAGACAGAGTTCACAAGTAGTCAGAGAGGCAGGCGGGGGTGGTGGGGGCGAAGCAGGCTCCCAGCTGAGCAGAGAGCTGGATGTGGGGCTCTATCCCAGGACCCTGCGATCATGACCCAAGCCGAAGGCAGAGGCTTTAACCCACTAAGCCACCCAGGCGCCCCTCATTCATTCCTTCATTCATTTTATTCACACTCAAAGAATATATTTGCTGAGCACCTATGATGTGCCCCTGTTCTAGCTTCTGGGAACAAAGAAGTGTCCCAAGTACAATGTTTTTAAACAGTTACCCTCAGAGATTTTACATTCTAGCAGGTGTCAGTCTTTGAGATTGAATGAAACAGGGAGTCATGCGAAGGAGTAAGAAGAAAACTAGAGGTGGGTAGGAGGAGAGGAATCACTGGCTGGGACAGTGGCCGTGACTTATATGGGGGCCATGGAGGCGTTGCTGAGAAGGCGACATTTAAGATGAGTCTTTAATGCTCCCAGTAAGTATTCAGTCCGTAGTGAGGGCTCAGGCAGAGAAAATCTAAAATCCTAAATCTGACATGCTCCTGTATATTCATCTGATTGTTAGGGGTCCTAGCAGCTAAGAGCTGCTCTTCTGCCATCAAAGTGCTGGCCGGTTAGGGTCTGAAAGACTTTTGTGAGGTCACTATAGAGGTCACGGTGGTTCCTGCCCAACTGAGTCATCCACCCCTTTTGCAAAAGTGGCATCTTTGCAGGCAACCCTGTGGCTCTGAGGTTGCCCTCATGATGCGGTCATTCTCAGCAGAACCACTGATCTTAAGGGGCAGAGAATCACCCAGAATGACTGGGCAGGGGGGATCCGGGAGTCTCTCTCTTGTCTAGGACCTCTGCTGCTGCATGTGTGTTAACTAGTAATCTGGCCCGTGCTCTACCTCAACAGACCTCAACAGGAAAATCTCAATAGAAATGGCGGTAAGCTTCGCGCTCTGATTTCTCCTCCTTTAAAATGTTTTTGAAAATTGATTTTATCTTTGTACCTAAGCCTCTCTGATTCAAAAACCCCATTTGTGACAGTCGGAAGCATTTCGGGAAGATGCCAACCATTGTTTGGGCCCATATTACCTACTGCCTGTCAGCACTGAAATGTGTGAATGTCTGGGTTTAGTCACCGTCTCCCCTCTAACCAGAACATAAGTGACTGGAGGAATCACGGAGCTTATTTTACTCCAGTGCTTCCAGACAAAAACAATACCAACCATGTAGTAGGTGCTCAGTAATAATTTGTTTAATCGAATAATTGACAAACCACAAGCAAGGTGACAACCAGCAGCACAGCGATATAATGGTATCTCACCAAAGATCAAGCAGTGGAGATGTTGACCTCTGGGACTAGGGCCTGGACTTTGTTTCTAATCATTGCCCTCTCCTGTGGCCATCTCCTCCCAGAGAAACTCATGCTTCTTAATGAGTGTCCAGTCCAGCTTGTCATCCTCTCGAGAAGCCAACATCTGCTGGGTATTTGTGTGAAACAAAAGCATCTTTCTAGAAGGAAGTGGAGCAAGTACCTGCTTCTGAAATTATTTTTGAAAAGAAAGTCTGTTTTGCTCCGTTTTGTGCTGTTAAGTCAATTCTACATCTGGGAGGCTCAGAATTAGCATCACCCTTTTTGAACTATTACCTTTAGTCTGTTAAAAAAAAAAAACAACAACTCAGGAATCCCTGCTACTTATCACTAGTTGTAGGCTATGCATTCACTTCTGTAATTGTCTCCCCCACACAAGGACAGCTATGACGTGGAGAGAACTGAGTGAGTGTAAAACACAACTTCTAGCTTCATCCTCTTGGAAATACATTATCAGGAGCTATGGACTCAGAACTAAAACCGCAACTTATAAAGAGAAGAGAACCAGTGAGAGAAAATCAACAAAAAGCAACACAGACAAATATGTTCATTGCTATATGTTTTATAATAGTGAAAAACCAAAAATAAATTTCTGTCAGTAGGAGTCTGGCTCAGTAAATCTGGATACATTTATACTATAGAAAGTGGTAAGATAGTTAAGATAAGCACCCTCAAGACCTTGTTGAGAGAAAAAGAGGTTGTAGATTCTGTCCAGGATGAGCCCTTGTGTATGAGTCCCATCTTCTGACCTGTCCTATGTATGTTAATTCATAGGAAGAGGTTGGAAGTGGTTACCAGTGTCCTTTCTGGGAATGAGGAGGAATTGGCAGGTTTGGGCCCATGGGTGTGCTTCACTCGCTCTAGGCTTCTGTGTGGGGGGCATTCCATGAAAACATGATCATGATTCTCATTTGTGATGTTGAAGCCCAAAATTATTGGAGAAGAAAAGACAGGCGATGAAGAGAAATTGGGGCAGTGAGTGAGATTTGAGGTTTGGAGAGGGAGGACAAAGCACTTGAGATGAATTCCGGAAGTCGCCCCCAGAGCCTGTGATACTTGGTGAGGGGTGATTTGGAGCTTATGTAGTATTGTGCAGTATCATGTGTATCCTGTCTATGTGTATGTGTCACTTTGAAAGGTTTGACCTAGAACAGAAGTCAAGAAAACCCAAGGAACTGTGGCACAGCTTTCCTATGTACCTTCTTTTGGTCTATTTGTAAGTGTTGGGTGAGAAAAATGTCCTATCATTAGAAACACGGATTCACTTCTCTCCTTGTGCTGATAATTCTGCCATGGTAACAGAACAGGTGTGTCTACCACAGAAGTCCTCTCTCCAGCTCAAGATATTATTTCCAGTTTGTTGGATTTTCCTCTTCAGTCCGGATGTGTGTTGAGTCCCCATGGAGAGCTGTGCGCCTGGTGGAGAACAGACGAGATCCCTGCTCTCACGGAGCTTATAGGGAGGGGGCAGAGGGGAATGACAGTGAGGAGCTAAAAATATGTCAGGAAGTGAGACGACTATGATGGAAATTAAGCAAGGTGATGTGATAGGGAGTAACTGGGGAACTACTTTAAGAGAGGTAGTTAGGAAAGACTTCTTTGAGGAAGTAATTTATAAACCAATACGTGCAACGGGACTGACAGGAGTCAGATGTGTGATCGGTTGGTGGAAGAGCAGTCCAGGTAGAAGGGCTAGAACAGCACCATTAGGGTGGGCAAGAGCCTGTGGGACACAAGAGTTTGCTGCGTGGTTGGGACTTATCGGGGAATAGACAGAGATAAGTGAGAGTGGTCTACAGGACAGGATCATTGTCATGCCCTAAGAACAAGGTAAGGATTTTGGATTTTATTACAGATTCGATAGGATCTGTCAAGGGGCTGCTGGATGACTAGGGGACTGACATCTTATGTAGGCTTATGAAAGATCTCTGCATACCTCTTGATTGTACGTTGAAAAATATAGAAGCAGGGAGACCCGCTGGGCAGATGGAAGGAGACCCAAGTGGGAGAAGATGGTGACTTAGATGAGGGCGGTAGCCGTGGATATGAACTTGCTAATGGATGAAAGACGAAGAGTTAGGGGAAGATAGGATCAGGGATCACTTCCAGATTTGGGGCCTCAGCAACTGGGAGGTATGTTTCCTGAGATGGGAAAACCAGGGAGGAGCAGATGTGGGGGGAACTAGCATCTTTTTGAATGTGTTAGTTTGCCATGTCCCCTGGATGGATGTCGGATAGGCAGTAAGATATGCTAGCCCGTGGTCCCAGGGGAGGTCAGGAGCCGGGATCCAGGTGGGAGCCATCTGCATACATAACGCTAGTTTTTAAATAAGTTTTTTTTTTTTTTTTAAGATTTATTTATTTATTTATTTGATAGACAGACAGAGATCACAAGTAGGCAGAGAGGCAGGCAGAGAGAGAGAGGGGGAAGCAGGCTCCCCGCTGAGCAGAGAGCCCGATGCGGGGCTCGATCCCAGGACCCTGAAATCATGACCTAGCCGAAGGCAGAGGCTTAAACCACTGAGCCACCCAGGCGCCCCCATAACGCTAGTTTTTAAAACCCTGAAACTGACTCCAGAGTTTCAGTCACCACCTTGCACCCCTGTTCTCCACCCTTCCTTTAAGCTAAGCTCACTTAAGCCAACTGCTTCCATCTCTACGCCTTCCCTTGCTGACTTCGCTTTTGCTGTTAAGATTACTTGAGCCTCGTAGAGTGAAGGACAGTGGGAGCAGTAGAAGGACACATGCTGGGCCTGTGATTACGGTGACCAGAGTGCTTCTCTTTGGAGTAGCTCTCAACATTTTAATCATGGCTGTATTTACTGGAGCCAAACAGTGAGTTTAAGAGTGAGCCAGCTGGGATGCCTGGGTGGCTCGGTGGGTTAGGCTGCCAACTCTTGATTTCGGCTCTGGTCATGCTCTCAGGTTGTGAGATCAAGCCCTGCATCAGGCTCCACACTGGGAATGGAGCCTGTTTAAGATTCTCTCTCCCTCACCCTGTGTCCCCCTTCCTTCTCTCTGTCCCCCACCCACTAAAAAAAAAGAAAAGAAAAGATAGATTCTAGATTCACAGTGTGTTCTTTAGATATGAGAAGCGAATCACAAATTTCTACTGCGATTATAATTCAGTATTTTAATCCAAGTTACATAAAACAAAGTTTTTAGTGCTAGGGGTTTTCAATGTCAAATCCCACTTGTCTACTTTGTTGTAATACAATCACAGACTAAATAAAAACAAGAAACTAAGAAACTATGGAACTATGAAAATGTGTCTCTACTTCCCCATGGAATTCCCATTTGGGGTTTGACATTTAATTTTATTGGAATAATGCACGGCTGTCTTACACTTTCATTTGTTTTATCACCAGTATGCATATATGCCTTTATCCTTATGTAAAACAATCTTTGATTATCTTTATGCCTTGAAAAACCCTTTCTTGTCCTAACATCATGCTTCTTTTTTTTTTAAAGATTTATTTATTAATTTATTTGACACACAGAGAGAGAACGCAAGTAGGCAGAGAGAGAAGAGGAAGCAGGCTCCTTGCTGAGCAGAGAGCCGGATGCGGGGCTCGATCCCAGGACCCTGAGATCATGACCTGAGCCCAAGGCAGAGGCTTAACCCACTGAGTCACCCAGGTGCCCCCCAACATCGTGCTTCTTGTGTCTACTGCTAGTTGTATTGCTAATTTGCTTATTTCTTTATTTATGTGTTTGTTTAGTTATTTCTTATAAATCCAAGGGGAATTGACTGTACAGAGTGAAGTACAAACTTACTAATGTTTTGTTTCTTCTCCAAAGATTTTGGAGTTTAAAATATGACTGGGTTCTTACTTATCTTGAATGATTTTTGCTTGTTGCAGATAAGCTGTCTGCCCCCTCCCCACAACTGGCATTCGGGTGAGTTCAAGGCCCTAATCCAGTAGTACAGTGGAACTCACCCCACCCTGATCTCGGAAAGATGGTGTCACAGTCTACAGGCCGACACGATTCTCCAGTGGACTCATGGGACAGGGACAACAATGACCCTGGTGACACTGATGTTTCCCCCAGCCTCCTGGACACTGACCAGCCTCCTTGCCACTCAGACGTCAGATTCATAAGGCACAAAGCTGCCTGGATTAACCCCCAGTGTGAGCAGCAACAGTCTCAGGATTCGCCCCCTCGGGTGCCAACAGTGAGGAAGAGTGGGAACCACTTTGGAGAGGACACCGCCTTGCCCCTCAACCCCTCACCATTGTTTCTTGGGGACTCCATGGTGGAGACATCACTGTCAAAGGATACCGCAGACTCTGCCCAGGGCTCAGGGGACAAGAGCAGCGACCCCTCTTTTACCTCAGTGGAAGAGCAGGCGGTGTTCCTAGGACACTCTTCTCAGATGTCTTTGTTCACAAGCTCCTCTCCTTGTCCTGAAGTGGACCGTGCTTTTCTGCAGCCTTCCCAACTGACAGCTTCCACGGATGAAGGTAACCCCGGCCGGGAATTTACCTCATTCCTGTCTGTTGCCATGCCGGCCTTGCTTGGTCTAAAGCTCGTCTTATGGTCTTTGTCATGAGAAAAAAGTCATGGTTTTCCACTTTGATCAGAGGCTGGTGCATTAGCTCATTTAATATTGTCTCCAGCCCAGCTGTCCGGATGGTCACAATGGGTAAAATCAGGTATTTCTGTTCTCCGTCGATAGCAAGGGGGTGGCATCTTTGCTCAGCTTAGTTGATAATCAGTGCCAGCTGCCATCTTTGAGCTGGTGTGTGCTTCCAGGAGCTACTGGCGCATGCAGTTGCCTGAAAAAGAGTATTGGAGGTGCTCTCAATTCAGCGTGGTGGGGTGGGGTGGGGTGGGGAGTGTTTCCAGACAGAGTGGGTTCCGTTTCACATGGGTACTTTCCTAGGAGATGCACTTGCAGCCTCATCTCTATTTACCTAAATGGAGTGTGACTAGAAAATAGTAAGATTGAAAAATGGTAATAACAATTCCCCCAAAGACTATACAAAAGGTGGTTGTTGTTGTTTTTTAATTAAAGCCAGGGTTCCCATTGCTCTGAAGTAACTCACATATTCTTAAAAAACTGGAATTCCTAAAATAAGATAATGCCTGCAAAATGCCACACAAGAGTCAATAAGTTATCTACTACTGTTCTCATTTGTGGCGTTCTGATTTTTAAGAAAATATTCATTATATTATATTCACACTGTGTCGATCTGTATTTCTCTCAGAATCCCAAATAGTTGATGAAGTTTTTTTTCTTTCAAAACAGTTTGAAAGCTGCCCGTCTGCCTGTGTGTGTGTATGTCCGTATGTGTGTACATATGTGGGTAATTTATTTATTTCTTACCAGCAAGAACCAGCCCTCCCCTCCCCTAAAATATGCAGTTTATTTGTTCTGTTGGAAAAACTTTTGGAAGAGTCAAAGATGATGATAATCTTTAACATATTATTCATAGCTTAAGCATAGCAGATTTTGGACAATCTTAAAATGGGCTAGTTTTGAAATAAGAACCAAATTTGAGCAAAATGACACACTCTACAGCAAGTGGTTCTGCAATTTAAAATTATCCTGTAGCTTTTGTCTTTCTCCCAGAAAGAAAACAGTTGCCCCAGCCCCTTTTGTCTCAGCAATTTCTGTAAGTACTTTTAAAAGCCACTCCATCTTAAACTTGGTAGGAGGATGCTGCTTATGGAATTAAAAAAAAAAATAAAAAAGTCCCCAGCTATCTGGTCTCTCTTTGCTGTGGGACAGCAATGCAAAGACAAGGCATTTGCAACTAAGATACAGAATTTTCCCTGTGACTGCTTCGTCACAACGGACAGCAGCACACTCTTCCTTTTCTAGAGGAAGACCCACCCGCCCACTCCCCCAGCCTAGCATTTCCTGAGGCCCCAAGAAACCAATCCACAATTCCTTTTGTTTGCAGGACGCACTCACATTGCTGGCCTCCTTCAATCTCTTAATAGCTGCCTCTCCTAGTGCAAGAAATGAGTATATTTTAACACAGAGGCCCAGCCAGCTGGTGTAGAGAGCTGGAACTGGAATCTGCAGCTTGACTTTTTTCTGTCCCGTTTCTTCCTCAGGGTCCAAAAACTATGACCTCTGGGCCAGCTCCTTCTGGCCTCCTGATTTTACAAATCAAGCGCAGCGTGTGTTGCTGATAACGCCATCTTCTCCGCAGTGGCGGAACTACGTAGTTGCAACAGAAGGTCCTTAGAGCCTATAATACCTACTCCCTAGTCCTTTTCAGAAAAAGCTGGCCCACCCCAGATGGATTCTGGAGCTAACTGATTCCGAGTTCTCCGTGGAACAGTCGCTTTCTTGAAGCAGAGGCAGGGGATCGGGCGATTCTGCTAGCGTCTCTCTTTGTCACCCTGAGAGCTATCTAGCCTTGAAGCCATCTGTGGCATTTTGGCTCATTTAGCAGGTTGGAACAACTCAGCTCTTGGGGCCCTTGTAGAAAAGTTTTGCCTTACATGCTGCAAGAAGGAATCACATGACAGGAATCATTCCGTTTTGATGGTGTTTGCTGCCAGTAATGGAGCGGCTCCGGGGGCAGAATGGCTAAGTCAGCTGTATCCGTCCTCCACAGTTTCTTCTGGTTTTTGGCTGCAGGAAGACCTTTTCAGAGAAGCAATGCTGGCCTTTTTCAGATAGATTTGTCTCTGTAAACAAGAAGTTTTGGGTCAGTCACAGTGCATGGGAGAAGAGACCCCATAATTCCTAGGGCCCTGCTTCTAGACTGTTCCTTCTCACCCTTCTCCGTCTCCCTCAGGTAGTTTCCACGATCTTCTCTTTCTACCCTCTTCGCCTCATCGGCCTCCTCCATCCAGGGGTTCTCCCATTCCTTCTCTGAGGAGTGCTCCCAAGTTGCTCCAACAGGCTCTTGTAGAAATGATCCCCATTAATGCAGTCTCTGCAAAGCCTCCCACCAGAAGGTCCTGTCTTCTTTTGGCATCCTAATTTATTCTGGAATTGTGCTAAATAATAATACAAAAATATTTTAAGGCCACTGTCTAGCATCATTTTGTTTTCTTTTCTTTTTTAAATATTTTATTTATTTATTTGACAGAGATCACAAGTAGGCAGAGAGGCAGGTAGGCATGGGGGTGGGGGCTCAGGCTCCCTGCTGAGCAGAGAGCCCGATGTGAGGCTGGATCCCAGAACCCTGAGATCGTGACCTGAGCCGAAGGCAGAGGCTTAACCAACTGAGCCACCCAGCTGCCCCTCATTTTGTTTTCTTAGGGAATCTTTGAACTTCTTTTTCTCCATTTTTAATAACTTGCTGCATTGGCAGGTGCCGTTCAAGTCAGCAGAAGAACCACTTCTTTGAATTCCTTCTCTCTGGAGGCATTCCTGCTCCCTGTCGATGTCGAAAAGGTGAATACAGCTTCTTTTTTTTCCTTTTCTAAAACCACAGAGTGTGTTCATTCCTTAGATGGTGCTGTTCTGATTTAAATCTGGAAACTTCGCTTGGTGAAGCTTGGCAGATTGGTTTCATTTCAGCCTCTGGCAGGCGCGCTGAGCTAAGAAGGGCTCTGAGTCAGTGTCTGCGCTCAGCTGGGAAATTTTCCATGACCAATGCCTGAGGTCTACCCTTGGGCCACCACCAACTGGGGGTCTTAGATCACAAGAAATTCAGCTTGGGGTATCTGTTGGTCGCAGTGGGCTAAATTTTACGTGTCTGGAAGATAAGGGCTCTACTTCATAGAATGACCTGTGATCCCTGAGTTAAGTGAACATTTATATTTTTGTGCATTAACTCCACTTAAGTACAGCTTCTTGATTTTTCAATCCAGTATACCCTCGATGAAAAACAGTCAATTATGCTTATATTTTACCTGATACTTTTTTTCCCCCTGCAGGAAAATGCCCACTTCTATGTTGCAGATATGATTATAGCAGCAATGGAGAAAATTAAGTGTACGATCCTGAGTCAACAGCACACAGAGCCTTGGGGTGTGGAAGAAGCCAGTGGGGTGCTCGGGAATGACCAAGCTGACTCCGAAGTCACGTTTTATACCAACGCAAAGCAAGAATCTGGGTCTTCCAATTCTTCTGACAGCGGCTATGAAGGCAAGTAGGGCACATCAGAGAGACTTTATGCTGTGTTCTCCATTCATGTCTCTTTTCCTGTCACATCCCAAAGTAGATCTTCAAATCCTTTGCCTACAACTTTCTAAAACTTCCTGAATAACCAGCTGCATAGCTCACCCCAGTCTTACAGGACCCCAGATCCACATTCCCAGGAGGAGCTCCCGAGGGGACCTGCTTTGATTGGGTGTCCCCAACTGGTCAGCCACCCTTGGCCAGGGGAGTGAAGGAATGTGATCGGACCATCATCCCCTCTGAGGCCACCAGTGGGAAGAAAAGAAATGATTCTTATTTCAGTCCTATTTCTGTGCTTTATCTTTGACCCTTTCTTTTTCGTGTCTGTGAGCAAATCAGCCCTGACTTCTCAGTAACGGTGGCAGCCCCTCCATCCGTTCCCTGTGCGCCTTTGACCTGGCCCATCACAGCAGCCTCTGGTCAGTCATTCTGTAAGCCGCGCACTTAGGTCCTCAAGACACATTTGCTGCCGTTAGTTTTCTCTTTACTTCCAGCCTCTTTCCACTCCTCCATCCCACACACATCTGTCTGCCTAGAACAACTTCTACTCCTCTAAAATGGCCCACTGGGTTTGTGCCAGATTTGATCCTGGGACTTTTAGCTTTGTGGGATGCAGCTTGCCAGCGGGCCTCTCCTCATTTCCCTGTGTTGTACTGTGAGCTTTAGTTTTAAACGAGCCTGGTCAACTTGCCCGCAGACATTTCTCCCAAGCCTCTGTCTGCCTCCCTCCCTTTGCTTTGGCTGGGCTCCCTGCAGTGCTGGGTCCCCAGGAACATCACGTCAGTTCCTTCACTCTTCCACTCTTCGAAAGCAGTCTCCCTCCATTACCACTGTGACAAGCTCCCAGATTTCATCCCAAGGCAGGGGCACCATTCATGTGGAAGGAAGCACAAGTTGTGCTCCCAAACGCTCTATGGTTGTCCGAGTATGTGCCTCCCTCCCTCCTGGAGTTGTACAGCGTGGAGCCCTCCCTTCTCAAGGCTGGGGTACACACAATTGTGTTTTCTCACAGCTATGTTTGTCAGTTTCTCAGTTCCCTTATGAGGTTTTAAACTCTTTGATGCATAGCATGGGTCTCATTTGAATTTGCCTTCAGCCTAGTGCCTTGCTTAAAATAGTATTTTATAAATATTTGTTGAATGGCTGAGCATGAGTGGGGTGGGGGTGGTCAGAGGGAGAAGCAGGCTCCCTGCTGAGCAGGGAGCCCGACACTTGCTCAGTCCTGGAACTCCAGGATAATGACCTGAGCCGAAGGCGGATGTGTAACCAATTGAGTCACCCAGGTGCCCCTGAATTTTTTTTTAACGTGAATATAAATATGTTACATAAGATTTTAAAATATTTCTACCACCCCAATAAAAATATGTGTCTTTTATCACATATGTCTCTTGTGACCTTTCTGGTGGTAGACATTACTCCTTTGGGGGAGGTCGGCATACTTCAAGTTGCAGGTTGGTCTGGAGAACATTTGAAAACAAACAAAAAGAATAGAAAGTGTCAGCATTCGACTCACCTCGAGGGAGCAATGCTTCCTGGAACTTCTTTTTTTTTTTTTTTTGAATCAGTGAAATATTTTTGTGTCTGTAACTGAGTTGCAGTGGGATTGTATGTTACTGTGGATCGTGGTCAAAAGAGGGTGGGGGAAACAGAAGTGCGTGAGGTTGTCCTACCTTACCCAGGAGGAAACCAAAGCTGAGAAGCTGATTGTGCATGGTCACCTGGCTAGGGTCACGCAGTGTTGTTGGTTTTTAAAAAAATTTTTTTAAGATTTAATTATCTTAGAGAGAGAGTGCACACAAAGGAGTAGGAGGGGCAGAGAGAGGGGGAGAGAGAATCCCAGGCAAACCCTGCACTGAGCACACGGAGCTGGGCACGAGAACTCGATCCCAAGATCCTGAGATCATGACCTGAGCTGAAACCAAGGGTCAAGTCAGACCCTTAAGTGACTTGCAGCACCCAGGCAGCGTGGTTTTAAAAACTGGCCAGTTCCCTGTGAAGCCCAGTTATGTAACCTCTGCCTAACCTGCAGGCTAGACTATTTCCCTCAAGAACTGTGTCCATTTCTCTGTGCTTTTCTCTTATGTTTATTCAAGTGAGTACAGTTTCATAGTGATTATATACTTGTGTTAATGCAATTCCATTAATAATATGATTATATTAACAGTATTTCCTATCTAGTTTTCCATGTTGCTACAGTTTTCACATTTTTCCATGATGGTATTTCTTGAGTTAGTAACATGATTTGCAAAGTCAGTTTATTATTATTTGGCATTTTGATAGCTTTTAGTATTTTAATATTTTAAAGGCACTGCAGATAGCTCCTTCTGATCAAAGCCTCCCTTTTTAACCTTTTGTTTTTTCTCTCTTTAATGACATTCTTAGGATAATTCCACAGACTAGCATTCAGGATCGAAAAACATGGACGGGGCGCCTGGGTGGCTCAGTGGGTTAAGCCGCTGCCTTCGGCTCGGGTCATGATCTCAGGGTCCTGGGATCGAGTCCCGCATCGGGCTCTCTGCTCAGCAGGGAGCCTGCTTCCTCCTCTCTCTCTGCCTTCCTCTCTGCCTACTTGTGATCTCTCTCTGTCGAATAAATAAAAAAAATCTTTAAAAAAAAAAAAAAAAAAAAAAGGGAAAAAAAAAAAAAAAAAAAAAAAAGAAAAGAAAAACATGGACGTATTTGTAGTAGTTTCCTTGGGTTGCGTTAACAAAATACCACAAACTGGGTGGCTGAAACAACAGAAAATGTATTCTCTCTCCGTTGTGCAGGACAGAAGTCAACAATGAACTTGTTGGAACGGTTGGCTCCTTCTGGAGGCTCTGAGGGAGAATCCGTTCCATGCCTCTCCCAGCTTCTAGTGGTTACTGCCAGTCCTTGATGTTCCTTGGCTTGTAGACACATGACCCCTGTCTCTGCCTCTGTCTGTACTTGACCTTCTCTGGCTATCAGTGTCTGTGCTCAAATTTGCCTCTTTATAATATAACCAGTCATATTGGATTTTGAGCTCACTCCAATCCAGTATGGCCTCAGCTTGACTTGATCACATCTAATTGATAAAGACCCTAATTCCAAATAAGGTCACATTCACAGGTCATTATCCTGGGGTCCCAGGATTGAGAAAGTGTTGGGTTCAAGTCTGGGTTCAAGCATCCCCCCCCCAAATATATATTGGGGGGGGATGCTCCTCAACCCAGTACAATATTTAGGTCGCTTCTACTCTTTGCCTCACTGTGAAGCTGATTTTTGTCCTCTTTCATTTTTTTAAAACTTTGTATTTTAAAAATTTTCAAACACACATTAAAGTAGGCAGCTGACTCTTATGAACCCCTCATCATCACAGATTCTCCCCCTTCTGTTTCACTCAGTCACAGTGAATGGACGAACAACACAAAAATAGCTCCCTCCGTTTTTTCATTCTTAAAGCTGGATTTTTAAACTCTTTTAATGTAAACTCTCGGCCCATTTTTATTCCCTGGTTTCTAGTTAGTTGGCTGTGACTGTTTTTCTTGTTGGTGAAAACCCCTTCATTTCTTTTTCTAGGTTATTCTGTGTTACAGGGCAGCCCAGTGGCCGGAACGCCCACTCACTCTGATGTGCTGACAGAAGCCTGTAAATGTCACTTTGAGGACTTTGTTATCATAGGTAAGATTTGGAAACTCACCAGCGATGACTCATAATTCCCCTCCCCTCAACACATACTGACATGCATCCCATGTGATACCATGTTATAATGGCTTTCAAAGAAACTTCTCCCAAGATCAGATTATGTCAGATTAAAAAAAATCACAATAGTAATAATAATTAGATGCTCTTATTTCAAATGCCTTGATAATCAATCTCTCATCTCACTTGTAGAATTGAATGCAAAAGCAGATACTAATTACAGTCAGATCTGTTTGGCCTCTCAATTACATTTAGGTGGAATTTCAGGAGACTGGATTTTGAAATCCCATCTTTGGTCATTAGCTGTAGTCTCATAGTAGAAACCCAGAGAACATGAAGAATGGAGATGCTGAATAACGAGACCTTTCTGAGAGGCAGGGATTTATTTTTGTGTTCTTATAAAATTAAGTATGAGTAAGTAAAACAGACTGAAAGACTTTAATACCCTTTCTTTTATTTACTTGCAGAATTTGGTGAGTTTAGCAATATCACAGAAACCTGTGGGTGTTCCTGCAGCTCCTCAAAGAGGTAGGTCTCATCCGTGTCCACTTGCACCTAGACCCCTGGACCATTACTGCTGAGGCACTGTGAACACCAAGCCTCTGACATCTCCAACCAAGTTTTGCCAGTTCTAGGGACAGAGATTACTATTTAACAATGAAACAATCACCACTAAGTTTTCTATAGAGCTTTCTATAGTCTTTTATTTTTTTTAATAGAGTGTTTAAAGGCCTTTGTATACATTCCCATTTAATCAGCCTGGGTAGAATTTTATTTTTTACCCCATTTTCATAAATATGGAAACTGAGACTCAGGCTAAATGTGCCTCAGGACACAATGCTGTTTGATGAGCAGAGACAGGACTTGAACTCAGGTCTTTGAACTCCAAATCCAGTGCTTTTTTTTTTACTGCATTGCCCAGTCTTGGTCCCCTCCATAAATAAAAGCTGCTGTTTCGAGCATGGAGGAACTGCATTGCATGAGACAATCAGTGGGTGGCTGGGGCATGTTCCCTCCTGTGACACCTCTTCTGAGTTTTTGGAGGGGGAAGGATGGTTGAAAACATGAAGATCTACAGCATACTCCTCATGAATATCGTTTTCCACTTTTTGCATCTCTTACCTTTCAGTGTCATTTATGAGCCAGACTTCAATTCTGCTGAGCTAATAGCCAAGGAGCTGTACCGAGCATTCCAGAAGAGCTGGCTGTTGTCAGACGTTAATCAGCAGCCTGCAGGCCCTCTAAATGCAGCTGGCTCGGTAGTAAGTATCCAAATAAACTGGCCTTGCGTTGAGAGTTCCTAAATTCTCATCTTGCTTGCTGTTCACTTCAGGCATTTATGCTTTTCCTTGCATGGTCCCTGGAGTGTTTCCCGAGTGTTGATGATGGGCCGGAGAATTCAGCATTTCACATTTTCATCCTCATCTCTATCCTCTTAAGTAGATGCCGTTGTTATGTTTAAAGTGTTAGTTCCCGCCCCTCGGCCGCCTGGTCAGCGGAAGAGCAGGAGTCATGTCCAGTCTGGTCCCGTGTGGACACACCGGCCTCTGACCGCCCCCAGCCCATTGAGGGGAGAGAACTTTGCAGCAGAGCGAACACAGGGGTGGGAATAAAGCAGTCTGCATATGCAGAGGAGGGTGCTTCATTTTATCAGGGGACTCGGGAAGGCCCACTGGACATCTGGTAGGAGGTAGAAACACGTGGCACAGGGCAGCTGGAGCAAAAGTGACAGGGGCGGGTGCGCATGGTATGTTTACTGAGCAGGGTGGCATCGTGTGGTTGGATAACGTGTGTGTGTGTGTGTGTGTGTGTGTGTGTGTGTGTTGGGGGCGTGCGGAGTTGGTCTTCCTGGGAAATTAGGTTTGAAGGATGGGGCCAAATTGTGGAGGACACAGAATGCTACTTTGAATGTTAATTGCAAACAGGAAAGTGGAATGGATAATGAATAATGAATAAGGGATAATGAACGGCTCAGAGGGGAGCCACTGGACATTTTTAAGCTAGGGAATGGCCTTAAAAGCTGTTTTGGGGGAAGTCTGACAACAGCTGGGGGTTCTGTTGGGCAGCATGTGGTAGCCTATGGACTAAGAGCAGTAAGGCTTCTGCTGTGAATTAAAGCATTCTGGGTCACAGCGACCTACTTACAGTAACTTGAAGTCTGAAAACAAATGAATTCCCCAAAATACTAAGAAAAGTGATCTCAGCTGGCTGGCGTTTCAAGCAAGACTTCTACAGATGGTGTTAGGTACCGGGAGGGCTTCTTTCGTTCAGTTGAAAGCAGTTCTAATTTTTCATGGCATATTTTAATGCTGGAAACACATTTGAATATTCTTTTTCTTTCTGTTCCAGAAATAGGCTTGTTTGGGTTGCTCTGAACTCCTCTTCTGTGTTATACAGGTAGTGAATGAAGAGCGCGTCCGGAAAGACTTTGAATCCAGTGTGGATGTCGTTCAGGAAATTACCCTTAAGTCGAGGATCCGAGGGGCTGAAGACTGGGAGCCCCCCAGATTTCAAATCGTAGTTAATGTTCACCCACCACTGAAGTAAGTAAGTCTGGGTTGCTGTGAGGGCTTCCAGTCCAGATAACAAGGTGTGATAGGTCCCCTCTTTGTGGAAGTAGGGGAAGGGAAGAAAATTACACACGGAAGGATGAAGGAAAATTTGTTGTAGGAAAAGGAAAGTTGGGCACATTTTTCTAAATTAGCGTCCAAGCACCTTGTTTTTCATGGGTTTTGGGGGGGGTGCTAAGTAAATTTGACAAATTTAACCATGTCCTTTATTATGTATGTTACACAACAATTAAAAATTAAGTAGGTTTAAAGGGGATTTTTAAAAAGATTTTATTTATTTATCAGACAGGGATCACAAGTAGGCAGAGAAACAGGCGGGGCGGGGTGGGGGGGGCAGGAAGCAGGCTCCCTGCTGAGCAGAGCGCCCAATTCGGGGCTCTATCCCAGGACCCTGGGATTATGACCTGAGCTGAAGGCAGATTAACCCACTGAGCCACCCAGGTGCCTCTAAAGGGGATTTTTTTTAAGTGGCTAATATTGAACCTTAAAATTCATACACAATAACTTTAAAAGATTGCTCTATTTCCCAGGCCAACGTGAACTAAAATGGATAATTTTCTTTTAAAAGGAAAATCTTACCTTGAGGAGGGCTGTAGTTAAGAAATGCAACAGGATGGGGCACCTGGGTGGCTCAGTGGGTTAAAGCCTCTGCCTTAGGCTCAGGTCATGATCTCAGGGTCCTGGGATAGAGCCCCGCATCGGGCTCTCTACTCAGTGGGAAGCCTGCCTCCTCCTCTCTCTCTCTCTGCCTACTTGTGATCTCTGTCAAATAAATAAATAAAATCTTAAGAAAAAAAAAAAAAAAGAAATGCAACAGGATGCGTATAAAAATGTCTTTGTTCTCTAAGAAGTAATAAAATCCTAAAAGACAAAATGACAAAAGAGGGTGCAAAAGAAAAAAAAGAAATAAACTCATTTTTATAAATGTCTATGTATAAATGAAATACATAATAACTCAAGGTAATAGTTTCATTTGTTTCTGAGAGGATATGACATTGTAAGGGGACATTTTAACCACTTACAGTTTCTCCATTCCTCTTGGCTTATATTTAACGTGTTCCCAAACTGCAGCATAAGGAAGAGCCTGGGGGAGGGTCTTGCCTGCGGCCCATGGAAGTGCCCTAATAGGCTCTATCTTGTATTTTTTCTGTTTGAGAGAATGACAAGAAGGTGTCTAGAGTGCTTGGGCAGAAGAGCTCCTTCTCCTGGCTTGGGGAGGGGTCACTCTCCTCAGCAAGGGTTGTCTTTTCTCTAAAATGTCTCTACGTCCTCTCTAGGGCACATGGTTAGGGTTCTGCACATTTTTACCTTGGTCCATTTTTGCAGACCCTAAACTGTAACAAAATTTTACAACTTCCTTCATATTTCCAAATCACATATGGAGTTGTGGCGTCAAGAGTTCAGTAGAAGACACTGCAGTAGATGGTCGCTCTCCAGAAATGTCTGATACTTGGGTCTTATGTGACCTCTTATTCGTTTTTTTGGGTCCCTGTGTGAACTTCCCAGGCGTATCACCTCTTGGTGTTTCATCTCCCTGAACTTTTCTCCCTTGAGTTACATGTCTCCAGTTCTCACCGGTGGGGGTCCTGTGCATCTTGTAGTCTGGTGATAGTAGGGGTTTTTAAAAGACCCAGAGATCTCAAAATAAATAAATAAATAAATAAATAAATAAATAAATAAAACTAACAGGCTAAATAGTGATAAAATAAAAAAAATGACCCAGAAATCTCAACTAGAAAACTGTACTGAAGAATGCTATTTTTTTCCCAAATGAAAAAATGACGAAATTAAAGCCTTGAGCCCAGAAAAGCACCCTGATGTCAGTTTCTTGTCCAGTCAGTGAAAAATGCTCTGTTGGCTATTTCTGAACTGTAACTGTGATCCTTTTCTGTGTGCAGGAAGGAACTCGTGGTAGCAACCCAGAATTTTTTGTGTGCTGGCTGTGGAACTCCAATAGAACCTAGTAAGTATGGGCAGTGGGTTACCCGTTGAGGACGCAATGACAGGGCCAGGAATGGCAAAGTTGGAGAGTGTGCTGTTTTTGTGAGAGATGCCTTGGGTGGAGTTGTTATAGGAACTTCAACTGCTGCCTTCTCTTTCCTGAAGAGGTCATCGTGACCTATAAGGCTGTGTGGCTGGCCTGTTAACTTATCTCCTGGTTCTCTTGCCCTTGAGCCCTCAGTTCCAGCCACACGGCCTCCCTGCTGGTCCTTGAAGGAGGCAGGCTCATGCCTGACTTAGGAACTTGCTTTTCCGGTTTTCACTCTCCCGAGGATGACATCCCTATGGCTGGTTCCCTCACTCGACGTGAGGAGATGTTCTCTGGCCACCCTGTTGAAGATGCCAACATTGCGACATTCCTGGCCACAAACATGTGTACACTTTACTCTCCCTACTTATTTTTCACTCGAGCACTTACCTTCCTAAAATGCTCTTCGAGATTTTACAGATTTTGCTAATCGTTGGTCTGCGTCCCTGTCTCGATTCTAAGTTCCAGGAGGACAGACGTGTTGTCTGTTTTGTTCATTGCTTTGATCCCCTGCTCCTACAAGAGCACCTGGCACACAGTTGTTCCTCAAAAGGTATTTGTTGAGTGCCTGAATGGCTTGTATCAAGGAGCTGGCCAAAGCCCTCCGAGAGGATTTGGGGAGGTGGCTTGAGGGATCATTCCTTGGCCAGCTGGGGGCCTAGAAAGTCAGACTTCTTCGAGTCAGAAATTCAAATTGCCCACTGAAGACTGCCAGTCACATATTCTGCTTGTGAGTGTATCCACAGGTCTGGCGTGTAAAAGGCTGGGGAGAGGAGCTTTGCTGGAAAGGGTTCCTTTGGCCTTTGATAGGAAGTCTTGGAAGGAAAAAGACTTTGAACACAGAAATCTGTCTGGGATTCCTTCTACCATATTGAATGACAGTGCCCGCCCTTCATCACAGTTGTAACTGGTTTCCTGGAAAGGAAGGACTCATCCTCCCAACTAGTCTAGTAGAAATCATGTCTGTTTGGTTAACACCCCCCATATGCTGGTGCCTCAGGATGGAGTGCATGCTTGAGTGCATGAGTCAGAAACTATGAACACATGACTGTGATTCTGCCAACTTTTAAACAATCTCTCTAAGTTCATTCAACTACAGAGATGTAGGCCTGCACTGGTTGTGTGAACATGGTCCTTCCCTCAGGAAGCTCGCTTCCAAGAAGGCAGAGGCATCAGGCAAGTGAACAGCAAGTACGATGCTTACAATGAAAAAGAAAGTCAAGAGTGCTGTGGGATTTACTTCATGGGAACTGAATCTGGGCTTGAGGGGGCTGGGAGGGAGAAGTTCTGTAGGGAAGTGATTGTCCCAGGAAGAGTGTGTGTGTGTGTGTGTGTATTGTGGGAGTAAGGGTCACCCTGAGCAAAGGACCGGCAGCAACTGCTGGGAAGTCCTGCGTGAGCAGAGAGTAGTAAGGAGAGAAGAAAGCTGCTCACAGGTGCCCAGGGCATAGACGGCAGATGCACTTTAAGACACGGAGGCAATTTGGACTTTTCCTGTGAACTTCCTATATAGTTCTTAGGATATATTTTGACTTCTTAAAATTTTTAAAAAGATTTTGTTTATTTGTTTGAAAGAGAGAGAGCAAGCACAAGCAGAGGGGAGAGGCAGAGAGAGAGAGAGAAGCAGATTCCTCGCCTAGCAGGGAACCTGAAGCAGAGCTCGATCCCAGGATCCTAAGATCATGACCTGAGCCACAGTGAGATGCTTAACCGACTGAGGCCCCCAGATGCCCCTTGAGTTTTTACTTGAAGATATTTTTGAACTTCCGGAAGAGTTGCAAAAATAGTATTCTATATTCCTTTCATCCAGCTTCCCCTCACATTAGCATCTTATAATCATCAGAGTAAAATTACCAACTGAGGGCTTCGCGTTGGTACAGTCCCATTCACTCAGGCACAGACTGATTCAGATCTCACCCATGACCTTGATCTGCTCCCAGGTTCAGTTCAGAGCTGCACAAGGCATGTAGTTGTCTGCTCTCCTTGGGCTCCTCCAATCTCACACCTGTTGAACCATTTGAAAAGTATGCAGAGAACGTGACAGCTTACCCTTTAATATTCCAGCATGTTCTAAAAATAAGGATGATGAACAGTTAGCACACCAAAGGAAATGAGTAACAATTCTCTAATACTCTCTCTTACTAGTCCATATTCATTTGTTGTTCTCACGATGTCATTTTTGTAGCCAATTTTTCTATCCAGCTTCTAACCGAGTTTCAGACACTGCATTTAGTCATTATTTCTCTTTAGCCACCTCTATTCTAGAACTCCACTGTCCAGCATGGTAGCCACTCCCTCATGTGGCTATTTAAGATTTAATTTAAATTAATTGAAGTTAAAAATCCAGTTCCTCAGGGCGCCTGGGTGGCTTAGTCAGTTAAGCATTGGCCTTCGGCTCAGGTCAGGGTCTTGGGATCGAGTCCCACATTGGGCTCTCTGATCAGCTGGGAGCCTGCTTCTCCCTCTGCCTGCCACTCCACCTGCTTGTACTTTCTCCCTCTCTGTGTCAAATAAACAAAGTATTTAAAAAAAAGATCCAGGTCCTCAGACACCCTAGCTACATTTCAAGTGCTCAGTAGCCACATGTGGCTTGTAGCTACTACATTGGACATCATAGGCTTAGAAGAGTCCCCTCCACCCAGAAAGTTCTCTTGGACAGCACTGGTCTAGAATTTGTACTTCCAATATTTTTTTTTTCCTGTGGCACTGACTTTTCCTCCAATGAGAACAGTTGTGGTTTAAAGCAGGGCTTCTCGACTTCAGTACCACTGACTCTGTTGAAGAGCTGTCCTGTACATTCTAGGACGTTCAAAAGCATCACTAGATGCTACTGGTTGCTCTCCAGTTATGACAACTGGAAATATCTTCAGATATTTCCACATATTCTTAGGGAATCATCCCTGGTTGAGAACACCTGGTTTAGGATGCGTCGTTTAGCTCTATTTTAATTAAAGGACTGAAGAAACCAAAAGAGAGAGACATCATTTATTCTGTATTGATAGTATAGTACTTAGTAGAGAGTCAATGAAATTTGATGAGTGAATGACCGGACATTGAGATTTTAGGATTGTAGATTTTAGGAAAAGATGAATTATATCAGGAAAATTTATTGGTCCCATCTGTTCCCCTTTCTCTTTCCATCCTGCTAAGTTTGATCAGAAATGTAGAGTGGAAGGGCCAGAGCATACCTTCCTTTCTGCCCATTTTATATAAAATGTATCAAGTCCCTGTCACAAGCCAAAAAATACTCATCATCTGACAAATCAGAAATTGTAATCCAGGGTAGGAAATAGACACATACAACTGACTTCTCAAGATTTGAAATTGAAGAACTCAAACATAAAGCATTTAATGAGTTCTTAACAAGAATTCGTCAACCCTAGTTATGTGTCCTTATAATTGAACCTGGTTGTTTATGATTCCATATTTACAGATTTACCTACTGGATGAATTTTATTGGTGGTCACAGAATCATTACGCATGGTGTTTTCACAGTCATGCCCAGATATGCACAAAGCACCAAAAATTTGAGTTGCCTGAAATTTGAGTTGCCCAAAGCACACGTTTCCAGCTGAAGGCCATGCTCTGCCTTCTGGTTTTCTCTCTCATACTGTGAACAAGACCTTCTCATGGTTTATTGAATGCCTTTTTTATTTTGTTACAGCTTTGCATTTTTTGTTGATGAGTTAGCTATTTAAAATATCCCCCACATATGGTACTGAAGTGCTTCTAAGCACGAGAAGGATATGATTTGCTTTATGGAAAATATACATGCATTAGATAAGCTTCATTCAGGCATGAGTTAGAGATAGTGCTGTTGGTCCTGAGCAAGGATATAACAAAAATATAACAAAATAATATATTGTTCGCAATGTATATATAAGGTTGTTACTGTTGGATTAGCGTTGATAATATATAAAAGGTTGTTAAAAATAAATTATAACAAAATACATTAGATATGGTGTTTTTAAACAGAAAACACACATAAAGCAAGGTTATGTATTGACCAGTTGGTGAAAATGGTACCAGAGGGTCACAGAAGCCTAAACCTGTTTTTCCCTCAGGAGCATACATACCTGTTTTGACAAATTAGGTGTTCATGGCACCTTTACAGAACATAAACTATTGTAAATAGTAAGAATCAATGGGTGCAACCGGGGTCTGAGGGATAATCTGGGCAAGCGCAAAGGTGTTAGCTCCTCGCCCTTTCTCTCCGTTGCATGCGGCAGAGGGTGAGGGGGCCGTGATGGCCAAAAGCTGGAGCTTCCGGCCAGACGTGGGTGGGAACCCCACTAGCCTGCTCCCCGAGTGTCTCTTCATTCCCTGTCTGGGCTCTCATCAGTGAAATGGGACATAATAGCCCCTGCCTCTTATTGGTTCGAGCAGAGAATGACACAGTGTAGGTGAGAATTTTAACCAGAGTGTAACACAAAGTCGGTGCTCAGTAAGGGATAACTCCTGCAGTCACTCGGGCCTTGTTTATTGATTGATTGATTGGTTTTATATTTTATTTTACTTTATTTTTGTAAACATACGTGCAGAAGCATATAGGACTAGCAGTGTACCTAACTCACTGAAAGCGCTCGTCATTCAAGTAATGTCTCCTTTCATTAAAATACAAGCGACCTTGTTTATTCTGGAAGCTGGGGCAAAGAAACTAGATTTAGAATCTTCAGTGTACCAGGTGCTGTGGTAGCTGCTTTGCCATCCATCCTTCCATTTAATCTGATGATGATGATATCATCCTCGCCCATCTTAGGCTCCAAGGTTGAGGGCGGGACACTGTGGAGACTTAACTGAGTTGCTGTCTTCTTCTTAAACTGGGTGGCAGGTACACAGGGACTTGATGCATTTGTCCCTACACCTTTTGCTTGCCCATATATTTGGTTAGATATATTTCGGAAACCAATGCGTGCTCATTTGAGCAAATTAAAAAAATGCAAAAGAATGAAAAATCCTTTCTCCTGCCCTCTGGAAGTGTTCACTTTTGGCTTTTTGGTGGGGATCCTCTTGGACTGTGTATGTGTGTTTTTAGAAGCAAAATCACGATCGCAGTGTAAGCATCTGGAACTGGATGTCCACTGCCTACACTCATCCATGCATTCGTGGGCTCTCTGTCATTTCATTGTTGAGGGCACCATGCCTGTCTAGCTGGGTGCTTCGTAATGTATGTTCAGATTGCTGTAACGTACTGTAATGGGTACCTGTGTCTCCACATGTGCATGTTACCATTTCTGTCTGGTGTCACCAAAGCAGGAGTCCCAGTACACATCAGAGTTCAAGTATATCGTGGAAATGTCCTCCTAGAAAGTCCCCTCAGGTCAGCCCTGAGAGTGAGTTTCCGCCCCTCTGCCCCTCGCCGGCCCTGGGTCCTCTACCTCTGTGACGGTCTCCTGCAAAACCAAGCATTCACCCTTTCGACACGCACGTCCTTGCTGCTGAGATCGTTTCTCAGGTCATTCCTCGTCAGCTGCACTCCCTGTTTCCATGTATCGCCTGTTGCCGTCCTTGGTGCATCTCTGTAATGTGTTTGCCCTGGGCTTATCCAGGAAGTCTTTAAGGTGCTGCTCCCTAAGGTGTCTCCAAAGTGTGCCTGACGATTTACCAAGCACTTTCCGTAGGTGTGATAGCCCATAACCTGGTCCTGAGCTGCTTTTTATAGCTTCAGGATAGTTAGCCTGAAAGGGTTCCACCAGCCCTCAGGCTGCCGGCGGGCAGGAGGCAGAGGGTAGACTCCCACCGATTTCTGGACTCTAAACCTCCTGTTCTTTTGCCTACACTGCTGTTTACAATGCCTGTCTTCCAAATTCAGGAGTCTTTGGGGTGGCTTTCTCTTTTTCTGACACCTGTTTTTGGAAAGCAGGGCTCCTGAATGGCCATATAATACACAGCCTCGGAGCTTTCTCAGAGGCTCTGAGGGCACGTACGATGTTAGCAGCACAAACCCTGCCATCTGGGTCTTGAACCTCACAAGAATGGGAAGCGGTGGGGGGAGGCGGGCAGAGGGCAGTGGGTTTGCCATTCGCCAGCTGAGGTGAGGCATTCTCACCCTCCCGTGGGCTCTTGCAGAGTTTGTGAAGCGGCTCCGGTACTGTGACTACCTGGGCAAGTACTTCTGTGACTGCTGCCACGTCTACGCAGAGAGCTGCATCCCTGCGCGGATCCTGACCACGTGGGACTTCAGGAAGTACTACGTCAGCAATTTTTCCAAACGGCTGCTGGACGGTCTAGGGCCCCAGCCCGTTTTCAATTTGCTGAGCATCGGCCACGGCCTGTATGCCAAGGTCAAGGAACTGGACAGAGTGAGGGTGAGCATTGGCCTCGGCGGGGGAGGCGGGGCCGCTGGCGCCAAGGGACCTGCGGCCGCCAGTGCACCTTGCAACCTTGCACCGTCTCAGGGGACACAACCGGACCCTCCAAAGGGCGGGTTTGCTGCCAGCCACTTGGAGCTTTATTTTCCAAGGCCCGGTACCAAATTCCCTATGTAGGCATCGTTTTGCGTTTATCACATCGATTTTGACATTTATTTATTATTAGTTTTTAAAATAAAATTATGTTTAAGGGGTAGAGCATGATAATTTGATGTTCAACAAGTGAAATAATTACTAGTCAAGCTAATTAGCATCTCCGTCTCCACAGTTAGGGTTTGTGTGTGTGTGTGTGTGTGTGTGTTGGGAGCACTGCAAGTTTCCAGTGTTCAATACAGTATTATTAGCTGTAGTCCTCATACGATCTATTAGACCTGTAGACTTGTTCATCCTACGTAACTGCACCTTTGTTCCCTTTGGCCAGCATCTCCCCATTTGCCTCACCTCCCTGTCTCCCTGTTCAACTCTCTGCTTCTTTTAAGATTCCTCCTGTAAGTGAGACCATGCAGTTTTTTTTCTTTCTGTGTCTGTTTGATTTCACTGAGCACGATGCCCTCCGGTTTTATCCCTGTAGCCACAAAAGGCAGGACCTCCATCTTTCACAGACAGTTTTGTGTTTTCCTCAAAGAAGGTCCCCCGTGGTTGTGTAAGCCTCAGGCTTCACACAACTTGGGTTTCTACTGGACTCTGTCATGAACCCCTGCTAGAGGGACTGTTTGCGTGTCTTAGAGTTGTAGCATTTCGAAGTTAGAACTAACATTTACATTTGATTTGTACATTTTCTGTGTCGTTGATTGCATTAACTTCTTCCCCTGTTTGGGTTCTCACATTAGGAAACCCGGGAACAACTTTTTCATATCAAGAAGCTGTTGAAGACCTGCAGGTTTGCTGAAAGGTACTGATGTTGGCTGGGTCCATCCACGCCTGAGGTTGGGAGGGCTGGGAGCCTCTGCATACCTACACACACCTGCCAGTCCCTTGGGTACCAACTGCTTCCAGGTCCTTCAATCCACAGGGCTCCTTAGCACAGCAACTCCCTCGGGCCTCTTCTTGATGATCCAGACCCTTTAGCTAAAGTTGCTGAATCTTCTGGCTCACTAGTAATGAACTTAACGTGTTAGAAGAATCGGCCAGAACAAGGATGAAATAACTCCAGCCGGCGGCCTTACTATGATTACTGTTGTTATTTTAAGTTGTGGCCAAACACGCATAACAAAATATACCATCTTAACCATTTTAAGTGTACAATTCAGTGGCATTAAGTACATTCACATTCTTGTCCAACCGTCACCACCATCCATCCACAGAATTTTTTCTCTTGCAAAACTGAAACTCTGTATCACTTAGCAATAACTCCCTCCTCCCTCGCTCCTCCTGCCCCTGGCAACCACCATTCTCCTTACCGTCTCTATGGACTCACTCCTCTGGGTGACTCCTGGAAGTGCAGCCACAGAGTATTTGTGCTTTTGTGACTGGGTTATGGCACTCAACATAATTTCTTGGAGAAACGCCCATGTTGTAGCATGGGTCAGAAGTTCCTTCCTTTTTTAGGGCTGAAAAATATTCCATTATATGTACCTACCGCATTTTGTTTATCTGTTCAGCCACCTTGGGTTGCTTTCACCTTTTAGCTGTTGTGACTAGAGGTGCTCTGAGCAGGGTGTATCGATGGCCTTTTTAAAAAATCCCCGATGGAGGGCGTGTCAAACTGTTGTTTCTGTTTCGTACTTTATAGTATCATGTGGTGTTAATTTTGGTATGGTTCTCTTACTGGTAGATTTTATTTTTTTAAGATTTTATTTATTTGACAGACAGAGATCACAAGGAGGCAGAGAGGCAGGCAGAGAGAGAGAGAGGGAATCAGGCTCCCCGCGGAGCAGAGAGCCCAATGTGGGGCTCGATCCCAGGACCCTGGGATCATGACCTGAGCTGAAGGCAGAGGCTTAACCCACTGAGCCACCCAGGCACCCCTTACTGGTAGATTTTTAATCTAATAGATTTTAATATCTTTATATAAAAATAGATTTTAATATCTCTATAGATAGTATACTATCTCTATACTCTATAGAGTATAGATAGTAAACTAGATAGATTTTAATACCTCATAGATACTTGGATTTTTAATACCATTAGTTATTTAAAAGACCGGGCTTTAGATGAATCGCTGTGCACATCCATAATATGTCCTTAGAATAAACTTATAGCGGTGGAATTTTGGGGAGCCATGGCATAAAGGTATAGGCATGAATTCAATGACAGAGATATAATTTTTTAAGTGAGAAAAGAGGTTACTTAAGGGGTTAAGATTATTTGTTATAATAGACAGGATCATAGTTTTTTTTAAAATTGTTTCATTTTATTATTATTTTTTTAAGATTTTATTTATTTACTTATTTACCAGAGAGAGAGAGAGCACACAAGTAGGGGGAACAGCAGGCAGAGGGCGAAACAGGCTCCCCACATCAAAACCGATGTGGGACTCGACCCCAGGACCCTGGGGTTATGACCTGAACAGAAAGTACATGCTTACCCGACTGAGACACCAAGGCGTCCCCCCAAAATTGTTTTGTTTTAAAGCTGCTTTCACTTTCTGATCTTTAATGATAATGTACTATATCTTTAATATAGTATTAAATAGTATTAAATAATGTATTAAATAGTATTAAATAATGTATTGCCTTTGAATTAAATTTCTTGGGGAGGAGCACATCTCCTGTAGTTATTTGGCCTTAAGCTCTACCTCATGGCAGTGATGTGACAGGTTAGCTACGTCTCAGGCTGTCAGTTTTCTTGCCTGTAACATATAACAATCCTCATAATTATTACTGTCTACCAAAATTTCTTGAGTATCCATTCTGTGCTTCAGATAAAAAGTCTGTGGTACTCATGTTACATCCAGGGAGAAAGCACAAAGCTCTTATCGCCAGACCATGTGTTAGACATATACACATGGTGCCGCACAGAAGAGGCAACAGTTAGGTCCTACAGGGCGGGGCAGGGAGGAGGACCACAGAGCTTCCCGGAGAAAAAGCAGAGTTTAAAGAGCAAGTCAGACTGAAGAAGTGTCAGGGGTCCCCCTCCAGAAGAAGCAGTGTGAGTGAGCATCTCAGGCTGGATGGAGAATTCAGCACAGATTGGCCTGTTGGAATGTCAAGTCCAGCGTAGGCAGTGGCTGGCTCGGGAATGAGTGCGTGGCGCCACTAACAGATATAGGGGATTCAGGAGGAGATAAGTAGGGGTTGGAGAAAGATGCAATCCATATGTGACTGCCCTTCGGACACACAGGTGGCTACGATGAGCTCACAGTTGGATGCTTGAGTCTTGGGCTCGGTGCTGGGGTCCTGGCTGGGCAAGTCACGCACCTGCCTATGAGCAGTGATCCTCCTGCTGGCCGGACAACAGTCAGCAGGCAGATGGACTTGAAACTGAGCTGGAATGAATGAGGTCGTCTTTTTTTTAAATCTCAGTACATGTTTTTAAGACTTGAAAAATAACTGTGCAGCTGTCTTTTGCTGAGAATCTCCATGGGCAGGCTGCGAGAGATGTTTTTCTGATGGCTTAGCTTTTTGAAATCCACTTTTAGGGAATTTTAGGTTTCTGGCTTCCAAACAAACTTGCAGAATGTCAGACGGTGAGCCAGGTTCACTTGCTCTTGGGCTTTCTTTTTTTTTTTTTTTGAACTGAGTTAAAAAAATAATCAAGTGTGAGTGCCAGAGAAAACCCCCGCCTGCTCGGCCTCCTTGTGTCACAGCCTCTGTGTGGGTGGCTGTCCGACCTCCTCTTTGTTTCCTCCCCGGCAGCGCGCTAAAGGAGTTTGAGCAGGTGCCGAGGCACCTGACTGATGAGCTCCACCTGTTCTCCCTGGAGGATCTGGTCAGGGTCAAGAAACGGCTGCTGGTGCCCTTGCTCAAGGACATTCTAAAAGCTTCCCTCGCGCATGTGGCCAGCTGTGAGGTAAGGCTCCCCTGGGACAGGTGTGACCCTGAGCTGTCCCTTACCTTTTAAGGCCTGGGATAGGTGTTCTGCACCTTACCTCATTTAACCACCACCGACTGTGAGGGAAGTGCGGGGAACACTATTTCCAGATGAGAGAAATGAGGGTTGAGCTATTTGGTAACAGCCAAGATCGTCATGCTGGCCCGTGGCAGGGCTGGGAATGCAAGCGTGGGCCAGTCGACTTCGTGTCAGGGCCAAGTGCTGCTGGGGACCTTGCTTGACGCCCATCTTTCTGGACGCACCAAGGACAGCCATGTGGACTCAGGATCCCGGGGACTAGGAGCTCTGTGTCTGCATGAACTCAAAAATTGTAGAACAGCCCTCAGAAATAAGGTCATTTGAAGGCCCACGTATAAAGTCATGATCTTTCCCTGGCGTCTTAGATTAAATCTCTCCATGCAAAACAGAGGCACACGTACCGTTCACATCCATTTATTTACTCTACTCAAGTGAGATCTAGTGTCCCGGTCCTTCTAGAGGCCGGGATGCCAGACACTTAACGATGGAGGTTTATAAAGTTCTGTGAAAGTAGTTACTTGACTTCTCCATCAAAAGCATCGTTGCCAAGGAGGATTTTAACTTTTTGGCCCCCTTCTCTTACAGCTGTGTCAAGGAAAGGGCTTCATCTGTGAATTTTGCCAGAGTACAGCCGTCATCTTCCCCTTTCAGACTGAGACGTGTAGAAGATGTGCAGGTATCTTATTAACTTCATAATGCACGCTTGATAATAGCTTAATAAACGGAAGTGCACGATGAGCTTAATAGCAGTTTAATCACTTAAGCACATTGTTGTTGGAAGTATGATGGTGCTAGTGCATGCGTGTATGTAGGGTAGGACCTCATGGAGTTTTGGGTGTGTGGGGAAGAGAATTTGGGTGAGGCGGGGATGACGGGGGACATCTCCCCATACAGGAGGGAAGAGTGGTTCCCCCTTTTGCCTATGGCCCAGTTCTTTCCCACCAGGGCAAGCCGTAGCCACTGCCCCAGTTTTAGAATTGGATTACGGTCATGCTTAAGGCTGAGATGCTGTCCTTGACCCCTCTTGTACTCCAAGGGCAGTTTGAGTCGTCATCACCGAGACCACGTAGCCCAAAAAACCTAACGTGTTTACTACCTGGCTCTTCCCAGCAGAGATGCTCAGATCTTGTTAGATTGTCTGTATTGATGCTTGAGGAAATCCTGTGACCTCTCAGCTGTTTCTTGGGAGAGATCAGATCGTGCATTCTGCCTTTACCCTTGATAAGAGTCATTCCTCCCCTTTACCCCTCCAGCACCAACTTCCCGAACACTTTAGGCAGGATCGCAGGGGAGGCTCCCCAGCAGAGAAACTCCAAAGCACGGATCTGTGTGCAGAGAGCTCACCGGGGTGTGATGTTAGGCTCAACACCCGTTAGGGTGTGAAGTCAGCAGGACTCGGCAGAGGAGGAGGCGAGCCATTGTGTGGTAGCAATGGAGGGTCAGCATGTCTCACAAGACGCTCTGAAACAGGATGGCTTGCATGTTGTCACATACTGGGGACAGGGGCCAGGCAAAACCTTTTAAACTGCATGTTGACCAGTCACCCGATGTAGGCCAGTGTCGGCCAAGGGAGAGGACCTTGAGGGAGGGAGGCAGGTCTCTCCAGTTTGGGCATTTCCAGTTAGGGCCGCCTCCTGAGCTGTCAGTCACCAACACTCACCATGTTCATGGCACACTGGGGACTTTAGAATCTGTCCCTTCCAACCTGCCTCATTTCTTGTTGGACGACGGGTTTCTGGACCCAGACCACGTCTCTCCCCAGGGTGGGGATGAGCATTTGTATGTATGTGAGAAGACAAGATAGGCTGCTCGCTGATGGCTGTCCTCCTGCTCTAGGGTGCAGAGCGTGCTTTCACAAGCAGTGTTTCCAGTCCTCCGAGTGTCCCCGGTGCGCACGGATCACAGCTCGGAGGAGACTTTGGCAAAGTTTACCTTCTGCAGCAACATGATGCCTGAGTATTTTGGGAAAGACTGTTCAACATGCCTTAGAACACCGATTCCTGTCTATCATTGATCAGATTGTTGCAGATGTTGAGTACTGTATATTAAGGGAAAAAAGTGGCCAATATTGTTTTTTATTATATATATTTAATGTTTTAAAAAGAATGCACTTTTTTGGGTTATTAAGCGTAGGTTTATTACTGGTGGTTTTGTTTACAAATGTTCAGTGTTTTTGCTGCTGCTGGGTTTTTTTTATGAGTTTTTTTTATTACTTCTTCAATCGTATTTGAGCGGTTGTATGTAGCTGATATTGGAGCCTATTTTTGTATGAATTGTAACTGACAAATGACTCCATTTGTCTTTCTCTCAAGCTTGTTTTGTGGAATGGATTGGTACTCTCAGTGAACAAAAATGCAGCCAACTATCTGTCTACTCCCGGGTTTTTTCCAACTTAAGTGCCGTTTTGTAATCGTGTTCTAGATTTTCCTTACTCTAGGGTGGGTAGAGAGAGTACACGTTACTTCCGCAGGTGCACCCATTTCAAGACGAGCTGGAGCTGCTCAGCGGTGCCTGGAGCTGCTGTCTGAAGCAGGAGCCTGTACGCCGCGCCCTTAGAGACGCACAGACCCGCGCGGCACTTGTCATCCCTCTTCCGCACACTGAGTCAGGGGTGCGCGGCTAGGTAGAACTTCATCCCTGCCCTTTAGGATTTTGTCTCATCAGTATAAAACTGAACATAAGGTATTTACAGACTTAAATCGTGGGAAACTACTGTTAATGAACAATGTGATTTTAGTAATAATAAAATCATAGACATCAATTAAAAAGGCGAGGCAAATCGCTAAACCGTTATGAATTTATTTTTCCTATATTCTTTTATGTATATGCTTTCTTGAGACATGCGAGTCTGTGTTTGTTTGTTTGTTTCCCTTCTACCTTCTGTGTACTCTCGCCTACTTGAGAGGGGTCCTGGGCCCGGGTCCCTTTCCAGCCCATCTTTGCCCAAACCCCATCCAGTCATGTGTGTGTGTGTGTGTGTGTGTGTGTGTGTGTGTGTGTGTGTTGTATTCAGTAGGATAATATCGAGCAAATGAAAGAAATGAGTGCGTCTACCAATCCCACGAATCTCATCCTGTCACTTGTTTTCATATCCTAGATGCACCTGGGGCTGGGCTCTCATTTATTGTTTAAGCCAGGCCCCTCTCTCTCTCTTTTTAAGATTTTATTTATTTATTTGAAAGAGAGAGCACAAGCAGGGCGAGTGGCAGAGAGAGGGAGAAGCAGGCTCCCCACTGAGCAGAGAGCCTGATGCAAGGCTCGATCCCAGGACCCTGAGGTCATGACCTGAGCCGAAGGCAGATGCTTAACCACCTGAGCCACCTAGTCAACCCAAGCCAGGTCTCTTTCCAATAGAAATTTAGGTACATGGGATAAGATAAATAAGATCAAATTTAAAGCAGTGTTTTATTCCTACCTGTAACTTCTATTCATTCCTTCTTAGGAATTCAGAGTCCGAGTGCTCTGTTAATAATCCTTATACCATCTCCATAGTTTGTGTCAGCGTCTTCATTTCACAAGCAAGACAACCGGCTGAGAGAAGAGAAATGACCTAGGTCCCCAGAGGTGGTGCAGGGGAGAGCTAGCTCTGGCATTTGAGTCCGCCTGCCTCCGAAGCCCACATTCCTAGCCCCTACCCACGTGGTACCGTTTTGAGATAATATAGAAGCAAAACCAATCCGAGCTTGTAAGTGCTGGTCAAACCTTAGCTAGCGCCATGGGGCCGAGGGCTTTCTCACTCGCGCCCTTGTGTTGATTTGAGGAACTTTCTGCGGCTTCCTCGTTGCCTGAAGGACTCTGTGTCCAGGCTGCTGTGTTCGCAAGGCACCGGAATGTGGACATGTGTGAGACGCATCTCTGATGTTGAGGAAGGAGGAGTGCCCAGCAGCTGCCAGGAAGTGATGCCTTTGATTTTTTATTTTGAGGAAGAATGAGGCAGTATACATAGCCACTCTGTGGGTTTGGCTGAGATTCAGTCCCTCCCCACTGTGGTCACAGATGTTTCTTCCCAGTGAGGTGCCCGTTAGAACCCAGAAGTGGCCTCAGGGCATGTGCAGCAGGCCTGTGGGGAAGTGATCAGTTGTGACATACATTGTTCTTTAACGGGCCTGACTCACTGCCCTGGTTTTTCCGTGCAACTCCTTCCTGGCTGCCAGAGGAAGATGAAGACTTGGTCTTTCTCATCAGATTCGTTACGTGCTGTGAGGTAGCAAATTGCTGTGCGGTGATCCCAATGATCGGTTTTAACTTTACACTGGTCTCTTGGAAAATTCCAGTAACGTATCCTTTATAGTCATGATTCACAGCTGCAGGAGGGAGTTATACTGAGGGATATGGAGCGAGGAGGGGTGAGGAGGAGGAGTGAGACATCTCAGAGATATTCTAGTGGGTTGACTTGGGTGAGAATTAAGGGATGGATTCCCAGATCTGCTGCTTTGAATTCATGGGATTCTGCAAGTTGCTTAAATGCTCTGTGCGCTCCCGCCTCTGTAAAATGGGGGGTCATAAGCATATGCAGTTGCCGTGAGGATTAGACATGGAAGCACCCAGCAAAGGGCCTGGTACAGCAATTATTAAGTGGTAATAATTAGGTCAAGACAAATTAAAAACCGAGTTATACCAACTATTTTCTGTGTCTCTCTGAGTAAATTACTCTGTGTCTCCATTTAATATGCGGATTATTGTGGGCTGAATTGTGTCCCCCTGTGCACCCCAAAAAAAGTTGAAGTTCTCACTCCAGGTATGTTTGAATGTGGCCTTATTTGGAAATAGGTCGTTGATGATGTGATTAAGATGAGGTCATGCTGGATTGGGGCAAATCTTGCTCTAATAACTGGTGTTCTTATAAGAAAAGGGAAAATCTGGATGGAGATACAGACACAGAAGTTCCAGGGAGAATGCCTGCCATGGGGCCATGTGTCTATAAGCCAAGGAACATGGAGGCCTGCAGGCAAGCAGCAGACCCTAGAAGGGAGGCATGGAGCAGATTCTCCCTCGAAGCCTCAAGAAGGAACCCCACCCTGCAGACACCTTGACTTTGGACTTCTAACTTCCAAAATGGTGAAAGAATAAATGCTGTTGTCTTAACCACTCGATTTGTGGTCACTTGTTGCCACAGCCCTGGGAGACCAATGCACCAACATTTGGGGGCATCAGGAGGGCTAGAAGATGAGTGAGTGTCACAGTTTCTGATGTCCTCCAGTTCTCTGCCTCTTCCCTTCAGACGTCAAGACTCAGAATGGTAACAATGGCATGGAAACTATAGCATCTCTCGACCTGTGGGTGTCTGTATGGGTAGAGATCCCCACGCACATGACAATGGGGACCGAGCAGCACCATCACCTCTCCTACTCCGATCTGTGAGAACTGGAGAGAACCACTGACCTCAGGTGCCCGGGGATAGCCATGAGCTTCGAAGGTGCTGGCTTGAATCGTCATGGGGGTGGCTGGGGGAAGTGGCTCTTACCTCACATCAGCAGATGAATCCATCCTGATTTTCAGATTTCACAGAAATCAGAATATACCTTCAGACCCATCTCGAGGGGGCATTGATGGCAAGTGTTCAAAAGGCCCTGCTTTCCCTCTTTGCCTACACAGGCTGGAAAGCACTGGCGCTCGCAGCTGGCCACACTCATGGAGTCTGCGTGTAACGGGGACGGGGTCTAGCAGCCTTGCCCCATCCCAGGTCCCTGTGGAGGACCTCAGAGAGGGAGAGAGACTGTCTAATAGAAGACATTGTGGTGTCCTGTGGAGTAACTGGTTGGGGACAAAGGAGGTCACTTCCGTAGCTCTTTGCTGTAGCTGCTTAGAACGTCAGCCTAGGGCTCCAACTTCAGATCAAGTCTGAGGCATCACTGGGACACCCGTGAGGCAGGGGAGAAGATCCATGTTGCTGTGGAGAAAGATCCATTACAAAGGCCATGAAGGAGATAAGCAGAACGTGTGTCAAATTATGTACTGGAGCAGCCCAGAGGCAGTGTGATAGACGAGCACAGAACTGAGGGGTTCGGCTGGGGAGGAAGCCAGAAAGGTTAGCAGGACCCAGAACGTGAAGCCTAGTGAACATGGAGCCTAGTGAATATGGCGGGCTTCGGACTCTGCAGGAGGCAGGAAAGCTTTGAAGGATTTTGAGAGAGGCTCACAACTCAGCCTCTACACAGGAAGGTAATGCTGTGTCAGGGTTGAGGATGGATGGGAGCCGGAGTTAGAGGCTGACAAGCGGAGAAGATGAGGTTCGGAACCCGGGCTGTCATGGAAGAAACGGGAAAGGAAAGATGCTCGAAAAGGCAGAGGAAGAACTGGCAGGAGGGTAACGAGGCCCTCCTTCTCAGGCATAGAATTCGGGGGACCCTGAAAACTCAAGATTCAAGACAAATCATGTTTTGTGTAATATTTTTAGAAATTAATGTCAAAAAAATTAATGTTGAATAAAATATCAACATTTCAAATAAAGACAGGACCTTACTGTGCCTTACTGTGCCCGGGCTCACCTCGGCCCCACACATCTGCCCGAACCCCAGCCAGGGGTGGGGGGGGGCAGTGGAGGGACACAGGAGACCCTGTGGCCACCGGCAAATATGTTGAGAACTGAGGCAGCTGGGCAGGAGGTAGGAGGGGAAAGGCCCCACAAACCTTTGCAGAGCCCATGCCAGAAGGCAAATGCAGGCCCTCATACCAGACACTTAAATATGTAAAGATTATACTAGATTTATTTTATCCTCCTACCGCGATGCATAGCTCTTCATGAGGACGCAGGAAGACAGGTTTGAATTGAGAACCTCCGAGTCCTTGGTGCTCTGCTCTGGAGCTCGAGGACTCAGGGCTAGCTGAGGCCTGGCCTCTTTCCCTTCCCGCCTCTGGCTCCATCCCACTGGCTGCCGCTCCCTGGTCTTGGTGGGGGCAGCACAGTTCACCTTCAAGAGACCGGACCAAGGGCAAAGTCCAGACTATCTACTGTAAGTGGTCTGGGGCTACAGGGCAGGCAATCCCGGGGTGCACAGAGCACCGGATCTAAGCACAGTGAACCCAGGTGGGGGGAAGGTGGGGGGGGGGCAAGACGAGGGGGGAAGAGCAGCCCTGGGACCCAGAAGCCTGGAGGCACAAGCAGAGGCCTGGAAAGTGCAGAGGAAAGTGCAGAATTCCTCTAAGCTCTGTGGCTAATTTCTTGTATTCTTAGTCCTCTTGACTAAGAGCTGCCCCTAAGTGCGGAAGCAGAAGAGACGGCTTTTCTCAGTTTTACGCTGAGATTTCCCAATTGTGTTTACAACCTACCTGCTGTGACACCCATCACGAAAGCCCTAGTTTGTTTCTGGTGAAGTGAAAAGGGCCGTTTCTCCTTTCACACCAGCTGGGAAACTTGCTTATCTAAAGATAGAGATCCTTCAATGTTGGTTTTAAGGAAGCGGGCTTATGAAGGATGTTTGACAAAGGAGACACTGGAATTCTTGATTTCATCCTCTTTTGGAGATAACCAGAGAAGGCTCATGACCGAGGCTTTCTCTGTGTCGTGTTGGGCTGATGTCAAACCAACAGAGACCTGTGGCAAGCCTGAGATCCCAGTTCCTCCCGGTCATGCCTGCAAGGTTCTTTCACCCGGGGTGTGGGCGGGGTGGGTGGGGGTGATGCGTGGAGACATTAGATCACTAGCCCCGGGGTCCAGAGTTCCCCTGCGCTCTAGCTTGCCACTCACAGACTTTGCCACCACCCCAGGCAGGGATAGAGAAGCTTCTAGTTGCTCATTTGAGGAGTGTCGCCTTCTGCCATCTCCCCACCCATATTACATTGATCCTATCCTCAGTCCCATTCACTTGAGCAAACTGCAATGTTAAAGACAAAATAACGAAGCCAGGCAGTAGGTCATTTACTGAGCACGTACTATTGCCATAAAGATGCCTTTGGCAAAAGGCTTGACTATGGATCTGAAGTCTTTCCACTGTACTCTGTTTCTTAGGGATTCCACGAGTGTCCGACAAGAGCACGTTGCCTTACCACTCAAGGTGGAAGGCTCTGGGAGACAGCTTCTCTATCAGTAGCCAACAAGAAATGGCTTATTCGCGTGGCAGTGTGTTTGTGGGCCAATCTCGGCCACTTCTTATGATTCCCCAGCTAAGTGAACTTAAAGCTAACTGGTGATGCCTTTTCTCAGTCTTGTATCAGCTTCAGAGCTGGAGACAGGTGAAGACTGCAAACAGTAATTCTCATGGCTCTGTTTGTGTCAACGGTCCCAAAGCCTGTGCTGTCCGGTAAAAAGAAGGAAATTAACATTTATCACATATCGCTTATGTAGTAGAGACTGAGGTTTTTTTGTGTGTGTTTTTGCTTTTGTTTTTTAAAGATTTCATTTATTTATTTGAGATAGCAAGAGCAGGAACATAAATAATTAGGGGGAGTGGGAGAGGGAGAAGCAGGGTTCCCGCCAACACGGGGCTTGATCTCAGGACCCTGGGATCATGACTTGAGCCGAAGGCATACTAGGAGGCACCAACTCAGCCCAGGAGGAGATGGGCTGAGACTGAAATCTTCTATTTCCCCAACTGTTAAATTGTTTAGGAGGGACGGGGGAAATCATCCATTCGTCCAGCAGGTGGCAGCATTGCTTTCAGTTCCACCCTTCCGGCTCCTCAAGCAAAGAAGCAAGCCCATCAGCGCCCCCAGCTCACGCTGCTGTTCCCAGCTCACGCTGCTGTCCGCGGGGCGCGAGAAGCAGCTCATCAGTCGTCATCACGGTCTAAGACACCACCCTTTAGGAAGACGGTTGATCAGATTCTGCTTTAACTATGTCCTTCTCCCATAAGGCCTTTTTAAAAGGAAGAGTTGGTTTTTCCTGTCTTTCCAGTCATTACAAATCACACACTGTGCCCTAGGCAGTTTCCTGACAAGCCGTAGGGTCTGTATCCCTTTCACTGCGGGGCTCTCAAAGCTGCGTTGTCAGGCATGGGGGGCAGAGGGGCTTGGTAGCACCGAGTTTGAGATCCTCCCGATCCAGACCACTTGGATTTCAAAGCTGGTTGTTACACTCACTGGGTCTGTGACCTTGTGCAACTCTTGTGTTTCAGTTTTCTCATCTGTAAATGGCACAGTAACCGTGCCTCCATGGGAGGTTGGGGAGATGAAATGAGTTATAAGGGTAAAGCCTGCAGGGCAGTGCCAGCCCTGTGGCAAGCGCAGGAGGGGTGATGGCTAACATTGTCAACACTGCGTCCGGCTTGCTCGCTCAGTGGGTGAGAACAGCTTTGCAGAGCACAGAGTGCTTATCGCTCCAGGCCAGAAGTAACTGTCCCCAGACTATCTCCTTAGTCTGTTCCAAGGTTAGCGTCAAGGTGGTTGAAACCCAATGCTGCAGTGGACTGAGAAGGGCAATAGGGTGTGTCCCTGCTTCTAGAATGTCCCTGCATGCTTATGGATCATTCCATAAGCAAGCCCACACCGAGGCAGGGTGGGTACTAAATTTGTACCTAGCCCAACTTCCCCCCTCCTGTGGGTCCTTCTGACCTTAAGATTTGGCCTCTGCTTGAACACTCTAGAAAGCACAGCATTTGGTCTCTAAGACTCCATCTGACCCCCTATCATTTATACCCCGATCCTAATTCCACCTCACATCTGCTTAATAAATGGAAATCTGTCCCCATTCCAAGGGTTCTTCAGGGAAAAGACATAAGAAGTCAACTTTGGTCCCCAATACTACTATTGTTGGGAAATCCTTAAGCAAAGGGGACTTGGGGGAATTTCATTAAGAAAAAGGGATTCTCTCTGAACTTAGCCTCCTGGTGCTTTTGTTGGAAAACAGAAATTCATTACAGTATGACCTTGACCGCAGGATCAGCCGTGAACTGTTCTTTCTTTTGACGAGCATCTAAGTGCCCCAGGTCCATGAACTGCCTCAAAAGGAAGAAAAAACATGGTTAGAGAATTTGAGTATCTGTGAAACAGTAGCAGGGACCAAGACAGGGCTTTGCTGGGCTGAGTGAGGCCTGCCTACATATCCTACCTTCAGCCCCCATTGTCAGAGTCACCCAAGGGTGACAGGATAGGGTTGAAGCCCATATGGAAATGCATCACTCAATTTATATACCTGGTGTGAGCAAGTCCCCTCACCTCCCTGGGTCGTCATGTCCTCTCCTACAGGTGAGCCTAGTGAATGGAAGCGGAGTTTCCAGAAGTGAGTTTCCTGCAACATTAGTCCTTTGAGTTGCTCTGCGAAGCATCGCCTAAACTGGGGCATTCACCAGGTGCGTTTTTGCTGCTCACGTGACATTTGGCAATGTCTGGAGCCATTTGGGGTGGTCACGATGTGGAGGAGGGGAGGTGTTATAGGTGTAGAGACCAGAAATGCTGCTAAACATCATAGGAAAGTTCCCACAGCAATGAACTACCTGGCCCAAAGTGTTCTGAGGTGGAGGAACGAACGAGAAACTAATGAGTGGGGGATATATGTGGGAATATATGTGCCATATCCTATCACTTTCCTTCTCATTATTCTATCTCATTCTTTCTTCCACATTAGCATAATGAATGCAGGGAGATGTGTCACCATAAATTTTCTTTAAGTGGGTATTTGTCGAACTGGTTTGATCTTGGAACACTCTGTCTCTCCACCCCCACCAACATACACTCACAGCCGTAGTATCCTTCAGTGAAACTGCCTCTAGACAGTGGGCCATTTGGGGAAATGCTGGCTATATGATCCCTAAAGTTGTTTTCTGTTGTAAAGACCATTTAAAGACATTGTCCAGGACGCCTGGGTGGCTCAGTAGTTTAAGCATCTGCCTGCAGCTGGAGTCATGACGTCAGGGTCCGGGCTCCTTGTTCAGCAGTGAGTCTGCTTCTTCCTCTCCCTCTGTGATCTCTCTCGCCTTTCACTCTCTTTCTCTCTCTCAGAAAAATAAGTAAAATCTTTAAAAAAAATAAAGACATTTTCCTCTGATGAGGCAGCATAATGCTGGGTTCTGAAGAAAGCTTGGAATCCCGCTGCCTGGGTTGGTGCTGGGGGTCTGGGAGGACTTTGGACAAAATGACTTCGAAAATGGCGGAAGTAGCACCGCTCACTGCCTAGGGCGGCTGGAAGGGTGGTGGGAGGCCATATGTGCAGTTTGCTGGTCAGCATCCAAGCCCTCCAACCAATGTCAATCATTATTATTTAAGCGTTTGGGTGTTATTTTGATTTTGTCATTTCCTGATAATGCAATTTCCCAGCTAGGTAGGTAGGGGTCAGATCTGCCCACAAGAGGGCACCAGCAACACAGTCTTGACCGCAGAGTTTGTCAAATTTTGGAAGGCCAGGCTGCTCTGGGGTCTCCTAGGTCTGACTTCTTGAGAGCCATGGAACCACAGGGTGCAGAGCTGGAAGAGACCCTGTGGAGGATACAATAATCCAATTATCAGATTTTGCAATTTCAAGCCACAAGGGAGGTTAAAGGCGGAGCCCATGAATGTGACTTAGGAAACCAACATAGTTGCAGGAAAATCAACTTCAGGTACATTCTCTGTGGACTTGGATGGCAGGACAGAAACTCTGTTTTTCTGGAAGCCAGGAGGACATCAGTGGGGTTCACAGCAATGCCAGGCTGAGAGGAAGAGAAGCCATTGCTATAGCGCAGGGGCCGGAGAGGAGACCCTAGGCCTTTGGAGCGAGCAGCTGAGGGAAGTGCAGGGCTGCAGGTACAAAACTCCTCCACCTTTTTTTTTTTTTTTTTAAAGCAGTTTGGGTCTCTATAGTTTTCTGCACTAAATTGCTTAATGAAGACAACAAGGAAGTTCTGGAGGCCCTGTCAGATGACGAAGGCAACACCGAAGGCGTGTGTTTAAGGAGTGAAGTTCGTTGCAAGCAAGCCTGCAGGGATGCGTGAGCGTTGAGAGGAGCCGGAGATTCTCCTCCTTCTCTCCCACTTCCTCCTCTTCCTTCACCTCCTCCCCCCTTCTCTCCCCCCCCGCTTCTCCTCTTTTTCTTTCTTTGCTGCTTGCTTTCTCTTCCTTCTTAGCTCTAACAGTAAAAACCCTTTTTATTTTGCAATAGTTTCAAGAATTACAGAAGTTGCAAAGACAGTACAAAGAAGTCCCATTCTCCCTTGCCTAGCTTCCCCAAATGCTGGCATTCTACCAACACTTCTTGGAGACGCTGGTGAAGAATTGCAGAAATGATGCCTTTTTACCTCCAAGCTTTGCCATGGATAGTTTAAAAAAATAAAAAGAAGAAGAAAAGAAAAAAAAATAAAGACATTCTCTTACATAAGGAGAGGTCAGTGATGAAAAATCCGAAAATGAATATTGATATATGGTATTCTCCTCTCAAAAGCCTACAAACCATATTCAAAATTTGCCACGGGGGGGGCGCCTGGGTGGCTCAGTTGGTTGAGCGGCTGCCTTCGGCTTGGGTCGTGATCCCGGCGTCCTGGGATCGAGTCCCGCATCGGGCTCCTTGCCCTCCGCAGGGGGCCTGCTTCTCCCTCTGACTCTGCCTGCCACTCTGTCTGCCTGTGCTCGCTCTCGCTCGCTCTCTCTCTGACAAATAAATAAATAAAATCTTAAAAAAAAAAAAAAAATTGCCACGGGTATTCTACTCCCGAGTCCTGCATAGCATTTATTTGTCACACCCCTTCATCTCCTTCAGTTTGGGTCCGTTCTCCCTTGACCTTGACAGTCTGCTTCCTCCGGAGAAGGTTCCTACATCCGGGTTTGTTTTCTCTCAGGCTTCATCACGTTCTGCGTTGGGGCAGGAATATCTCGGAAGTGAGGGTGTGAGCGGCTCAGTCAGGGACACCCTCGCCCTCCTTTCTCTGCTGCGGGGAAGACGCAGCCTAGCACTTTGCTGGAGCATAAGCTGGGCTTCCTGGAAGAATCAGCCCTTGAAATAAGTTGTGAAGAATAAGAAAAAGCTTTGAGATAAAGACTGAGGAGAAGTAATTCTGGAGGGAGGAAACAGCTTGCCCACTTGGGGGTGAGAAAGTGTATTGCGTTGGGGAGCTGCTGGTCATCTCCTGTGGGCTCCGCAGAAGCCTGCCCACAGGCACCATGGCTCACCTCTGGGCTCTCTTCCCCCCAACCCCCCTGCCCCACCCTGAGGTCACCACCCTGCTGCCACAGGGGTTCCCAGCCATCCTTTCGATCCCCCGAAGAGTCCCCACCATATCCAGAGGGCAGTTGGCCAACCCCACAGCCACTGGGCTCCAGGAGCAGTGCTCTCCCTCAGCTGCTGCCTCCAGAGCTCCCCCAGGGTAGCCCAGTGACTCAACAACATTCTTGTCCTTCCTCTCTCCTCTGTGGTTGCCCGTCTTGACACCTCTCTCAGCAGTGGGGGATGGAAGGAGGCAGAGCACCTCGACTCTTGGGACAAGTATCCCCCACCCCCAATCCCCAGGGGATTCCGACACAACCCCCCCCCCCACGCGGTGAAAGAGCACCCCTGCCCCAGCCCGGGCCCACTGCAGGTCTTTCCAACTGGGTTCCCACTCCTTTGCCCCCCAGAGAGCCTCCCCCACCAGCCCAGCCCCCCTCAGACAGACCTCTGAGAGCCCCCAAGTCCCTCCCTCCTCTATAGCGGCTGGCCGCCAAGCTCCCCGCTCCCCTCGCTGGGCCCCTGCTCCAGCTCCCTGCCTGGCCTGGCTGGGCCCCTGCACCTGAGGCCCTGTGCTCTGTAGGCACTCAGCACGCTGTGTCAGGGAGCAGAGCCAGGAAGGCATGGCTGCATGGACTCAGCAAGGAGACGGTCAGCCCTCCTCCCCAGAAAGGGCAGGACTGGGATTCAGGCCGCCTCTCCTCACATCCTGGGACCTCTTTGCCCCAAACCAGGAAGCATGTGTGGCCCTTTGCCCCTCCCACTGCCCCATCCCACCACCCCAAGGCTTTCCCCTGGGCCTCTGCCAAGAGCTAAGGCCGTGAGGGCAGGGACTGGGTTCATCCCAGGATCTGGACGATGTGGCTGCTCAAGAAATACTTGTTGAAAGATTTTATAAAAGAGAGAGAGAGAGAGAGACCTCACCACCGCAGCACCTCACACTTCCAGGCTCGGCTCACCCGGGCTCTCCTCTGCCTGCTGCCACTTCCACCTCTTCCCTTCTCCTCTTTCCTGGAAAATTCCCACTCAGCCTTCAGAACCTGGTAGAAGAACGTTCCTTCTCTGGCTGCCAGAGAATGGTAAAGAGCATGGATTTGGAGACACGTGGGCCTGGGTTCAAATCCTGCCTCTCTCATTTTAACAAGTGAATAATCTTGGGCCAATATTTAACCTCTCTGATGCCTCATCTCTCTCTACCTTGCCGCCAAGGGCTGTGCTGCAGCCACACGGGCCTCCTCTCATACCCTGGAAAACACCTAGCTTTTCCCACTTTAAAGCCTTTGTGTTTGCTTCTGTCTACAATATCTCCCCGCTTTTTGTATTTAACTCAAAGCAATTTTTGATGGATACATGCAATATTTGTAAAATATATAGGATGTTTGCAGGAAAACAACGTCCCTTATATTCATGTACCCACCAGCCATCCGTCATTTACTGTAGCTCCGGGAGACCGTCCTTGATCCCAGCCCTTGTCCTCCCCACTCTGAGATAAATGCTTGCCTGAATTTTGTATGGAGTATGCTCTTGCTTTTCTTTTTTTTAAAGATTTTTTTTAAAATTTATTTATTTGACAGAGATGACAAGTAGGCAGAGAGTTAGGCAGAGAGAGAGGGGGAAGCAGGCTCCGTGCTGAGCAGAGAGCCCGATGCAGGGCTCAGTGCAGGTCTCGATCATGACCTGAGCTGGGATCATGACCTGAGCTGAAGGCAGAGGCTTTAACCCCCTGAACCACCCAGGCATCCCTGCTCTTGCTTTTGTTTATGGTTTGTTTGCTTGTATGTTTAAACAATACAGGGTTTAGATTGCATGTTAACGAAATCATATGACTTTGGCCATTTGGTTTTTTTCACTCTGCTCTATGTTGCTGAAGTTTATCATGATGTTGAACGAGGCCGTAATGTATTCCTTCTTGCTGCTATATAGCATTTTATTTCATTAAAATATCAAGATCTCATTAAAATATCAATTTTATATCCTACCATTGGTGGACCTTTGAGCCTATCCCACTTTTTGCTGTTACAACAAAACTCCAGAGTTTCTCGGACGTACCTCCTAATACGCAGGTAAAAACTTCTCTGCAGTACATACTTAGGTGTGGACTAGTAGTTTCTAGGATATAATTTTTTTTTAAGATTTTATTTATTTATTTGACAGACAGAGATCACAAGTAGGCAAGAGAGGCAGGCAGGGAGAGAGAGGAGGAAGCAGGATCCCTGCGGAGAAAAGAACCCGATGTGGGGCTCCATCTCAGGACCTTGGGATCATGACCTGAGCCAAAAGCAGAGGCCTTAACCCACTGAGCCACCCAGGCCCCCTAGGATATAATTATGTTAACATTTTCTAGGTAACACATCATTGTTTTCAGAGTGGTTGTACCAATGTGCACCCTCTCCAACAGCAAATAAGAATTCCTGTTGCTCTATATCCTTGCCAATATCTGGCATCACTAACTTCTAACCTAACTTATTGCCTTTCTGACAGGTGTAAAACAATAGCTCGTTACATTTTTAATTTGCACTTTGTGTGTTACTTGCCCTGATCTCTGCAGGCTGGTTCCCTCTTGTCACTCAAATTTGAGCTTAAATGACCACCACCTAGCGACACCTTTGCCACTCAACTACACCTTATTTTAATTCTTACTATCTGATATTTTCTTTTCCTTCTTTTTAAAAAATATGTTTCTTGGTCCTTTTTTATTCCTTCCGACCCAGGACTTGTATACTGTGGCCGCCTAGTAGATTTACTGAATATTTGTTAAATGAATGAATGGGCTAACTTCAATTCTGTTCAGATCAGTATTTGCTGGTTAATGGTGCGAGCTCTCTTTGTGTTGGCTTCATATCTCTCTTCCGTGTCGCTTTCAGTCTCCTCTCATACCTTCTCCACTGTCTTTCTCCCCATTACTGTCCGCTTTTCCCTTTGTTCTCCTTCTCGGCTAAATTCTTTCTTCTTGACAAGTTCTCTCTCTTGCTTCCACACTTGTTGCAGGTTTTCAACCTTCAGGAGACCTTACTCACAGCTTTCAAAACCAACAGCTCCTTCCCACCCTGTTTGGCATCCACTCAGGCAATGGTCAGTCAGAAGCAGTCTGGATTCTAGAAGGCAAAGCAGGTAAGAGCAGACAAAGCCATCATTCATTCGAGTCATCTGCAGAGAACCCAGAGAAAGAGCTCTGTGGGTCCGTGTCCTTGGTTAGAGGTGATTAACTCTAGAGGCAAAAGTTACATACTGTCTGGAGCTCATTTTCACTTTAGCCTTCTCTCACATATGCTGTCAAATTTCACAACACTGGTATTGCAATAGCAGGAAATGAGGGTAAAGGTATCTGAAAGATACAGCCATCTATCACCCACCAAAATTTTAAAGACAAATGAGAAGGAAGAATTACTTCTGAGTAGTAGAAGTGATCTCAATTTTGTGTGTGTGATAATTTACTGAAATATACTCCCAAGGAACTTCTGTATTTAAAATTCACTAGGACACAAATTCAGCTTTCACCATATACTTCAAGTGTTGTTGTTGTTGTTGTTTTTTTTAAAGATTTTATTTATTTCTTTTACAGAGAGAGATCACAAGTAGACAGAGAGGCAGGCAGAGAGAGAGAGAGAGAGAGAGAGGGAAGCAGGCTCCCCGCTGAACAGAGAGCCCGATGCGGGACTCGATCCCAGGACCCTGGGATCATGACCTGAGCCGAAGGCAGCGGCTTAACCCACTGAGCCACCCAGGCGCCCCTCAAGTGTTGTTCTAAAAAGCAACTACTGAATGTGTCTACGCATGACAGGTCAACAGCATACTCCTGTCCCCTTCCCTCCCAGAATCCTATTAAAATGACTGTAAAGGAAGTAAGAAAATACAAAAAATATCCTAAGAGGACTGAGTGAATTGGATAAGAAACAGTGTCAGAGGAAAGACACTTCAACAGAATTTTGGTTGCTAGAGGATTTGTGACTAAGGATGGTGGCTGGTGAGAGGAACACTGATGGGAAGTCAGGGGTTCCTTTTTAGACCCACAGAAAGGCTTTGCAAAAATGTGAAGTGCCATGAGGCAAAGGACTGAGAACAAAGAATTTCGGGGAAATCTGTCAGGAGCCATTAGACACCCTTCCCTATCCTCGTGAAGTTGGGCACCTCACAAGAGACTGGGGGCTTATTTTCTTCAGAAATTGAACTTAAGAAACTTGGGAGATCACCGTGAAGGGGTGTGAGGAGAGATGGGAAGCAAGCTGAAGACAAGGGGGTTAAGGGAAAGTCTGCCCATGGAATCGTATGCTCTCCACTCCCTCCCCACACTCTGCTTTCCAGAAGTTGGCAGCCAGGCTTATAGTTCTCCCTGTCCCTGAGGAGACGATGGGAGGATTCTTCACTGGAGCCTCCTAGGGAACCTATAGGAAAGATCCCAGGCGCTGCCATTGGAGGGTCCTCCAAAGAGAAAACAAACTTGCCGATGATCTCACTGGGGTGAGACCCCCAAATACCACAGCCGAGCTTCCTGCTCAACCATGAATGGATGTGCAACGCTGTCAGCCATTTGTGAGTAGCTTCCAGAATGAAAGAGACAAGAGAGAAAGAGAGAGAGGACATTGAGGAAAGAGATTATGCTGAAAATAGGAAAATACAACTTTAAAAAAAATCAATATTCTGCAGTGAAGGAGAAAGGATGAGGTTATAAAGGGGGTTCTGAGAGGCAATGTATTTTACGTCATAAAATGACAGAATTATAACACACCTTGCACCCGTATCAGTTCCTTGGTTTTGATACTCTTTATAAGTATGTAAGATGTGACCATGAGGGGAAACTAGGCAAAGGAGTAAGGGGTTTGGGGATCTCCCTGTATTGCCTTTGGAACTTCCTGCCAATTCTAGAATTATTTCAGAACAAAAAGTTAAAAAACTAGTATCGGCAATGAGTTAAGAGAGAATATTGCACCCAAAACAAAAGTGAGATACTATAAAAGAAAGCAAAGGAAGAAATATTTCTTTGAGGTTAAAAATGGTACTTTTCCAACAAAATTAAAAGACTGCAAGATAATATTGAAGAGATCTCATGTAAAATAGAAATGAAGTTACAGCAGTGGAAAACGCAGGAGAAAAATAAGGGCAATAGATCTGTCTAGAATGTCTAATATGACTTTCATACAGGAGAAGACAGAAAACAGGAGGAGGAATTAGTGAACCGAGATAAAGCAATGCAATGAGATAAGCTCTTGGAACCGAGGGACTGGGTTCTGGGTGACAGGGCTCGCTGACTGCCCCACACAACAACTGAAGAAAGAGTCACAACAAAACTCGTCATTCTGTAGTTGCACAACACAAGAGATAAAGATTCTAAAAGCTTCTGGAGAGAGAGAGAGAGAGAGAGAGAGAGAGAGAGAAGGCAACAACAAACAGTCTGCAAAGGCTCATGAATCAGACCAGCATCATACTGCCGACCAGCCACACCAGAGGCAGTAGACAAGGCAAGGAGTCATGCTGAGGGATGGTACTCTTCTACCCTGAATTCTATAAGCTACAAACATTGAGGTTAGAACAAAAGCATTCTTGAAGCCCTCAAAAGAATTGTCTTCCGTTTATACTTTCCTAGGAAACTACCAGAGTCCATGGTCCATCAAAACAAAGGAACAAAGCATGAAAGAGGAAGAGGCAGGTCCAGAAAAGAGAAGATTGAACACAGGAGAATGGCAAACAGAAGTCCCGACATCGTGGTCGGCAAAAATGGCAGGTTGAGACGCAGCAAGCACGGGCAGGAGACAGGCCCACTGGAGCAGGAGAACAGGGCTCCAGGGAGAAACACCAAAAGTAGCTGATTGGTTTGATGCCTAGAAAATGTTACTGATGAGCCCATCATGATAAAAAGGGGCATTTGGAACACTTAGCCATCCATCGAGTGGACCTGTTTCTGCAACATAGTTTCACCAGTACCGTTAGTCAATCTTGGAATTTTAGAGCTAGAAGGTGTCTTGGACATCTTACAGTTCAAATCTTTGGTTTAACAGTTGAGGATCCAGGGAACCTGCATGTTTTAGCACACTGCCCAGCTCTGCAGTGGTTGTAATGCAGACATTACATGAAGTAGAGGCCAATTGTCCTGACTCTTGGTCATGGCTAGTATTCCTTGAAATGCCTGAACGAAGATGAATTTTCTCTGAGATTCCTGCTGAAGAATCTTTAGGCTCCTTGTGGTGTAGAGATTCAGTAGAGGGCCCAGGCTGCCTGCTGGGGAGGAACACAGCATGGATGAGCACAGGCTTCCAGAACAGATCTGGGTCACATTCCAGCTCTATCTCTTACTAGCATAATATCTTTGGAAAAAGTACAAAGTACTTAAATTCTCAAAGTCTCTTGGTAAACATTCCATTTCCAAGGTTGCTAGGAGGATTAGGGATACATAACTGAACTCTCTGGTGTTCCCATTTTTTCTGGCAGAATAATGGTCCCCCAGAAATGTCTCCCTTCGATTTCCAGGAACCAGCGACCATGTGAGGTCACCTGGCGATGGGGCAGTTAAGATTTCAGAGGAAATTAAGGTTGCTAATCAGTTGATCTCAGGGAGATAATCCTGCATTATCTGGATGGCCCAGTATAAACATAAGGGACGTTATGTTCTTATGTCCTTATCTTCCTTAGAAGAAGAACATAGAAGAGGAATACTTAGAGAGACGGCAGTGTGAACATCACTGAGCCTGCCACCACTGGTTTTGAAAACGGAAGAGTAGGGCCACGAACAAGGAATGTAGGCAGCCTCTGGAAGCCAGGAAAGACAAGAAAATGGACTCATCCCTAAAGCCAACAGAAGGAAAACACCTTTTCTGACACCTTGACATCAACCCAGTAAAACCCATTTTAGACTTCAGAACTCCAGAAGACGGAGATAATACAATTACATTGTTTTAAGCCACTGTCCCCTGGTAATCTGTTACAGCAGCTATTACAGCAGCTATAGGAAATGAACAAACCTTTCATCTGAACATTGTTCCTGCTCCCCAGAGTGGTCTCTGTCTACGTCATCGTCATTGGCTTTTAGATGATGTAGCTTTTTGGAGGACACACCTCATCATGGTATTCTTTAGCAGAGTCTGCCCTTAACACAAGCCAACCCAAGCAGAAAGGCTTTGGAGGGTGTAGCTTCTATCTTGCTGCTTCTCATTCCTTTTAGCTACTTGGATTAGCGCTGAATCGAAGGCAATGGTTTGCATTTCGGACCCATCATACTCGGGAATGAAAATGTACTCTGAAATATCTGGCAATCTGATATTTTTTTTTTCTCGTGCCTGATCAGACTTTCTGGTTAGAGCTGCCGTCTTTCCAGAAAGTGTTGCCCTCTTGCAAGGCGTCAGATGTTATTTGCCCGGAAAGGGTTGAGAGAGAGGCAACAATGAGCTTCCGTGGTGACTGGTGGTGGTGGCAGACGGTTTGTGGTCTCTGCCCCTTGCAACACCCATCATCCTGTTTGACACAACCCTTTGATGCAGTGTGAAAGCCACCATAGCAGGAGCGAGCGCCTCCATTTGACCCACTTCCCTTGTACCCAAGTACAGCTGTTGGGATTTGCAGGTTTGACAAGCACGTGTTCATTAAGTTACATACGATTCTCGGCACGCGGAGACACCATGACATGACCATTGCCAGTGATGAGTTTATAGAAGTAGAGAAAGCAGAGCAAGGCTCTACCTAGCTTCTGGGAGTCTCTCAGTGCCCGCAGGCTTCTAGTCACGTGGGTCAGCGCTCTCAACTTCCCCTCCGGGGCTGCTGGTGCTGATGCGGGCCCTGACCTGGGCTCTCCAGATGGGGGACACAGAGCAAACTTCCTCCTGGTTCCTCAGAGTAAACAAGCTGTTCCTACTTCTGGAACGAGCTGTGGAAGCGTGGGTTACTTTTAGCTTCTCCTTTTTCTAAATTGTTCCTTTCCTTTTAAAAATGAAAATAGCTAAGGCTGGCTCAGGCTGGCTCCTGGTAGAAGAGTGAAGCATTTCTTCATTTTCGTTGAGGATTTCTGTCATGTTGGCTCTCCGCAAAATTCAGAAGGATCACAAAGTCAAACTACTCGAGAATAGGGAATTTCAAATAAAGACCATTGAAATAAGCACAAGAGGGGACTGTTTTCCTCTACTGACTGATTAAATATTTCAAGACATTCCTCACTGTGCTGGTGAGTGTGTGGTGTGTACACAGGTGGAAGGTACAGATTTTCCAGAAAGCAAATAGGCTTTCTGTATCAGGAGCCCTGAGCATGTTCACGTTTAGAAGCCTGAAAGTATACTGTTCAGGATCCAACCCTTTAAAACTCAGGCTTTCTGTTTCCTCACCTGTAAAAGCAAGCTATTAAGAGAATCTGTGGAGTGACGTGAGAAACAAAATCATGGAGAACTGTTGCACAATGTGTACATGGCAATCATGAGGCATCATAAGCGATGAAAAAAAGACTATTTCCAGATACAAATTACTGCCACATGGCAGCAGAGAAATTTCAGGCACCGATCGTGCCCGGTGCTTGAGCAAGGCTAAAAAACACCTTAGAGAGAGAGCTTTGGCTCACCCACTTCCCATTCAGCTCTTGAAATAGATCTCTTAAGATGTCTCAAAGTTATGTAAATTGGAGATCTTGATTTAATTCAGACATAGTGTCATAAAAAAGGGGTAAGGACTTCTTTGACATAAGAAAACTGCACATAGGATTTTTATGGGATACTTCCGTGCCAACTTAGTGTTCTCTTGAGGGAACATTCTGGTGCACACCCTGTTCCTGGAATTGCGTGTTTAGTGTGGGCTTCTCAACCTTTCTCAGCAGACACTGCTTTTGAGCTAGGTCTATTTGAAGATTTTCGAAGAGCTTTGAAGACAGAGCTTTCTGGGCCCCTGGGGGAAAGGGGATCCAGATTGGCTTTGGCTGAGAACTGTGGGCTGTGGTTTAGATAAGGAAATCACGTTCTCTAATGAAAAGGAAAGAGAATGTAGCTGTTTGGGAGGGTGGGAAAGATGGTGTGTCCCAGGAACTCACAGAGAATAGAGAAAAGAGAGCTCTCACGGTTATGGGACGGAAAGAGTGATCAGAATGGGGAGGAGAGATGGTCTGGGGCAGGGGTGAGAGGAAGGTCGGGAGGAGTAGACTGGTAGGTCTGTGCCGGGTCCCTCGTGTGCACCCAGAAGCCATCTTGAATGGTGTCTTCATCACTGACCACCCAGCCTTCGCCCATGTGGAGACCGCAATCCCCTCCATCTCCGGGCTGCACTTGCCCCGGTGCCGTACCAGCTGCTAGACTAACAGAAGTGACGCCTAGCCATGACACAGGCCTGCTTCTGTCTCACTGCCCTGTGCAGACACCTCCCAGGCTACCTGTAAACCCAAAAAAAGTGTCAGGGGAGCTCCCTGTCCTGTGCTCAGGCAGGAGTCCTGCCAAACAGAGCAAGATCTAGACCCCCAGGCTGAGAGAGTGCCTAATGGCATGCCTGTTACCTTTACAATATAATAATATTTTCCTACTTCTTTTGTTTGTCTTTACACAAGAAATACTATCTGCTGTGTCCCCTGAGAACTGGGAAGGGCTGTAATTCTACTTGCTCAGTCAAAGCGGGGAGGGGCGAGCAAGGAGCTGGATCCAATAGTCTTGATAACAAACACCCTCTATTATTCTAATGGAATGACCGGAGTTGGAATCAAAATCCAGGGACAGTGGAGGGTTCCTTGAGCTTTGCCAAAAGGAATACAGTAGATCATTTTGGGTCTCTTTTTTGGCATATTGCCAAATAGAAGGGGAAATGAAATTGGAAAGTTTCAGTTAAGGTGATGCTTTCTATGATGTATGGTGTTACAAAGAAATGCCCTTGTCTGGATGCTGTTTTAAGGACTGTCTATTATCATGCTTTCTGGGCCAAGAGAAGCCTCGGTTAAGGTCAATTAGAAATCTGGTGTCCGAGCAGATATTTCCCAATTACATAATGACTTTTTGTGACTGTCTCTGTAGCTGTCCTAGGCATTTTGGAGACTATTGATCTGGTTGTTGAGCCAAATTTTGCATTACTATAAATGATTTGGGTAATTCTTACTTTTTAATGCCTCACTTTTCCAATTAAAAGTGTATGGCAGAAGCAAGAGTGACTCAGGGACCAAAAAATGCAATTAATGTGCATCTCTATTTAGTACAAAAATGTATACGACTCCTAAGCTATGGGAAACCCAGCTAAAGAAAAGTAAAGGAAGCACATCAAGTTATTATTTCTATAGTTCTGAGTAAGCCCATTGTTCTCACGAAACTTTAAAAAAAATTATAAGTGCCTTGGCTGAGTTCCTGAGAAATAGGCCCATTTGCTCCCAAAAAGATCACCTTAAGAGAAATCTAGTCATAGTCCTATTCTGGGCATATCCCTAGATTCTGCAGAATTTCTAAACATCAGCTTTGTGTATTTGAAAGATACTGGAAATGTAACTGGTTCAGATTTTCCTAGTGATGAAACATATCCAGGGAGTTGATGTGGAAATGTTGAGGAGGGTCAGACATTTCAAACTTGGTGTGACACTTTGAGGACACTGACCTCCCTTCTCATGTTCCAGGTTGTCAGGAAATATCCTTTCCAATTTTCAGAAGAAGCTGGGACAGGGAGGCCTGGGTGGCTCAGTTGGTCGAGCCGCTGCCTTTGGCTCAGGTTATGATCCCAGGGTCCTGGGATAGAGTCACGTTGTCGGGCTCCTTGCTCAGTGGCGAGCCTGCTTCTCTCTCTGCCTCTGCCTGCCGCTCTGCCTGCTTGTGTTCTCTCCACACCCCCCCGACAAATAAATAAATAAATATAATCTTAAAAAAAAAAAAAAAAAAAGCTGGGACAGAAAGGCTCTCCACAGGGTCAGGTAGTTCCAGTGCCCTGGACTCAAGCACTGCCTGTGGGCCATGAGGGGCCAAAGGGTGAAGCTGGTGTGGCTGCTTCTCTGAGCAAGTGAGACCGATGAAGAGGGGATGGAAGCAGCTAGTGGCAGCACGGAGTCACTTGGCCCTTTCTTTCTTTCTTTCAAAAATACATTTCTTTCTTTTTTTAAAAAAAAATACATTTCTTTCTTTCTTTTTAAAAAACATTTTTTTTATTTGAGAGAGACTAAGAGAGAGAGAGAGCACGGGTGAGAGGGGAAGGGTCAAAGGGAGGAGCAGACTCCCCGCTGAGCAGGAAGCCTGATGTGGGGCTGGATCCCAGGACTCCAGGATCACGACCTGAGCCAAAGGTAGATGCTTAACTGACTGAACCACCCAGGCACCCCCATAACTTGACTCTTTCTTTCCCCGGCCCTTTATGACCTCTTCCAAGGAAGGTTCTTTCCTGCCTCTGCATGAAATCTCTGGTAGATGCCACAAGTCCCTCCTGCCCTTTTGGGTTAGAAAAGCAGCATTGTGGTAGCAGCAAAGCATCTAGTCCAGTGTGACAATCACACGGGAAGCTCTTAAGCAAGTGAGAAGAGCATTGGCTCAGGCCTGAAACCCACAGTGGGGGAAGGGCCCCGCTGACTGTGCTGGTCACCCCCTGCCCCCTGGCTGCCTGCCCCCAGTGAGCTCTCCCATCACTCAGTGGCAATTTCTGACCCTTTCTGAAAGGGGTAGAAAGAAGAGGACACAGTCTTTGTCACTGGCCCTGTCCTGATCAGGCATTGTGCCTTCTGGCCTTGGTGGATGCTCAAAGCAAACACTGTCTGGGGCAGTTTTGTGGCTTTCTTGGAGAGTCCCCCAGTCAGTAGGAATCTGCCACTGCAGCTGGAACTAGCTGTCACAAAACCGGTTTGGTTTGTTTTTTTTAAATTTTATTTCTTTGACAGGGAGAGAGTGGTGGGGGGAGGGGGAGGAGCGGCCAAGGGAGAGGGAGGTGCAGGCTCCCCACTGAGCAGGGAGCCTGATGTGATGGATGTGATGCAGGGTTCGATCCCAGGACCTTGGGATCACCAACTGAGCCCAAGGCAGATGCTCAACCACCGAGCCACCCAGGCGCCCCAAAACTAGTTTTGTCCACCTCCTTTCCTAGCACTTTGATTTGGAATATTCTGTATGATACCTCAATTTGGAAACTTAACATTTGAGCATTTAAAAATGGAAACAGCAAGAGTCTCATTTTAGCCTCCTGGGACAGTGGCTAACCAGCCCCAAACAATAACACAGCAACGCAAGAAGAAGTGATAGCAAATACATGTATGAGATGCTACCATGTCGACAAAGAGAAGCCCTGTCTGGTGAATTACTTGAATAAGGATTCAGAGGCGGAAAAGGGTCAGAGCCTAAGGGTGGCTTAGTAGTGTCTGAGCCAAGCAGGGACTATGGTGAGGTAGGGCCAGGCATTTCTATCCCAGTAGATGTTGGGCACTCAATAACAGAGCAGATCTGACATGCTTGCATGCTGTTTCTAGGTTTTCTTGGTTTGCTGGTTTAGAAGACTTTGTTTTTCCTTTTTAGAGGTACACACAGGAACAAAAAAGAAAATAATTTGACCCGAAGTGGTTGATTTCTTCCTTGCCCATAGGTCATATAGACCTGTGTCTGATGAGGTTGGGCATCTAACTCTTGGTTTTGGCTCAGATCATGATCTTGGGGTCTTAAGATGGAGCCCCACATCGGGCTCTATGCTCTGTCAGGAGTCTGCTTAAGATTCTCCCTTGCTGGGGTGCCTGGGTGGCTCAGTGGCTTAAGCCTTTGCCCTTGGCTCAGGTCAGGATCTCAGGGTCCTGGGATTGAGGCCTACATCAGGCTGTCTACTCAGCAGGGAGCCTGCTTCCCCCCCCCCCCCCCCCCGCCCCCCCGCCAACTTGTGATCTCCCTCCCTGTCAAATAGAAAAAAAAAAACTTAAAAAAAAAAAAAAAGACTCCCTGGCTAGTGCTCGGCCCCTCCCCTCTAAAATTAAAAAAAAAAAATCTTAAAAAAAAAAAAAAAGGTAAGAGAAGCTTGAAAGGAAAAAGAAAGGAGCTAAAAACACATTACTCCAGTAGAGGGAGTATATGACTCCTTCCCGATGCAGTGGATTGGAGTGTATTACAAGCTATATTTGTTAAGATTAAGTTTGGCTAGAGAGAACAGAAAAGCCCAAAGTATTGGTGGTTGGTGGCTAAACAAGGTAGAAATTGGGTTCTTTTCATGTATAAGGTGGGCACACGAGTCTGATGCTGTGGGTTATGGTGTCACGAAGGATCGAGGCTCCTACTTTCTATTTTCAAGGTCACCTCGTGGCCCAAAATGGCTACTGGAACTCCAGCCATCCTCTCTGCATTCTAGGCTGGAGGAAAGGGGAGAGATCAAAGGGCAAAAGGGATCTTCTCTCAAATCCACCTGTTCCCTTTAACTGGCCTTCCTGGTATCCTGCCATTGTTTTCACTGGCATTTCATCACCGTAAGTTAGTGGCTGGATCTAGCTTCAAGAGAACCTGGGAAACATAGTATTTTTATATTGTAAGGCAGTCGTGCCTAATTAAAAAGCAGGATTTTATTCCAAAGGAGGAAAAAGAAAAAGGAAATGTGCTGAGTAATCCATCTTCCATGCCACACAGGTAATACTAAAAACACGATGGCTTTAAAATCCCTCCTTTCCTTCAGTATGTGAAAGTGCTCAGCAAATTATAAAATATTTAGGCAATGTAATCTGCTTTACAGTGAATTGTATGTAAGAGTCTGAAGTAATGGCAAGACAGTCCACTATTTGCTGAGAGATTAAGTAAGCAAATTAGAAGTATTCAAATCTTAGTGTCTTTTTCTCCTAAAGTCACCTGAGAAAATACTGACCTGCCACTTACTCTAAAACAAACAAAACAACAACAGAAAACTGTCTTAGAAAAAAAAATTCACAAATCAATTCAAAAGTGTGTATATGTCTGTTTTTATAAAATAGGTATATTTATGAGGGGCAGAATATTAAATCATATTTAGAGCTCTTTATTTTTAAAGATTTCCTTTATTTATCTGAGAGACAGTGAGAGCACAAAAAGATTTATTTTATGAAACGAAGAATCCTTTTATAGAGAGAATAATCACCCTTGCTTTTTTGGACAGATCTAGATTTTTAAAAAGTGACATTGACATAAAATAACCTCAACTTCACTTTAGTGTCTGGAAGAGAACAGAATATGAATTAAAACCAATATGCAGTTTAAAAATATCATATCAGTTCTATAAAACTGTTTTTTTTTTTCTATAACACAGTTATAGGCTTGGTGAATTAAATGAAGTTGAGATTTTTTTCAAAACTTCTTCTTCCCCCGAAATGGAGATCAAGGGAATCATTCCAGAGGTGCCCCTTCTCCTTCATGAATCCTTTCTGCCCATTTTACCTTCTAAATATTTCTGGAAAATTTTCCTCCCTACCTCTACGGTCCTGCCTGGTTGGAAACCCCAGCATCTTCTCTGAATTTTCCAATCTATTTAAAATACACATTTGATCATGTTATTCTTCTGTTAAAATCTTCAATGACTCTTTAGCAGTTAATAACACTTCTTAGCGCATCACGTGAGAGCCTCATGACTCATCCAATTTATTTCTCTAGCCTTAAGCCTCATCTCCCAAAATTTGCTGCTGTAAACTTGACATTAACCCTGCTCACTTGGCTTGACAAATATGCCCTCACAAAAGCTTCCTTAATCTCTGTGAGTGACTCTGTGATGCTTCACTGCATTCCCACCATGCTCACATCTCTATCATAGAACATTCCACATGATACTAGATCCAAAGAACCTATATTTCATGGTTCCTGGCATCTAGTAGGTGCTCAGTAAATCACTGGTGAATTGAACTCAACTAAAAAAAAAATCTCCAGGGAACACTAGTTTCTAAGTTTTACTCAAATAATGCTGATGTGATTATTATTTTTCTTTCTTCCACTACAAAACAAAGCATCTTCAGGTCTCCCCAGAGGTATGCAGCAGAAGGGCCCTTGGGCCTCTCATGTGTATGTCCTCCAACTGCCATTTTCTGATCAAACATACAGCATTTCTTATGGGTGAAAAACAGGAATTCCTGATGTGTCAGAAAAGAGTGGCTAGATCATCAAAATGGGTTGGCATTTGTTGATTTGCACAGTTATGGATTTCTGAGATTAATTGCATTTGGAACGGTGGCGTTGTTTGCTAGCCAAAGGAATCCTATTTAAAGATTAGAAGTGCTTAACTAAGCACAACTTGGGAAAAATAGAAAAAAAAAAAGAATCAATTTTGCCATTAATCTCTACATCCTCCCCCCCACTTAATCACGATGCAAACAACAACAAAAGTCAGAGATCTTCAACTGATATTCAATCCATTGGAAATGTCCTTGTGCTGATAATTTAAAAAGAGAAGAAATTGGGGAAATAGGTGTTTAAAATCTATATAAAAAGACAAACCATAATGCCTTTGAAGGCAGCCATCATGGTATAAAAGAAGGGAGATTTGGGTTGAGGCTGGGAAAATACACATTCTGACACTAGAGATATGAGCTACCCTTTTCAGAGCCCTGGCTCGGGCCAAGTCCCGCACTAGGTACCTTGTCAGTCAGTCCCATAATGCACCGAGGAGCTTCAGCCACATGATTCCATCTCTGCTTTCCTTGACCTTATTAGAAGTAAGGATCCTGAGTCTGGGAGTTTGGTAGGGACAGAGCATTCCCAGAGAGTGGTGGGCCTATAAAAGGGTCCAGCCATCATTTTGAAACAGGACATTCCTTTGGCTTCCTGAGCAATCAACTCTGGGATCTCAGGCCCTGACCCCAGAACCTGAAGGTGGGGGCCTCCCCCGCCCCGACTCCCCCCAGCAGGACCACTTGGAAAGCTCACTGCAGCTGCACCAGCCTAGGCTGGGGAATGCTCTGGGCTGCCTTGGCTGAGGTCAGGTGCTGCCGCATTTCCAGCCCTGGCATCTCTGGCAGACAGTAACACCATCGAATGTCTTCAAATTGTCACTTACGGTGTGTTGTTGGAGGGGCGGTTCCTGGGAAAGAGATTGTTAAGGGTACAGGAGGTATGACGTCGGGTGTATGAAAGTAAAGCATTTCCTCTGTGGGTTAAGGTGCTGCTTAAACAGGGACACCAGTATGTGACCTCTGAGAACCCGGGGCCCAGGACATGGCACATACTTCCACCTCCTTAGGTTCCAAGCAGGAAAGGACAATCCCCAGCACAGGGGGCTGTAGAGACCCTGCTGGCTCACCCCCAACCCCTGCCTTCTGCCCCAGCCAAATAAGCATGCGGATTTCACAGAGAGAACCAAGGACAGAGCAGAGAGCAACCAGAGCTGGCATCCAGTTTTCCTGAGCAAGGTAGAGTACTCCTCAGAGCTACACCGATCAAATCTTTGAGCTTAAAAACTCTACTTTTTAAATAAGTGCATAAACAACAATATTCATGATCACTGCTTCCAAAAAGAGGCCAGCGTTTTGTCATAAACAATGGCGAATATATATATAATATATAGTATACCTAATGTTATATATATATAACATATTATATATATAATATAGAAAAAAATCTCCCAATAGCTGAATTAATATCATCACCATTATTAGTCCATAAATTAAGTCATACAGTGTGTGTTCTATATCATGTGGTTTTCAGTTTCCTTCAGTTGCTAACAAAAATCCAAAGTAGTTTATTTGGTGAAAGGGAGGAAGATAATACAAAGTAATTTTAAAGATTTTAATAAGTATCATATAAAAATGAAGGTATAAGAATAACAAAAATCTATTGAACAGGGGAGCCTGGGTGTCTCAGCTGGTTGAGCGTTTGACTCTCCATTTGGTTCAGGTTATGATCTGAGGGTCGTGGGATCGAGCCTCGCTTTGGGCTCCACACTTAGCTCAGAGTTGGCTTGGGATTCTCTCTCTCCCTCTGCTCCTCCCCTGACTCACTCTTGCTGTCTTTCTCTCAAGTAGATAAATACATCTTTGGGGGAAAAAAAGTACTGAACAAAAATAGCAATGAGTGGGAACTTGAATAAGATATATTAAGATGTAGTTTCAGTTAAAATAATTAAAACAATATGGTGTTGGCATCACATAGATGCCAACATAGATATTCCATCACAAGTTAATGGAATAGAGTAGAAAGTAAAAAAGAAACAGAAATAGGCCTAATTATCTCAAAATTCAGTGTGTCATAAAGGTGGCATTTTGAGTTGGTAGGGTAAAGCTTCAGTAGGAAATGAACAGAAAGGGGAACAACTTCCCAGCATTCTAGAAAGACTTAAATTTGGAACCACACCTCATGTTCCATACTAAAGTAATTTTGAGATGCACCAGTATTAAAATGTAAAATAAGTAAAGTACAGATAGATATTTATGTAATTTGGGGAGAAAGACAGACTTGCTAAGCTTAGCAATGAAAGATAACAACATAAGGGAATAGATTGATTTTGGCCAACATCCATCTGCCCATTTTCCCTAAACCCCAGGCCCTGGTAACCACTATTCTACTCCCTACTTCTGTGACCTTGACCTTTTCAGACCCTGCATATATGAGAGATCAGGCAGTATTTTTCATTCTGTGTCTGACTTATTTCACTTAGCATAATGTCCTCCAGGCTTATCCATGATCTTTTTTTTTTTTTTTTAAAGATTTTATTTATTTATTTGACAGACAGAGATCACAAGTAGGCAGAGAGGCAGGCAGAGAGAGAGAGAGGGAAGCAGGCTCCCTGCTGAGCAGAGAGCCCGATGCGGGACTCGATCCCAGAACCCTGAGATCATGACCTGAGCTGAAAGCAGCGGCTTAACCCACTGAGCCACCCAGGCGCCCTCCATGATTTTTATAAACTAAAATTTAAGGTCTTCATGTCAAAAAACTCCCCACTTTGAATAAGAATAATCCCAAAGTGGTCCTATAACAGCAAGTGCATGTGTGAGCGTGCATCACATAGAAGAGGGCTAGAGAAACTTCCCTCAATTTTCAGTCCCAGAACTCTTTCTTGGAGAGAATCTGACTCATGTGTTTTGGGAAGAGGGAATTCCTCCTTTCCCAGTTCCAGAGATGGGCATGTGGCTCAGTCCTGGCCAATCAGAGCATTCCAACCATGAAGATACAACGTTGTGTTCATATATGAACATGTGAACCAAGTTGAGCCAAAGAAAATCATCCCTAATGTGTTTCAGTGTAATGGTTGGGCTTAGATAGTGCACTTTTCTCTAAGGTTCCTGACATTCCAGGAATCATCCGTGGCCATCCTTGCTACCTGGAAATGAGGCAAGCTTAAAAGTGTTGCTCAGAGATAGATGATAGCTAGATAGATAGGCAGAAAAACAGATACTGCCTTCATGACCGTCTGAGTTCCTGAATTGGCTGCACCTAAAGACACACACACACAAACGAATACGGTTACATTTCCTTAGAGTGGGTTTCTGTCATTTACAATCACGACTTTCCTGTTGGTCAGTTATATGTATTACAGGTATTTTCCCATGAGTTGCTTGTCTTTTGACCTTATGTATGAGGATCTTGGCTGTCCAGGAATTTAAAAAATTTTTACGTATTGAATCTGTTCATCCTTTCTTTTTGGCTGCATTTCCTGCTTAAAAAGGTCCTTCTCATTCTAATTATTTAAGACCCTATTTATTTATTTGTATTTTCAATTTAAACCTTTGAGGAATCTAGAAATTGTTGTGTATGGTGTGAGGTAGATAATTCCCTCTTTAACAAAAGAGTAATATTGGGCGTCTGGGTGGATAGGTGGTTAAGGGACAGCCTCTTGATTTGGACTTGGGTCATGATCTCAGGGGCCGGAGGTCAAGCCCTGGGTCAGGCTCTGCACTCAGGTGAGAGTCTGCGTGAGATTCTCCTCCGCCCCTCCCCCTGCTCATGCTCTCGCTCTCTCTCTAAAATAAATACATATTTTTTAAAAGGTAATATATAAATGTGCACATATACAATATACATGTCGAGATGGTTATCTCTGGTTTTCATTGAGTGACATTACAAGGAGAACTTTGTTTTCTTCTTAGGTTTAGTTCTGTTTTCAAATGTTTGTGTGATAAGTATGTTTCAGATCACTTAGATTCAAGGTTTACACTAACCACGAGGAAATAATGAGATTGGGCTCTAAGTGTTTTTCGTATTTGTTCAAATGTCTAGGTATATTCATTTTTCTGCAGCATCTCTAAGATATTGTAATTTCCTTTGAAAGCTGTTCTTTCTTCCCTATCTCAATTTATTTCCTATCTCAATATCACATCACCTTGTTATTCAAAGCAAAAATCAACATTTTTAAAATTAAAAAATAATTCTTCCTCCTACAAGCATTTCAGAGACAAAGGTGAGTATGAATAGGCTACATGCCAGTAGGATGTAATCTTATTTTTTATCTTGTTTTAGAAGTATGGATATATTGCATTTTAATACATGTATTTGTTATTATGCTATAAACATCTCCTCTGGATTACTTGCATGATATGGTAGTTACTTCTGTATAAAGAATTTTATTCTTTTGCTGGTGAATATGGTATATACTTCTCAAACAAAGTTTTCATAGTTCTGTTTAAAATCAAACTGAGTCTAAAGGAGGAGAGTACGAGTAACACAATTTATTGAAATCAACAGTCAGAAAAAATTTTGTCTGGTTTATTTTGTCTTTGATTGAAATAGTACTAAACGAAACACATACACACACACACACACACACACCTGACATAATGTGTATTTTCTGACATTCTCTAAAGATAAGATATATATAAATTTCAATCATTTTATTTTATCAAGTTTTGTCATTAGCAATGACATTTTGGATTTAGGTGCACTTAAAAAATATACCAAATATGAAACAGTTCTGTGCTACTCTAAAATTTCTTTGTTTGTATATCAAAAGGCTTTTACCTTTCTCTTACCAAACACTAATTCTTAAAGCCTCAAGTTCTACTGCATTCGTATGTTGCTTTGCAATGTAATTTTGTAAGTTTTACTTTATTTTTTTGCCAGCTCTCACTGAAGGCCTGTTGAATGCTGGCAGCAGTCTATGGAATCAGGCTTTGTGAGATGGGGGTCAGGATAACTGAGAGATTGTACCAGTTTTCTAAGAGCCTGGGTAATGAATTCAAACAACTAAATATATGACTGGAATGAATCTTTTATTCCCTAAAACAATCCACAATTGAGATGGTTGGCACTGGACGGATTTCCACAGAAATTCACAAAGAGAACTTGGGTACATGACTTTGAACTCATCTGAGAAATGAACCCCACTGATGACTTTGAAATGCTATCTTATCTCTTGGAATGGATGCATGAAAGTGACAGTTGTAATGTAAATCCTTTTTTTTGCAAAGTTTTCCATCATTTCTCATTTGACAGCAAATGTGCTCTAAAAGAAATTTTCTAGATTTCCGCTGAAATCCAAAGACCTTTTACTAATCCTTCTTAAGTAATCATTCTGCAACCACTCCCCAACAGTCACAAACTTTCCTAAGGACCTGGGATTACAAAGAGGAGCCACAGAAGAAAGAAGCTGTACTCTCAAAGAGATTAATTACTATAGACATAAACTCTAATGGCTTTTAAAGTGGGACTCCTAAATCATCGCCTGACTTATCAATGCAGAATTTAGAGTTATTTTTCCACTAGGAATACTACCTGAAACAAAACTGCATTCCTTTACTTCTCTATAGCAGGAAGAAGAACACACAAGAAACAAAATAGGAAGGTGTGTTGTTCCAAAACCATCATAGGATCGGATGACTCGAAAACCTTCACCGAACATGGGACCTTGACACCATTCACACCTAGATGTGCTGGAAGGGAAGACACATCAAGTCAATATTTAATAAATCTCTACTGAAGAATAGACTATTGTGCTTGATGTTATGTGAGACTCACAGTAGTGCAAAATAGGGCCTTTGTCACTATTGATCTTAGCTTCTAATTGAGGAGCTAAGACATACATAAGTAAAAAGTAAGTGCTAAAAAATAAAGTGGATAAATGTATATAAAACAATCTTGGTTTTTTAAAACAAAAAAGTATAGATGCATAGCAGGAAACACTCTTAAGGAGAGATTCCATGTAGAAAACAGTAATTATTCTTGGTCAGTGTGATCACAGGAAATTTAAATGCCTTTGTAATCTTTTTCTGTATTTTCCAAACATTCCATAATAATTATGCTTTATTTTATAGTTCAAAATAATGATACTATTTTAAAAAATAAAGGGACTATATCCTAGCTTTGTACAGGATTAGTGTCTGTATATATTTTAAAATGCTGCTGAATCAGTTAAAAAAAAAAAGACATCAACCCCATTAGTCCACTGACATTAGCACATGAACAGACTATTCACAGAAGAAGAAACTTGAATGTCTAGAGAACATTGAGAAGGGGAGCTTCTCAATCTCAGTAATCAGAGAGGACAGATACCATTTCATAATCATCAGATGGGCAAAATGGAAAAGTCTGACAGCACGACATTTGGTGAGGGTGGGAATCTCCAGGGACACACATACTTTCTTGGTGGTGTAGACATTGGTATAATTTGCCAATTTTAGATTTATAAAAAGTAAAACTTAATATAAAAATGTACACACGTTAAAGTCTATGTATAAAATCTCAAAAGTGAATTAACAAAATGTCTTAGACAACTTTTTATTGCAATACATTTGGTTTTACTTCATAGTAATAGCATCATAATATTCTATAATGTGGATATACCATAATTTATTTTACCACTTTTTAATTGATGCACACTGACGCTGCAGTTATCATCCCTAGTCCTAACTTTGTGTTCACGTGTAACTATTTCTATGAGATGGATTCTGACGATTTACCTTTCTGTTTCAAGGGGTAAGTAGGATACTGTCCAGTTGCCTTCCACAAAGCTTTTGCCAATTTACAATACTACTACTGGTATATAGTGATCTAGATTTGGGGCATCCAACGACAAAGTTTAAGATTAATCTTTTTTTTTTTTTTTAAGTTTTTGTTCACTTATTTGACAGACAGAGACCACAAGTAGGCAGAGACATGTGGGGGGGAAACAGGCTCCCTGCTGAGCAGAGAGCCTGATGCAGGGCTCGATCCCAGGACCCTGAGATGGTGACCTGAGCTGAAGGCAGCGGTTTAACCAACTGAGCCACCCAGGCGCCCCTAAGGTCAATCTTTTTAATCTTAATAAAACAGGTAAAATATCTGTTGTTGCCATTGATTTTGCAGTTCCTTGATTACTAGTAAGATTTAACATGCTTCAGGTTCTCGGCCCTTTTCTATTGGTAGATTATTAATCACATTTTCAATTTCTTTGATGATTATTATCTGTTTAGGCATCCTGCCTTTTATGGAGTCAATAATGGTAATATACACTGCTGGGAAATTTACTTAAGCAGACAACAAAGATTTGTTAAATCAATGATATAAGGACTGGTGAGTGTAAAAATAGTTTTATTCCATTGGAAGAAAATACGAGAGAAGCTGAGTGGACTCCTACTGCTTGGGCTTTAGAAACCCTGGTCCTGAGATTTGGCAATGATTCTCGCACTGGCCATTAATCCCTGAGGAGGAGAAAATGCTCTAAATAAGGCTGCTCTCTTCCTGGTCTCTAGGAAATTAGAGTACAAAGGGTTTCCCCACATGGTCTGCCGGGGACCAAAGAACCCTTTTTTGGAAGAAACCACTTCTGTGTCCTTAGTAATTCACAGAAAAGATTAAAATCACACCATATAGATGCGGCCGGCCATGCCTCAGCAATTTGTAACTCACACTGGAATTAAGCAGTAAACTGAGAGTATTAGGAAACGGGCTGAATTCAGACTCCATTATTACTCTGAAGAGACAGAAGGAGATATTTAAAGAATTCTATGTATGTTCGAGGCTGCGATATGGATGTGTTAATAGTAGAACTGTCATCTGGCCTCTAAGGAACAACATTTTAAATGCTTAAAGGTGTATTTTCATTAAAAGGGTGTCAGAATCTGCTTACCATTTGAGTAGCTTTTGAATTTCCGCTGGGATCACATTATAATATTCACGTAGATTATTTTTTAAAAAGAAAAAAGAAGCAATATGAGTAAGGGATGGTGGGCTATTCAAAGAATTCTCTTTCCAAAACATAGGATGAGTGAATGTATTCTCAAAGAGGATTTTTTTCAGGTTAAGCTTCAAAATTGTGGATGGAAAAGTCATCAGTTCGTTCCCATCCACATTCAGCTTTTCAAGTGATCTGCAAATAAAGGAAACCAAATTTAAAAGTTTATATGCAATTTATAATAGCAAAATAAAATTTTTTGTCCCAGTGTTCCTGCAAATTGGCATCAAAGGTAGTAGCAATAACGTCCAAGTGTTTAAATATTTCCTTAGAACCAGAGAATTACAAAGCAAATGACACAGTTTGTTATTATGCAGATCACTGCATTTGTGTGAATAGCAGAGTTAAAGCATGTACTTTGGGTCTCTGCAACATATCATTATGGAAAAAGAAAAATTCTAGACAGTATAAAGATAGAATATATTTTCATAGACAAACTGAACATCAGTACATATTTTTTCCTTCAAGTCTAATCAAAACAGTGAAATTACCACTAGCAAAAAATATCATGTGCTATGTTGCAGTTTTGATTTTTCATCACCTGAATCCCCTTGGTTTTTACTGTGCCATTTGTTTCTGATAACAGCGATTCCTTTGTTTGAAGAGAACAAACATTACTGATTTTCTCATTTTATACTACCTGCCTTGATGATGTTTTTTTAGTGTGTTGTTTTTGTTTTGTGTGTGGGGCTTTTTTTTTTTTTTTTCAGTTACTCATCTTTCTACTTAGTGCTGGAGACAGGCAGAAAAGTATCTGTTTATGAGGGACACATAAAAACAAATCAAAGTCTTGTCCAACTTGTCAAAGATGCTAGGAGTGAAAAGGATGACATGCGGGCTATAGGTCAAAAGTTGCTGGGAACTCTAGGTTCTCATGTGCAGTGTAGTTTCCTCCTCACACAACTTAAATTCTTTGGTAGGATTTGAAACAATGGAGCTAAGAACATGGCCTTTCACCTGTCTTCATCCCACAGCCACAGTTTGAGTACTGCACTTGTCATGTTCTGGAAAAGGGAAACCATACCCCAGGCTTTACTGTGGTCCTAAAGGAGAGAGCTGGCATGGTCACTCTGCTCCCTCTGGGGAGCCTTAGGGCCAGCAGCAGAGAGCCCAAAGGACAACCAGAATAAGTGTGGTGGACTCTAGGGAGATGCCAGTGGGGGTCCCTAAATACCCCTTCGGGGAGGCTGCCCCTTCCCGAGTTGCTTTTTCTCAGAGGCTTCAGCAGTCTGGGCTCATCCTTCTTCTGGATGAGTTTTGAGGAGTTTGATAGACTCAGCAGTCTCTAAAGCTGCAAAAGCTCCACCAGAGACAGCCTTAGCAGCTGAGCATCTGAGCATCGCAGGGAGCAGAGAAACTTCTTCCCGTTACGTCGCTGACGCTCTCTGAATGGTGCTCTTGTGACCGCCTTTGGTCCTGAGCAGACCGCAGAACAGCAAGAAGAGAAAAACTGACAAACACACAGAGCGGTGCTCTTGAGGCAATCGTGCTCTGGGAGGCAGAGAAGTTGGGGTGGAAGCAGGAGAATACTTAAAAAAATTCATACACACACACACACACACACACACACACACCCCCAAGGTAAATAGGAAAAGAAAAAAGTAAATAAACAGTAAAAGCAAGGTAAACTGGAAGAAAAAAACTGAATATATCGGCCATAACAAAGGTGAAGAGGTTGAATTCCCCTATTAAAATATAAAGATTGTCACATGGGAAATTAAATAATTTGTACAAATATTAGAAAAGCAGATAAAATCATCTCACTTTACTGTAGATTAAGACTATGCTCCTGGAAAACCAAACGAAATCTAGTCAAACTGAGTCAGAATGAAGATAATTTGGGTTATATAGCTTAATTTTAAATTCATGTAAGGAAGGACATAGCTTTCCTCTATTCTGTACAGGCAATAGTCAGCTAGAAATGAAAATTATAGAAAATGTTACATTCATAATAACAACACAATTATAGAATACTTAGAGAAGTTTAGTAATAAAGATAAAGGACTTAATGTGAAGCGAGTCATAAATATTTTAAAAGATTTTATTTATTTATTTTAGAGAGAGTGGGGGGGCGGGGGTAGAAGGGGCAGAGAAGGAGGGAGAGAGAGAGGGAAGGAATCTCAAGAAGACTCTGTGCAGAGCCTGATTTGGGTCTGGATGTGGGGCTCGATCTCACAACCCTGAAATCATGACTTGAGCTGAAAACAAGAGTCAACCCCTAGGCACCCAAGTCATAAATTCCTATGAAGGACATCAAACAAAATCTGAACAAATGAAAAAATATGCTCTGTTTTAGGATGAAAATATTTATTAACATCAGAAATGTAAATTCTTCAAAACCTATATGTAAACTCAAGACAATTATAATTGAAATCTCAATTTTGTGTTTATTTTTTTGGAGGAAGAGGGGCTTGGAAGTATATTAAATGCTCTTAAAACTCATGATCTAAGGAGAATAGTTAAAAGGCTATTATTGAAAAACAATCTCCCTCCTAATTATTAAAAATTATTCTAAAGTCATAATCAAAAGAATATAATCCAAAGAGTACTGATCTGTAAGGACATAGATGAACTTCAGATGTGAGATTTTAAAAGTCAATGTGAGAAAGAATCAGGGCTTGGTATTAGGCTTACACTGTTATATGTATTTCCTTATCCTGAAGAAATAAAACCAATAAGAACTACAGGTGTACATCCAGAAAAATGGACAAAATGAAGCATGTCATTCTATTAAGAAGCCATCAGTACAACTTTTAAATAATTACTGAAAATGTTATGTCTTAAAAATGCCAGTTATTCAAGTTACTTTTTCATAAATGTGACGTTTCATATATTACATTTTGTGGCTATTAAATGTATGAACGAACTCAGTTTTCTCCAACGCAGTCATTACCAAATATGTCCTGACAGGGCATATAGCTTTGTGTACTTAACAAGTTTCAGATTACCTGAGTTTCTGGATTTCATTAGGAATGGAAGCAATACTATTGTAGGAAATATCAAGTTCCTCAAGATGGGACAAAAGAAATAACCTTAGACAGAAAAAGAAAATGGAATTAAAAATGATTACCTGCTTGTCATTACTAGGCATGAATAAATAATTAAATACTTGAGCAAAGAGGTAGAAATACGGAGAAACTACATTTTCCTACAATCTTGAAATTTATGGACTTCTTTTCATTATAGGTGGCTTAATGACAATCGAAGTTCCTAAAATGATTCTTCTATCCTTTAAGACAGCTTTGAAATGTTTGGAGCAGCTAAAGCCCCATACAGAAAAAGCCGCCTGAGAAATTTCTAAAACATTTAGAGAGGGTCTTTTCTTGGTTGCTGTATTTGTTTCCTAGGGCTGATGTAACCAATGACCACAAGCCAGGTGGCTTAGAGCCACGGACACTTATTCCCTCCCAGTTCTGGAGGCTGGAAGTCCAAAATCAAGGTGTTAGTGGTGTTAGTGGAGTCAGTTCTTTCTGGAGTCTGTCAGGGCCCTCCAGGGGGACTCTGGGATGAAAAAGACAAGAAACAGAAAAAAAAGGGGGGGGGAGCCCAACAACCAAAAAACAAGGCAAGGAGAGAGACACATTCTGGTGATGTCATTACCCCCCCCTTTTTTTTTTAATATTTTATTTGACAGACAGAGATCACAAGTAGGCAGAGAGGCAGGCAAGAGAGAGGAGGAAGCAGGCTTCCTGCTGAGCAGAGAGCCCGATGCGGGGCTTGATCCCAGGACCCTGGGATCATGACCTGAGCCGAAGGCAGAGGCTTTAACCCACTGAGCCACCCAGGTGCTCCTCATTACCTCTTAAATGAACAAAAAAAATCCCATGTATTTCATGAACAAATGCTATCCTAAAGTTTGGGGGAAAAGAAGAAACCTTTTGGATTTTTTAAGTGATCTGTTGTCTTTATTTTACAAGAAAACTAAATAGACCTTTTCGTGGTCACAAAACTTCAAACATTTAATCTGAGAGCATTAATTATAACTTTCCATAGTATAATCCAGGGCATAACTATAACTGTAGAGGGTCTATCTGTAAGGGGCATAGCTAGGATGAGGACCCAGTTCTTTGTGTCTCCAGAACCTGGGCTTTAGTATCTGCATTTGCATAGTTTATGCCCCAAGCAGCCCAGGGCAAAAATAGTAGCAACAAAAACTTAGGCCTCAGTTGACTTTGTGCTGTCAATCTCCCCATGATATGAATACATAACCCATGTTATTTGATTCAAAATATATATACTGCTTCGGAGGGGCCTGGGTGACTCAGCTGATTGAGTGTCTGCCTCTGGCTCAGGGCATGATCCGAGTGTTCTGGGATCGAGCCCTGTCTCAGGCTTCCTGCTCTACAGGGAGCCTGCTTCTCACCTCCTGCTCTCCTTGCCTGAGCTCTCTCTTTCTGTCAAGTAAATAAATAAAATCTTGAAAAATATACTGCTTTATTTTAGAAACTCTAATATTTTTTAGAAATAGCTTTTTAAAACTTTTTGAGTATAACTAGTAGTTAACCAATAGTTCAAACTAATTTGCTTAATCTCTAAATAGTGAGCAATGTTGACCCTATAGCTATGAACAAGTTGTAGTTGCTTTAGGAATTTCTACATTTTGTTTAAATGACAGTTACAGTCATTAAAGGTCATAATTACAATTTTACAGATTATTAAATATAAATTTTATTTAGATGTACATATTCATATATGCATATATACATATATATGGGTCTCTATATGCATACATATATGTAGCTGTGTGTGTATATGTGTATATACACAGGGTTATGTGTGTGTATATTTACAAATATATATATATACATACACACACACACACTCACAGAAATATAGATACATGTGTACACACAGATTAGTAGACACACATGTATTACTTAGCTCTGTTCCCAGGGTGTCTAGAAGCAATGTTATCCCAGTAGCACTGGGACTTCTAGCACCCAGATCTTGTTTTTTTTTTAATCAGGCCATGAAAACACATGGAAGAAAGTTCCATGCATATTTCTTTCTTTTTTTTTCTTTTATTTATTTTCAGCATAACAGTATTCATTATTTTTGCACCACACCCAGTGCTTCATGCACTCCATGCCCTCTATAATACCCACCACCTGGTTCCCCCAACCTCCCACCCCCGCCACTTCAAACCCCTCAGATTGTTTTTCAGAGTCCATAGTCTCTCATGGTTCACCTCCCCTTCCAATTTCCCCCAACTCCCTTCTCCTCTCTAACTCCCCTTGTCCTCCATGCTATTTGTTATGCTCCAAAAATAAGTGAAACCATATGATAATTGACTCTCTTGCTTGATTTATTTCACTCAGCATAATCTCTTCCAGTCCCGTCCATGTTGCTACAAAAGTTGGGTATTCATCCTTTCTGATGGAGGCATACTACTCCATAGTGTATATGGATCTCGGTTTTAAATACCATCTTCCAATAAAAAGGAAGCAGAGTTTGCTTAGAGAAACAGCTGCTTCTAGAATCGAGGCAGGGAAAATATAATTTATATTACTGTTGAAAAAATAGATGATTTAAATAGAAATAAAATACACACAATGCAATATTCTTACTTTTAGTGTTGATTTGTTATATATGTATTATGTGTAATGTGAAATGTGTTTATATACAGGAATGGTGTAAGTTTAACATGCTTTTTTATTCTTTTAAATGACTGAATAGTTTTACAGTTTATTAATGCAGAATTTGTTGGATTGATAAATATAAACAATGCTGAGTGAACAACTTTATAAATGAATTTTGATGCATTTCCTTAATTTCAGTGAGAATCTTTTTTACAAAATGTTCAACTGTATAAGAGTCCCTGTTCCTTTGCCCTTAACCCACATCCAATTTGTTTAACTGAAAGATGTATGTCATTTTGCATTTGGCTAAGGTTTTGGTTTAAGAATTAAATAATCACCAGTCCATAGGTCTGGAAAAATTCCGTCTCTTTTATACCCAAATATCAACATTATTATTAAAGGATGATACATATCGTATTGGCTAATTTCTTGATTTATAGATTAGGAAATTGAGACCAGGAAGGTTAAGTGATTCCCCAGATAAAACAGATCATTATCAATTTTGAAGTTAAAAGTCTAGATTACCTAATTCCATATGCAGTGTCCTTTCCAAATGCACAAAGGCTATCAAGGGATCAGTGCAAGTTTCTCACTCAAGCCTTTTTCTGTAATTGGTGTTCATTTAATCCATACTCAAATAATGGATCTCTAGATGAGCATTCACTAGCCCCTCACTAGCTGCCATCTATGTAGCTGCTATGATTGCTTTTAAAACAATGATAAGAAGCAAGTAAGCTAACTGGAAGAGAATGGGAATCATTCAGTTGCTAGCTGCTTTCAAAAGGGAAATTGATCTCTTTCTAAATTATAAGCTTTTTATTTTCTGTGCTCATAATCTCAAGCCATTGACCTTACCCAGGTGGAAGAGTAGTAATCAAATTAAAGGCAATGCTGAAAACTCTAAGGAGCTTAAGTTGCTGAATTTCAGAAGAGATTTCTTTGATAGGATTATTTCTTAGTAATAGTATTTGTAAATTTTTAAGACAAAGTATCTAAAGAACAGAAAAGAGAAACAAACATGAGTAGAATGATCAAGTATCACAGATCTCTACTTGGTACGTTTTATAAACCCTTTGAACTAATGTAGTAGAATCAATGAATGAACATTGATTGGCTCTATCACCTATCTCTTTTTTTGCTCTTTTCCAGGGTATCATAAATGTCTATTTTTTATTATAATTATTATTAATAAGAAATTAGTGCAATGTACACAATGATAAAAATGGACTCACTTCTGTGGGGAAGTAACTGATGTCATTGAAGGATAAGTTAAGATACACCAATTGGGAGGCCAAAATCGTTAAGTCTGGACAATTTGTGATAAAAAAGCCCTAAAAGAAAGTGACAAGTGATAAGAGGTTAATTAACAATCCACAAAATATTTTATACCAAAGTAAAAATAAATGAGTACATAACTGAGTGACAGTGCTTGACACAGTACACTAACAGGGCTATACTCATCTTCCATTCATTTGTTAGTCTGCCATAATAATGCCCTAAATATGGAAAGGATAGAAACCAAATAGAAACTCTGCTAAGTATTCGTGTTTATAATAAGTTTAGTGTTAGATGTGTGACAGGAATTATTTCAATTAATGGCAAACAAACATTTATGGGGTATCCAATGTGTGCTGAAATGTAAGTGAATACATTTTATATTTAATTATCTCTTTTATCTTATTTTTTCTTGTTTCCACCTCTTTTTCTGTTATCATTCTATTAATCTAATGTCTATCTAAGACTTCGTGTTTAAATATGCCAATTCTGATTGAGGAAAACTATGCGCCGCTGTAAACTAAGTGTTTGCGCTGCCCACAAACCTTTATGTTAAAGTCCCAAACCCCAATGTGATGGCATTTAGAGGTGAGGCCTTTGTGAGGTAATTAGGGTGAGATAAGGTCTTAAGGGTGGAGCCCTTATAATGGGATTAGTGCCCATATAAGAAGAAGAAGGGGCCAGAGCTCTCTTTTCCATCAGGTAAGGATATAGGAAGAAAGTAGGTATGAGCAAGAGATCTCTAACTAGGAGACAAATCAGCTGACATCCCTCAATGTTGGACTCCAGGGCTGCCAGAACTGGGAGAAATTAATGATATTTTGTCATAGCAGTCAGAACTGATTAAGACATGTTTGGTGTCCTCAGTATCTTTAACACTCCAGGATAATTGAAACACTTGTTTCTTAAGGGTCATGGGATCAGTAGTGGTCAACTGAATGGACCAAGGGACACCAGTGTTGGATGATCAGACCTCAGCTTATAGAAAAGGGGAACATCATTGCAGGTGCGTTAGACTATGCCACATATCATATGAGAATGAAGGGCTCATGGCTAAAGAAACTTAAAGTTGAGTACTGGTTTCAAGATTGACCTTTTACTGAAGTAGTGTATATAGACAAAAGTGGGTAGTCTTTTTTCCTGTCATAAACACTTTCTCTGCAGAACTGGTGCTGTACTTACAGAGCAGATATGTGTTTATCATAGTCTCTAATCATTTCACTTAGTGTGCTCAGACAACTAGATGTCTTTACGTTTCCTTCTGCCTGGAAATTTCTTCCCTCATGTTATCCCATGAACTATATAGTCTCACCTCATCAGTGACCAGCACAGATTCAGCTGTCTACTCATATGTCATCTGGCCAGAGAGGCCTTCCTAACCAACCTATGACAGAGAGCAACCTCTCAAACCAGTGCTCCAGCGATGATTCCCTGTCACTTGCCTTATTTTTCTTCATAGTTCTTATAATCATAGGACAGACTATGTACAAATATATGTCTGATCTCACCCCACTAAATTTTAATAAGCTCCATGAAACAGTCATTCTCTTCTGTTTTGCACACTGATACATAGTTAAAATACATAGTTTACCACTGGCACATGGAGGGTTCTTAATAAATATTGGCTGAATGAGTGAATATCCAGAACCTTCATGTTGCCTCATGTAATCCCCAGGACCATCACTAGGAGGCTGGCCCACCACAGGTATCCTGGATCTCTCTTTTATCATCCCATCATAAAGCCCATTTGCTGTGGTGCTGTGGTTATCATGCAATGGCTGTGTGGAACTAAGCCTTAGAGGAGTGTGGTCCAAGATGGCGGAGGAGTATGAGACCTAGATTTCATCTGGTGCCAGGAGTTCAGCTAGATAGCTATCAAACCACTCTGAACACCTATGAACTCAAAAGGAGATCAAAGAAAAGAATAGCAACAACCTTAGGAACAGAAAAGTGACCACTTTCTGCAAGGTAGGACATGTGGAGAAGTGAATGGAGGTGATATATGGGAAGAGAGACTGCGGGGGGAGGGGCCAGCTCCAGGCAAGCCATGGAGCAATGGAGCACAAAATCGGAACTTTTAGAAGTCTGCTCCACTGAGGGACATTGCTCCAGAGACTAAGCAGGGAGTGGAACCCTCATGGGGACAGTGTGGTCTCAGGACCCTCGGGGTTGCAGAGCTCCCAGATATGGGGTGGAGAAGCTGGCCACAGAGATAGAGCCGAGGAGTGGGCTTTCCGCTCAGGGTTACCTTAACCCATGATCCGAGGCACAGTTGGGCCACTGCTCTTAGAGGAGGAGTTCAACGAGTGAAAGAACTGGGGAAACTCCCTTTCTTACCCCCAGGAGGAATGGCTTCAGAGCGCACTGCAGGAATCGGCTAGGTTTGGAGCCTCCAAATGGGGCTGTGCGCCTGAGATGGAAACACTCGGTCGCAGGCCCGGTGAGCACAGAGCGTGGCTGGAGACCAGGGGATGGGAGTGACTGACTGCTTTTCTCCGAGGGTGCACTGAGGAGTGGGGCCCAAGCTCTTGGCTCCTCCTGGCGGGAGACTAGACGGCTGCCATTTTCCTTCCCCTACTCCAAAGCTCTATGGAAAGTGTTCAGGGAACAAAGCTCCTAAGAGCAAAATCTTTGAGCAGATTGCTTATCCTGGCCTCTGGCAAGGGCGGTGCAATTCTGCCTTGGGCAAAGACATTTGAGAATCACTGCAACAGGCCCCTTCCCCAGAGTTCAGCAAGAACATCCAGCCAAGACCAAGTTTACTGATCAATGAGAACACCTCATCAGTGCTAGGGGAATACAGCACATAGAATTCATGGCTTTTTCCCCATGATGCTTTAGTCTTTCATCTTTAATTTTAAATTCTTCCTTCTTTTTCTTTTTTTGAATTTTTCTTCTTTCCTTTTTCAACCAACTTATCTCATCAGTTCTTTTTTTAGAATCTCTTTTAATTTTCACCTTTACTATCTTTACTATTCTATCCCTTCATTGTATTTAACTTTATTTATTTATTTATTTATCTAACCTTATTGTATTTAACCTTATTTTTTGTATATATATAAGTTTTTCTTTCTTTAAAAATTTGGGTTGCTCTTTCTTCTAACAGACCAAAATACACCCAAAATCGAGTGTATGGCTCTGTTCTATTCACCAGCCTGATCATATTCTTCCCCCCCCCCCATTTGGGTCTCCTTTGATTGTTTAGTGTATATTTCTATGGGGGCATTGTTACCATTTTAGCATTTTGTTCTCTCGTTCATCTATTCTTTTCTGAGAAAACTCATATCAAAAAAAAAGAGTAAGAGGCAATACCGATTGCCAGGGGCCTAGTCAATATGGACACTAGTAAGATGTTAGATCTAGAGTTCAGAATGACAATTATAAAGATATGAGCTCGTCTTGAAAAAAGTATAGAAGACACTAGAGAATTCCTTTCTGGAGAAGTAAAATCTAACCAAGTCAAAATCAGAAAGGCTATTAATGTGGTGCAATCAAAAAGGAGGCCCTAACTGCTAGGATAAATGAGGCAGAAGAGAGAATTACTGATATAGAAGACTAAATGATGGAGAATAAAGAAGCTGAGCAAAAGATAAACAGCTACTGGATGACGAGGGGAGAATTTGAGAGATAAGTGAGACCATAAGATGAAACAATACTAGAATAATTACGATCCTGGAAGAAGAAGAAAGAGAAAGAGGGGCAGAAGGTATATTGGAGCAAATTATAGTGGAGAACTTCTACAATGTGGGGGAAGAAACAGGAATCAAAATCCAGGAGGCACAGAGAACCCCCCCTCAAAATCAATAAGAATAGGTCCACACCCCCATCATCTAATAGTAAATCAAGTCTTAGAGACAAAGAGAAAATCCTGAAAGCAGCTCAGCACAAGAGGTCTGTAGCCTACAAGGGTAGAAACGTTAGATTGGCAGCAGACCTATCTACAGAGACCTGGCAGGCCAGAAAGGACTGGCATGATATATTCAGAGCACCAAATGAGAAAAGTATGCAGCCAAGAATACTATATTCAGCTAGGCTGTCACTGAAAATAAGAGGAGGATAAAAAGCTTCCAGGACAGACAAAAACTAAAAGAATTTCCAAACACCAAACAGGCCTTACAGGAAATATTGAAAGGGTTAGCTAAGCAAAGAGAGAGCCTAAAAGTAACAGACTAGAAAGGAACAGAGACAGTATACAGCAACAGTCACCTTACAGGTAATATAATGGCACTAAAGTCACATCTTTCAATAGTTACCCTGAATGTAAATGGGATAAATGCCCCAATGAAAAGACATAGGTTATCAGAATGGATTAAAAAAAAACAAGATCCATTGATATGCTGTCTGCAAAAAAACTCATTTTAGACCCTGGGGCACGTGGGTGGCTCAGTGGGTTAAAGCCTCTGCCTTCAGCTCAGGTCATGGTCTCAGGGTCCTGGGATCGAACCCTGCGTTGGGCTCTCTGCTCAGCAGGGAGCCTGCTTCTCTCTCTCTCTCAGTCTGCCTCTCTGCCTACTTGTGATCTCTCTTTCCATCAAATAAATAAAAGTCTTTAAAAAACTCATTTTAGACCCAAAGAAACCACCAGATTTAAAGTGAGGGGGTGGAAAACCACTTACCATGCTAAGGGACATCAAAAGAAAGCTAGGGTGACAACCCTTATATCAGAGAAATTAGGTTTTAAACCAAAGATTATAAAAAGAGATGAGGAAGAACACTATCCAACAAGAAGATCTAACAATTTAAAATATCTATGCTTCTAACATGGGAGCAGCCAAGTATACAAACCAATTAATTTAAAAAAATCAAAGAAACACATGAACAATACAATAGTAGTAGGGAACTTTAATATCTCCTTCACTGAAATGGACAGATCATCCAAGCAAAAGATCAACACACTGGACACACTGGACCAGATGGACATCACAGATATATTCAGAACATTCCATCCCAAAACAATAGAATACACATTCTTCTCTAGTGCATACGGAACATTATCCAGAATAGATCACATCTGGGTCATAAATCAGGTCTCAACTGGTACTAAAAATTGGAATCATTCCCTGCATATTTTCAGACCACAATGCTTTGGAACTCGAACTCAATAACAACAGGAAAGGTGGAAAGAACTCAAATACGTTGAGTCTAAAGGAGCATCCTAGTAAAGAATAAATGTGTCAACCAGGAAATTAAAGAATTTTAAAAATTCATGGAAACAAATGAAAATGAAAACACAACTGTTTAAAATATATGGGATGCAGCAAAAGCAGTCCTAAGAGGAAAATATATAGCAATACAAGCCTTTCTCAAGAAACAAGGAAGGTCTCAAATATACAACCTAACTCTACACCTAAAGAACCTGGAGAAAGAAGAGCAAATAAAGCCTAAACCTGGCAGGAGAAGAGAAATAATAAAGATCAGAGCAGCCATCAAAAATGTGAAATCTTGCCATTTGCAACAATGTGGATGGAACTAAAGGGTATTATGCTAAGTGAAATGAGTCAAGCAGAGAACGACAATTATATGATCTTGCTGATATGTGGAGTTTGAGAAATAAGGCAGAGGATCATAGGGGAAGAGAGGAAAAAATAAAACAAGACAAAACCAGAGAGTGAGATAAACTAAGAGACTCTTAATCTCAGAAAACGAACTGACAGTGTTGGAGTGGAAGGGGGTGGAAAGGATAGGGCATCTAGGTGATGGACGTTGGGGTGGGTTTGTGTTATGGTGAGTGGTACGTATTGTGTAAGACCAACGAATCACAGGCCTATACCCCTGAAACAAGTAATACGTTATATGTTAATAATAAAAAACAAAATTAAATTAAATTATTTCAAAAGAAGGGGAAAAAAGGTACTAAGCACTAAGAATGTGGAGGCCTTCCCAATCTCTTGAACTGCTCTAGCAACCATTAAGTCCTTATATCTTGGGTCTGTATTAGATTAATCAGTACACTTGTTTTGTATAAGTTTTTGTTCATAGAAAGTCTACTTCTTTTAATAAGGTCCTGAACTAGATCAGGAATTATGACCTTTAATTCTTTTATATCACCCCACAGAGCTCAAGATTCTACTCTGGAGTCTAATATTTTCTTAAAATAATATTAACGGCTGTGGAAATAAAGTGTTTCTTCACTAGTTCCACCCAACTCTTTAAAAGCTACATTCGTTCTCTATCTAAAGCAAGGATTAGCAAACTACACTCTGCCACCTGTTTTTCTAAGTTAAGGTTTTACTGGAACATAGCCATGCTCATAAGTTTAAGTATTGTATATAGCTGCTTTTGCATTATGTAACAGAGTTGAGTGACAGAGACCATGCAACTCTCAAAGTCTATGATTTTTTTTATCCAACCCTTTGCAGAAAAACTCACCAACCTCTGATTTAAAGTAATTCACTCCTGGGGCATCTGGGTGACTCAGTTAAGCATCCTACTTTTGATCTCAGCTCAGGTGTTGATATCAGGGTTGTGAATTCAAGCCCCATGTAATGAATAAGTGAATGAATGAATGAAGAAATAAATGAATAAATAAAGTAATTCACTTCAAAGGGCACTCTATTGACTGGCTCAGTCAGTAGAGTATGTGACTCTTGATCTCAGGATTGTTAAGTTCAAGACCCATGTTAGCTGTGCAGATAACTTAAAAACAAAATCTTAAAAAAATAAAAGTAATTCACTACAAAACCAGATAATCTGATTGTTCACTTATCCTAATGGTTAACGACCTTATTTCAAACCAACCTTCTCACTAAAACCAAAAAGGTAAACAAACACAACACAATAAATGTTTGGAGAATTAACAAAGTAGCTAGGTCTTAATAAGCCAAACTTCTAGAAAGAAGAGAATCTCAGGATGGTAGACAGAACATTCAACACTACTTTTCTCCCTAAGTCATTTGCCTAATCAAAAGCTGTGGACAAGCTGAGTTGAGAAGAATTATAGCCAGTCTAATAGGGCTAGAGAGATAAAAATTAGAATTCACAGCTTATCGAGGACAAGGGGGTCTCAGAGTTGGTATGAAAGGGCTGAAAGGCTACAGCCCTAGGAGTAAAAGTTAACTGGAAACCTCTATAAAGATTGAAGCTTAGATCAAAATAAAGCATTTGAGGCTTCTGGTCCAAGATGGTGACATAGAGAGACCCTGAACTCACCTTCTCCATACACATGCCCCTTCTACATCTATTTACAGAGCAATTCCACCTGAAGAAGAACTGAGGGCTGACTGAATGGCTTCTGCACAACAAAAGATAGAGAGATCATGCAGAGAACATCAGAAGAGATGGAAACACGGTAAGGCAGGAAGCCCCCTACCCCCACCCCAAACGCTTCCTCTGGAACTGCAGCGGGGAGGGACAGTACTGAGGGACCAGTACCAGATTCATCTACCCTGAGGCACAGAGAAAAAGCCATGGTTCAAAGAGCAACTAGAATATAAGAGATGCAGCTCTAGAACTCTGCCAAATGGTAGGGGAGCTGCTGGAACTCTATGGACCAGAGGGGCTGGTGAACACCACGTGTAACATTTCCTCTCCACGGACAGAGCAGAAAGGAGCAGGCTCTGGGCACCAGAGTGAGTCTTCTTGTCTCAGTGAGCCTTGGTCCCCTAGCCCACGCCAGCTCTAACCACCCCATTAAGGCAGCCCCAAGATGGTACACACTGGGACACTCCTAGTCAATACTCACTACAGCTCCAGCCATCAAGGCAAGGTGGCGCAGGTGCAAACCACCCCAAAACACTCCAGGCCTGACCCACTTTGTCTCCAGATGGCTTGTTAGGGCGCCCCTAGTGGAGTGCTCTAGGACTTCCTGGCTCATGCCTGTTTGGCCCCAGCAGCCCCACCATGGTATTCCCTAAGCAAAACATCCCAAGGAACCCCCAGCGTGCCCCCTGCCTCAGCTCCAGCCACCCCATTAGCACCCCCTGCACAGAGCACCCCAGTACACCCTAGTCTGTGCCCCGTCTCAGTTCCAGACACCTTATCAGAGTGACCCTGAACTGAGCATGCTAGGACCACTTGGCTTGCCCCCACTTCAGCTCCAGCTGTCCCATCAGAGAACCCTCTGCACCAAGAGTCCTAGGACCACCCCAGCCCATACGCACTTCCGCTCCAGCCATCCCACTAAAAATCAGTAACAGTATAACAGATTATACTCACCACATGAAACAAATTGAACATTTGATGAGAATTAGGATTATTTGCATCATTTTTATATATTAAGTGCAAAGGGGAAGAAAGTAACAGTGAAGAAGCTCTGAAGATACCACTTTAAACAAGTAATCTAAGTAAACCCTATTAGTAATGGGATAAATTGAAATCATGTGCCATATGATAAAATAAAATTAAAGAAAAACATTTTGAGATATTAATGCCAACATTGAATGACCTATATCTAATCACTGGAAAATATACTAAAACCCCACAGTAATGCACATTTTGTAAAATAACTTGCCTGTAATTTTTAAGTTTCAAAGTCATGAAAGTCAAAGAAAGCTGGAAACATCAGCTTGAAAGAAACTGAAACAACAGTGTTCAGCTTGTGACCCTGGATTAGATCCCTCTGTGATAAAGAACATTATGGGGTAAATTAGCAAACTTCAAGTGGGATCTCTTGGTTGAATAGAGTAATGAATCAATATTAATTTCCTGATTTTGAAGGCTGCCCTATGGTTACATAGGAGAATGTCCTTGCTTATAGGGAATATGTGCTTAAGTATTCTGGGGTAATGAAGTACTTCTGCGGGCTTCCTTTGTACTTTTCTTACAACACCTCTATAATTTTTAAATCATTTCAAAATTAAAATATTAAAAAATACGACATTTTGAACCTTGGAGGATATAGTTAAAGTTATGATTACAGAAAAATTTGGAGTCTTAAATACATAAACAAGAAAAGGAAAGGCTGAAAATCACCCTTTTCATAGGAAGCCCACATTCATATAAAGAAGTTAGAAAAAGGACAGCAAATACATCCTTCCAAAAGAAGAAAGATACTAATAATAAAGATAGGGCAAAAATTAATAAAATAAAAAACAGAATGGTAAGAATCAGCAAATCAAAAAGCTCACTACATGAAAAACAAATAAGGGAATACTACCAGAGTTTGTTTTTGTTTTTTTTAACTGACCCCTTCCTGAGTTTTTAATTTTAGTCATCCTATAGGATATGCTGTGCAATCTGACTGTGGTTTCAATTAGTCATCCTTGATGAGCAATGACGAGAACATTTTCATGTTATGGTTGACCCTTAGTATATCATCCTTTGTAAAGATCTGTCAAAGTCTTTTGTCCTTTCTCTTTTTCTTGTGTGTGTGTGTGTGTGTGTGTGTGTGTGTGGCAGAATTCTAGATGACCTCTATGACTTTGACCCTGATGATAGTCCTATGTCAGTTTTTAAACTTCTGACTTTGTTTCCAGCTAAATTTACTTATTGGTAAGATTGTTTTGAGATTCCGCTACATAAACAGTTGTGTTGTATGCCAATGAAAATAGTTTTACTTCTTCCTAATCTTTCTTATCTTATGTAAGTGGCTAAAATCATCATTACAATGTAGGATAAAAGTGAAGGAAAGAATTTTCTTGCCTTGCACCTATCTTAGGGAGAAAGTATTCAATCCTTACTGATTATATATGGTGTTGGTGGCAGAGTTTTCATAGATACTGTTTATTTAATTATGAAAGGTTTTCTTTAACCCTAGTTTACTTAGAGGTATATTTGTTTTCTTTCATCTTTTTAAAAAAGATTTATTTGAGAGAGAGAGAGAGAGAAAGAACACAAGTTTGGGAGGCGCAGAAGGAGAGGCAGAAGTAGGTTCCTATGTGAGCTGGGAGCCCCAATGGGAGGCTCTAACCCAAGACCCCAGGATCATGACCTAAGCTGAAGTCAGGTGCTTAACCAACTGAGCTACCCAGGTGCCCCTTTCTTTCATCTTAAATGGATGTTGAATGTTGTCAAGTTTTTGCACTTATTAAGATGATATTGTTGAAAATCTTTTCTTGTGAAAGCTTCATTTAGTCATGATACATTATCCTTCACTTTTAATTTTTGATATTGCTGAATTTGACTTGCTAATGTTTTCTTGAGAATTTTTGCACTTAATTTATCAAAAATAGTGGTCTATAATTTTCCTTTCTTATGATATCCTTGTCTGGCCTTGGTGTGGAAGTTATATAGGCATCATAAAATGAGTTCATATAAACTAGTGTTATTTCGTCCTTAAATATTTGATAGACTCACCGGGGAAGTCCTATGTGCCTAGAACTTTCTTTGTGTAAAAGCTCTTACCTAAAATCTTAATTAGATTTTGTTACAGGCACAAAACTATACTGGTGTTCTATTTCTTGTTGTAACTGTTTTATCAGGTTGTGTTTTCCAAGGAAGTTTTCCATTTCATCACAGCTGGGCCATTTACTGGGAAAAGGTTGTTCTTAGTGTTTTGTAATCTTCTATTTTGATGTCTGAGACATGTGGTGATGTCCCCTTTTTTAAAAAATTTGATTTGATATTTAGAGTTTTCTTTTGTTTTTCCTTAATCAATCATATTATGGATTTAGAAATTTTATTAATCCTTTCAAAAAACTAAGTCTTGTCAAATACCTTTTCTGCATCAGTTAAGATGACTATTTTTCCCTTTATGAATATTGTATTTTTATGTATAATAATATGTATATATATACATATTATGTTTAATGTGTATTGATTTTCTTTTTGAATCATTCTTTTATTTCAAGAATAAATGTCCCTTTGTTATTACATATAATTCTTTTAATTTTTTGGATTCAGTTTGCTAGTATTTTGCTGAGGATTTTTATCCATATTCATAAGGGGTGTTGCTTGTGGTTTTCTTTGGTGTCTTTTTTTCCTTTGGCATCTAGGTTATACTGACAACACAGAATGTGTTAGAGATTGTGATATTCGTGTTGTTTTTTTTTTAAGATTTTATTTATTTATTTGTCAGAGAGAGAGAGAGAGAGTACAAGCAGGCAGAGTGGCAGGCAGAGGCAGAGGGAGAAGCGGGCTCCCTGCTGAGCAAGGAGTCTGATGCAGGACTCAATCCCAGGACCCTGGGATCATGACACAAGCTGAAGGCAGTCGCTTAACTGACTGAGCCACCCAGGCATCCTGAGATTGTGATATTCTAATTCACAAGAATATGTATTTGGTCACTCAGATGATCAAAATATATCTCTCATAATTTGGTTTTCATTTGAAGTTCCTGACTCACATGTCTCCAAATTCTTGAAATTTCTGGAATCATAAGAGCAGTGGGAACATCTTTTGTTATATTTGATCCCCTTTCCTCAGTTCCTGAAATCACTTCAGAGCCATAAAGGTGAAATGCATAACAAGTCCCTTTCCACAACTGGATTTATGTTAATAAGGTGACTTTTGGAAAGCACTGAAGGATGGAGGCTGGTTTCTAGGGGAACCAACTACGTGATGAGAGAGTTGGCACTTTCTGCCTCACTAACTCCCTTCCTCCAGAGAGGGGAAAGGGTTGGATATTGAGTTCAATCACCAAAGGCTAATGGTTTAATCAATTATGCCTATGTAATAAAGCCTTCATAAAAACCAAGAGGACAGGGTTTGGAGAGTGTCCAGGTTGGTAAATATGTGGAGATTTGGGGAGAGTTGTGCCTGGAGAGGGCATGGAATCTTCATATCTGTTAGGGTCCGTTATCAAAGGAACAAGACTGAGACAAGGTGAAAGTTATTTAAAGCTTTATTTTATGACAAGTATTGGAAGTTAGACTGATCGGCCAGGGGAACGAGACTGAGACAAGGTCAAAGTTATGCAAAGCTCTATTTTACGCCAAGCATTAGAAGTCAGGCTGACCGGCCAGGGCCGCCTCCGAAGAGAGCAGCCCCTCCCAGCCCCACAGACTAACTTTTATAGAGCAAAATCCTGGCCACACATAGATGGCCAAGGAGATTTTAACATTGTATAGTAATGTTAAGCCACATGCAGGTGGCTAATTGAATTATAATTTACCCTATAGTAGCTGTTTGAACTAACCTATTACTCTGGTCAGAATTGGCGTTCAAGTTTGGCGCCCAAAAGGCTGGGTTTACATTCTTTGGTGGTTAGGGAGATAGTATGTGCGCTTTACTGATTGGATGTTTTCACCTGGCTTGACTCGTCCTTGTATTCTGGGCTCTGTTATCAGCAACTGGCTGACCTGGCCTTGTAATTCTGGGCTCTGTTATTAGGAACAAGCCGACCATATTTTACTGGTTTCCCAGACTTGCTTCTAAGTAAGTTTCTCGGGGTGGGGGGGGGGGCAGGGTCAGTTTAAGTTTTACTGCACAAACAACAAAATGGCTTTGAACCAAGATGGAGTCGCTCTGGCTAAATAGGCCCTTATAATATCCTTTTTCCATACTTTGTCCTATATATCTCTACATCTGACTGTTGACTCTTATCCTTTAATTCCTTTAATATCCTTTATAATAAACCAGTTATCTAGTAAGTAAATGGGATTCCTGAGTTTTGTGAGCCACTCCAGCCAATTAATTGAACTGAAGCAATGGTTCTTGGGAACCTCTAATTTATAGCCAGTTGGTCAGCTACTGGTACCTACCAACCTGGGCTTGTGATTGGCATTGTGAGTTGGAAGGCAGTCTTGAGGGACTGAGTCTTTTACCTATGGTATCTGGTGTTAGCTCTAAGTAGTGGCAAAATTGAGTTGAATTGTAGGCCCCCAGCTGGTGTCTAAGAATTGCTTGGTGTTGTGGGAGAACTACTCCAGCCACCATGGTGGAACTGGGTTCAGAATACCATTAGAGGTATTCCCTTCGCTTTTATTATTATTTTTTTAAAGACGATTTTGAGAGGTATAGGTATTCATTTTTCTTTAACTGTTTTGCAGAATGCATCCATGAAGCCTTGTGGTCCTGGGCTTTTCTTTGTTGGGAGGCTTTTGATATTCATTCAATCTTTTTATTCATTATAGGTTGACTCAGATTTCTATTTGTTGTTGAGTCAGTTTTGGTAATTTGTGCTTTTTAAAAACATTTTGCCATTTCATCTAAGATATTTAATTTGTTGGCACACAATTGTTCATAGTATTCTGTTATCACCCCTTTTATTTCTATAAGGCCAGTAGTAATGTCTTCCTTTTCATTTCTGGTTTTAAGTTATTTGCTTTCTCTCTCTCTCTCTCTCTCTCTCTTTTTTTTTTCTTAATTTAGCTAAAGGTTTGTCAATTCCATTGATCCTTTTAAAGAATTAACTTTTGATTTTGTTGATTCTACTGCTTTTCTTTTCTTTTCTTCTCTTTTTTTATAAAGATTTTATTTATTTATTTGACAGAGAGAGATCACAAGTAAGCAGAGAGGCAGGCAGAGAAAGATGGAGGAAGCAGGATCCCTGCTGAGCAGATACCCTGATGCAGGGCTTGATCCCAGGACCCTGAGACCATGTCCTGAGCTGAAGGCAGAGGCTTTAACCCACTGCGCCACCCAGGTGCCCCAATTCTACTGTTTTTCTATCTCTATTTCATTAATCTCTGTTGTAATCTTTCTTACTTCCTTCTTGCTGCTAGTTTAAGGTTTATTTTGCTCTTTGGTTCAAGTTTTTCATGTGTAGAGTGAGGTTATTGATTTGAGATTTTTCTTCTCCACATTCCCCTTTACCCACATTCCCCTGGTCCCCAACATCAACATTCCATACACCAGTATGATGTATTTGTTATAATCAATAAACCAACATTAACACACATCATTATCAACCCAAGCCCATGATTTACATCAGAGTTCAAACTTAGTGTTGAATATTCCACGGGTTTTGACAAATGTATAATGAAATGTATCCAGTAGCACAGTACCACACAAAAACATTTCACAGTCCCAAAAATCCCCTATACCCCTCCTGCTCATTCTTCCCTCCCTCCTCCACCATCCCTGGCAACCACTGTTTATTTTTACTGTCTTTATAATTTTGCCTTTTCCAAAATGTTTTTTATTGTTGTTCTTTGATTACTGCCTTTTTGGAGTTTAATTATTTTGTGATCTGCCATATTGATTTTCTTCTCATTCTCTTTTGTATATATTTTAAAGATAGTTACCATGGAGATTACAGTTGGCATCTTTAATTTTTAACAATCTAGTTTGGATTGATATCAAGTTAATTTCAATAGCATGTAAAATCTTTGTTCCTATACAACTCCATCCCTGCCCTACTTTATGACATATTGTCAAAAGTGACATCTTTATACATTGTATGTCCATTAATATAGATTTATAATTAGTATTTTATGTATTTATCATTAAATCACATAGGGAATAAAAAGAAGTGTTGCAAACCAAAAATAGAATAATACTGAGTTTTATATTTACCTGTGTAGTTACATTTACCAGATTCCTTTATTTCTTTCTAAGGTTTTGAGTTGCTGTCTAAGGTCCTTTCATTGCACCCTGAAGAACTCCCTGAGCTTTTGGTTACCTTAGAACATCTTAATTTCTCATTTGTTTTTCAAAAGACAGTTTTGCTGGATATAGGATTCTTGGCTGAGAAATTGCTTTTCTGGGGCGCCTGGGTGGCTCAGTGGGTTAAAGCCTCTGCTTTCGGCTCAGGTCATGATCCCAGGGTCCTGGGATCGAGCCCCACATCAGGCTCTCTGCTCAGCGGGGAGCCTGCTTCCTCCTCTCTCTCTGCCTGCCTCTCTGCCTACTTGTGATCTCTGTCTGTCAAATAAATAAATAAAATATTAAAAAAAAAAAGAAATTGCTTTTCTTTCATCACTTAAAAATGTCATCCCATTCCTTTCTGGCTTCTGTGGTTTCTGAAGACAAACTGGCTATTAATTTTTAGGATGCCTTATGCATGACAAATCATTCCTCTCTTGCTGTTCTCAAGGTTTTTCTCTAGTTTTTGACAATTTGATTATAATGTGTCTCATTGTGAATCTCTTTGTTTACCCTTCTTGGAATTTGTTAAACTTCTTGGATCTACAGATTTGTAGCTTTAATCAAATTTGGGAAGGTTTTGGCCATTATTTCTTCAAATATTCTTTCTGCTCTTTTCTTTCTCTTCTTCTTCTAGGACTTTCATTACCTCTATTTGGTTCACTTGATGGTATCTGGTCTCTGAGCCTCTGTTCATTTTTTTTTTCCTTCTTCTTTTCCTTCTTTCCCTTCCCTTTGTTCTTCCCCTCCCCCTCCTCCTCCTTCTCCTTTTTCTCCTTCTAATCCTTCTTCCCCTTCTCCTCCTCCTTCATCCTCTTCTTCTGTTCCTCATACTGGATGATTTCAATTGACTTACCTTCCAGTTCTGTGATTCTTTCTTTTGCCTGCTCAATCCTACTATTGAAAGCTTCCAATGTTTTAGTTATTATATTTTTCAGCTCTTTTTGTTTCTCCTTTATAATTTTGTTTTCTTTTTTCTTAAAAAGATTTTATTTATTTATTTGCCAGGGCCAGGGTGGGGTGGTAAGGGGAGAGAGCATGAGCTGGGGGAACAGCAGAGGAAGAGGAAGAAGCAGGTTCCCTGCTAAGCAGGGAGCCCGATGTGGGGCTTGATCTCAGGACCCTGGGATCATGACCTGAGCTGAAGGCAGAGGCTTAATGACTGAGCCACCCCTCCCTATTATAATTTCTATCTCTTTTTTGATAAATCTCTTCTCACACATCATTCTTCCTCTTCTTCATTTTTTAGCTACTTCAGCATATTTAAGACAGTTGAGTTGAAGGTTTTTTCTAGCAAGTCCAATGTCTGTGCTTCCACAGAGACAGCATCTATTAATTTCTACAATGACTAGGCCATATCGTTTCTTCACATGTTACACATATTTTGTTGAAAACTAAATATTTCAATATTATAATGTGGTAACTTATACAATAATAAATTATATAATAAATATATTAATATAATATATATTATATATAAATATATAAAATATTAATATAATAAATCATATAATAATATATTAATAATATATAGTATATATAATAACTTATATATAATAATAACTTATTATAATGTGGTAACTTATATAATGTGGTAACTCCAAAAACTATATTATCCCCCTTCTCAGTGTTTATTTTTGTTGCTTGCTGTGGGCTATTGCTGTTGGTTTAGTGATTTTTCTAAATTGTTTTGCTGTCTTTACATTCTCACATGTTGTCTTTGAAATCTGTGCTCCTTTAGCTTGTGTTCAGTTAGTGTTGTTGTTTTTTTTAAGATTTTATTTATTTATTTGTCAGGGATAGAGGGAGAGAGAGCGAGCGAGCACAGGCAGACAGAATGGCAGGCAGAGGCAGAGGGAGAAGCAGGCTCCCTGCTGAGCAAGGAGCCCGATGTGGTACTCAATCCCAGGACGCTGGGATCATGACCTGAGCCAATGGCAGCCTCTTAACCAACTGAGCCACCCAGGCGTCCCTCAGTTAGTGTTTTGAAAGAGTCCTGTAAAACAGGACTGGGAGGAGAGAGAATAATATTCTGGTCTTTTCAGATTGGCTCTATTGAGGGGCACCCTTTCAATGATTAGCTAGACCATTAAAAGGTGGTGAAAGCTTGGAGTCTTCGTGGGCCTTTTCTGAGAATGCATCCTGTGCTGGCCATGCACCTAGCTTTTTAAATCCCCCAGTATGCAGAGGCATTTTTGAACCTCTAATTTCCCTCAAGAAACTCTTATAGCTTTTCCTATTTTTGAAATTTTTCTATGAGTTTGAATTTATTTCAAAACAAAATTTAAAATAAAAAAGCATAGATTTTGAGGTCAAAGAGGCCTGCCTTCAAACCCAAGCTCTACTCCTTGTTTGCTGTGTAGTCTTTCATGAGCTATTTTCATTGGGCTTCAGTGCTTCTCTCTGCACAATGAAGATTATAATACCTATTTTAAGAGTAACATTTTCTTTGCACATAGTGGGTGCTTAATAAATGGTAACTATTATTATTGCTATTCATCACACCAGGTTCATGTTCAGCAAAAAGTCAGCCTATTGCTAGATTTGGCACAGGGGCCAAAGATTTCTGATAGCTTTAAAATATGATAATTCTGAATCCTACTTTTCTTATCATGTTAGATAAGGAAAAAACACTATAATTGCTTTGGATCTTAACATTTTAAGAAACTGGAAGGAAGGCAAACTAAGACACAGGTTTAGAGATAAATCTGAATGTGTTCCTAGAGAATCTCTATTGCAACAGGAAAGATCCCTTTAATAACATGGAAATTAACCTAAATTAAGAAACCTAAAGTAAAAATAATAGGTAATACAAAAAGAAGTTACCATTAAAACAATCTAGCATACCTTAAGGTTAAGTGCATTTCTTCCATATATTTGACAGTTTACTATGGCAAGGTTGGTCATGGCTATTATTGTTTCATATCGTGTTGCACTGATAGTCTTAAGACCTCCACCACGTATGAGATGTACCTGTGATTCCTCTTGTTTTCTAGATTTAACAATACCTAAGTAAATAGAAGAAAACATGAGACTCAACTGTGTTAGCACTTAGAATGAAAGTTTAAAAGTATTGATGATATGATAACAGTGAATCATCATAAATAGGTTAGCTGTGTAAATCCTCTGGAAAAGATTCCTCATAACCTTCCCCCACCCAATCTCATCTTGTTGCTAAACTAGGTGTTGTTGTTGTTGTTGTGTGTGTGTTTTCCACATATTAGATAGTACAATTGCCTTTCAAAAAGAAAACCATATGCTTATAGATTTCTATCTAGATAAGTTAAATTCCACCAATCTCAGTCTTTTTGTGTTGTATGTAAAAATATATTTTTAAAATTTTATTAATTTACATAGGAGCTTCTTGCTTCATAAAACTAATAAAGGACATCATATAATCTTAGTCAGATAGAGGTCACCTCCTAAGAAACAACCTTGCTTTTTCTCCTAATACCATCTTGATGAGTTTTTCAAGTGCATATATAATTCAGCTTCCTTCTCTCAGTTTGAAGACCCCATACAAGAAGAAAAATCCAAATAACTAAGAAGTTAGCCAAACAGAGATCATCTAAGTTTACTTTATTAAGACCCTTGTGGGCTTCAATTTCTATCAAAAATATCCTATCCAAGTATGCACCTAAGTGCAGCAGGAAAATGTTGTGAAATTTTGTAATATAAATTTTATATTCATAGCCATTCTTGCTGCATTATTTGCAGCAACATATTTTACAACCTCAGTAATTCTTATGCCATTGCTTCAACACAAGGAAATAATGCATCTTAGACCAGAGAAAACAGTGTTCAGTTTCTATTTATAAAATGGGCCCTGTGTGCCCATTTCAGATCAATAGGTGTAAAAGTTAACTGCATAGAGTCCTTGTCTTGGGAGAGAGTGGAGCAAGAAGGAAAGGAGAGTAAGTTAAGACCAAAGTCTATGGCCTGCTCCCAGCTCACCTATCCTCATGGACTAAGTCCAAGCCGTTGGTTTTTGAGTGGAAATGAAGAAAATGGAGGTGGAGATTAAGGATAAATTCCCTGATGGATCTCTGAAGGATCTGAAGACCATTAAACTCACACCTGAAACTTTTCAAAGAAGGAACCACCAGAGTGGGACAATCTCAATAAATCAGAAGTAGCAGCATGACTTGTTTCAGCATATGATGTGGAGGAGACTGAGAAGTTAATTGATGTCAAGTTAATTAATGGTACAGAATTATTGGGAGGGATAACGTGCTCAGAGAGTCCTATGGTTGCTATAATTAACAATACTGTCCTGTATATTTGAAATCTTAAAAATTCTCATAACAAGAAAAATGTAAGGTGATAGATATTACTTTCTTTTGGTAATCATTTTTCACAATAAGTAAATTAAACTAGGAAAAAAGAGAAAGTTCTATAGTTGGAATGTTCTATGTTTAATCATTAATTGAATCATTAATTTGTTATATTATTTTTTCTGTTCCAGAATTTTGACTCTTGGTTTTAAAAACAAAAATTCTAGTTCTCTAGTAAAATTCTCCAACTTATTCTTTCCTTTCTTTTTTTTTTTTTTTAAGATTTTATTTATTTATTTGACAGAGAGAGAGACAGTGAGAGCGGGAACACAAACAGGGGGAGTGGGAGAGGGAGAAGCAGAAGCAGGCTTCCTGCTGAGCAGAGAGACCCATGTGGGGCTTGATCCCAGGACCCTGGGATCATGACCAGAGCTGAAGTCAGACACTTAACACCTGAACCACCCAGGTGCTCCTATTCTTTATTTTCTTAAACATAGTAGTCACAATTATTTTAAAATCCCCATTTGAAAACTTCAGTATCTGATTCTATGGGTCTGTTTCTATTATCTGTTTCTTTCTACTGATTCACTTTATCCTGTTTTTAGGATGTCTTGTGATTCTTTTAAGTTTAATGCTAGACATTGTGGATGAGAATTTTAAAGGATCGGGTTAATGCAACATCTCTCCAGCAAGTGTTAAATTTTCTTTGATTAGGCAAAAGTATCACTTTGATACATTAAGGCTTGGTTTCGAGCTTTATTAGGGATAATCTACTTTAGTCTTGTGCCTTCTTCTAAAACATCATCCTTATTCCTAACACATGGGTCCTCTGGGTCTTCAACTTAAAGCTCAGTGTATTTACAAGGCCCCTACATTTTGGCAGAGCTTTAATTCCAATAACTGTCTTCCATGCCACTATGAAAATAGATGTTCATTTCCTTTGCATCTCAGCTGATATTTCTTGCTGTGTTTCTTAGAGTTTTATTCTGCACATGCACAGATTAGAAATTAGCAGATATGTATGCAGATAATTGGATTCACTTCTCTCCTCTCTGAGATTTTGCATCAAGCCCCAGCTATACTGACAGCTCTGAAGTCTGATGGCTATCTCCTCAACTCGGTTATACTCCCCCTTTCTACTTGTGCTCTATTCTCTAACACCACAAATTACCTCAGGCAAAAGGCAAGGTAAATTGAGAGCTGACTTACAATCTTTCCTTATTTCAATGATTGTAGCCTCTCATGTCAGGCCTACAATGGTTACTTTCCAATACCTTCAATAGCATTTTTCTATATTTTGGGAAGCTTTAATAGTTGATTTTGGTAGGAGGATTTGTCCAATACAAGCTACTCAACTGTAGACAGACCAAAAGTCTTCAAGTTATTTTAAAATCTGTATCTGATAATTCTAACACTTGGCTCTCCTGTGGGTATGTTTTCACTGCTTACTTTTTTGCTAGTTCACATTCATTTTGTGTCTCTGTGTGCCTCACAATTTATGAATTGCTTACTACACACTGTGTTTGTGAAATTATTTGTAGAAATAATGTGAGTCTAGGATGATATAATTTTCTTTAAAGATTATTTTTCATTTGTTTTTGCTGGGCAACTAAAGCCAAAGCACTTAGAACAGTGACTGGCATGTGGAAAGTAGTTAATTTTCATTATTTCATGTTTACCTGCCCCACACAGATTAAGGATCCTTTCTATGTTCCCAACATCATTCCAGTTTGGTTTAAAGTCAATATTTAAAAAAAAAAATAGTTGCTAAGTAAATGGCCTGAAGAGCTGAGTTGAGCTCTAAAAATGAGGGGAGACATATATATGAATCACATACACATACACTGACACACAAAGTCATGAATATTTTTATAGAGAGATAAACTTATATGCAGTTTTTAAAAGAATGATATAGAATTTACCTTCAGGTAGGTTTGGTGTGCTTTGCCTCAGGGTACTTTCTACATTTTCAGATTCTGCTACCTGAGTTTCTAGAAAAAAGAAAATAATGAACCAACTTTTAGATTCCTGTGAAAATTTGTGTTAAGGGCATTGTGATTTCATTATAATTATTCATCTTTTAATGAATTTGTATTATGCATGGAAATATGTCCATAAAGTCATCCATCAGCATTGGCATTCTGCTTCCAGAGTTCATCTAGATTACCTTCTGAATGATTGTTCATTCCCACTGCTCTTTTATATTGACTTTTCAGATCCTTTGAACTTCCTCATCTGGTTCCCACTACCACCATTGAGGTAGAGCACCCGGTTTGACCTTGGGAGACCTCCAAAGTCAGTATTTCTGCTACTGCATTCTGGCTCATATATTGAATGTATGAGCCAAAAGTGATCCCATCATCCAAACTGCAAATGCAAGGAATAACCACCCAACCACCCTTTGCTTTCATGCCATCCCTCTCCCTTGCTCTACTTGACCCCATTATTACAAACCATGTTCAGAATGCATTTACCTAACAAAGACTGTCTTTGAGGTTTTCTTGGCAAAACTGGTGTTGGTATGGAGATGGGACCTGGAAAACGAGTAATACTTAGTACCATAGCAGTATCTTGTTTTAAATGTTTAGCCCACCATCTTCTTCCTTTAACACGACTAGATCTTGCTATAGGGCTTGGCACTGTTGCTCTTGCACCTATCAGAGATTGCCTAAAAGTGTAGGTAGATGCAGATAGAACTTCCTTGGGTTTGGGAGAAATAGCTGGGGAAGTAGTACTTGGAAATCTGGAGAACTCTGAGGAGAAAACCACAATGTCTTTGAACATGTCACCAAAATAAATATTTTTTATTTTTGATGCTTTTTCTTTTGATTTTCTTGACCTTTTCATTTGTCTTATTTCTTTCCCAAAAACACGACTTGAGGCTGAATGACAGGTTGGAAAAAATAAGGTACCAGTAGCAGTCTCTGGAATATGCCAATACACATTCTTAGAAGTTTTTCTGGGTATTGAAATAGTAGTCACTCTTTCTTGTATATAATGATCAAGAAAGAGATTTTGGATATTGACAAGGGTTTGTGGTTGACTTCTTGAAACAACATCAGGAAAACTAGTTTTCTTTCTTTCAATTGAAGTGGTTTCATCTTGAATGAATGTTACATGTTTTGGCTCAGTTTTAACAGTCTTGGCTAAACCAGAAAGAAAAGAAAACACAATTAGTTTATATTTATCAAGGTATCAGGGACGAAACTATTAATGTGTTAGCATTCATAGCTTTTGTTTACTTACTAACCCCTCTTTTGCCTTCTAAAATTTTCTGTATATGTTTGCTCAGCTATCAGGACTTTTGTTTAGCTGACTGGGGTAAAGTTTGAGTTATCAACTGGAGAAGTGGAAAGACTAAATTGTATTAGGTTTAGAAAGGTTAGGGAAAAACTCTTGGAAGAACAGAATTGATAGAATAATAAGACATAAAGGGAGGTTTTTTTTTTATTTGTTTGTTTTGTTGTTTTGTTTTTGAGCAGTTACTACTAAAACTGAAGTAGGGGTGGGAAAAAATGATTTGAATGAAGCTTTGCTATTTATCTATCTCTTCCTCATTTGAAACTTCTTCAAGCAAAGACATTTCTTTTCAATGCCAAATGGCAGACCAATGTCCAAATACTATTAACATCCTGATATTGGCTACAACGTACTACAAGTTCAGTTAGGTTATAATGGTAAATGTTCTTTTCTCTCTTAGGTCCAGGAAAAGCACTGTGCCTGCATTCTTCAGTACATATGCTTTCTTTCTCCTTTGTGACTGAATGTGAAATGACTTTTCTTCCATTGTCTCAGCTGAGTACAATAAATGATGAGGACCTCTACATTAAGGCAAGGCTTGGAAAGAGATGGTCAAAACAAGTCCAACTCTCACCCTTTTAAGAGATGGCTGGAGACTGGCCTGAATTCACAGAGAGGAATTCTTCTGAATAGCACTATTGGAGTGGTATGTGTTTTCCTGACCTTCCCCTCCCTGTGGAGGGTGGAAGAGGATGATTTTTCCCCCACCTCAAGCCATGTGAGGGGAATTCTCAGAGAAGCATTTATAGAGAAAGAGGAGTGTATGCCACAAGGAGAATATAACATCTTACCACTCCCCTACTCACACCCCCCCCCCCCCCACTAATCCAGAGTAGCAAAAAAAAAACCATATTAGTCCTTCCAGGGCTGTGTTCCAGTTGGATCAAGGCAAGAGGATCCTTGAAACTACTTGATCTGAATCTCCTGGCATTTCAGGGGGTGCTGAGACTGATGTGTGATTCTTACCTCCATTCCTTAACTCTTCCCCACCCCTAACCCCACCTATGCAGGAGCAGAAACTATCAGTGTGGAAAAGAAGTAAAGAACAAGATGGAAGAACTTATTATGACCCTGTTTCCTTTGACTTGTCTACAAATTAGCAGACCTAGTCTGAGCTGGGAGAAGGGGCAAGATTTGAGTACATGCTTGTTAAAAATAATGATTTAGGTTGAACTATTTGTTTAATATCTGAAAATGAAACCAGGCTCATAGAGGACAGTGATGAGAAAATCCTGGGAAGAGAGATAGGTGCCATGTGAGTGTGAAGGGCAGTAGGAGGAGAAGAATGTTTCCTTCCTCCTTATATAAAACTAATAAAAACAGCTCATTCAATAAAATGGTTATACCACTATCTTCACCTTTTTTTCCCCTTTCTCCCATATTAAAACAAACATGGTAACACAAGCAAAATCCTCAACAAACTCCAGACCTCCACCACCATCTCACCATAGCTATCCTTCCCTTCAATGGCAAAATGAAGTAATTTACACTCAGTTTGATGTCTTTTCTTCTCCTCTCTGTTGTTTCACTTTATTTAATCTAACTTTTAATTAAATTAATGGACTTTATTTTTAGAACAGTTTTAGACTAAAAAAAAAAAAAACTTGAGCAAGAAGACAGTTCCCATTCATTCCCCTCCCTTGCACACAGTTTTATCTATTATTAACATCTTGCATTAGTGTAGTACATTTATTATAATTGATGAACGAATGTTGACATACAATTGACTAGAATCCATAGTTTACATTAGGGTCCATTCTCTGTGTTGTTCAGTTCCATGGATTTTGACAAATGCATCATGTCATACATCACTATTACAATACCCTAAAAAATAATTGCACGACCTTAAAATTCCCTGTGCTTCACCTGTTCAACACTTTTCCTCTCCCTGAACAAACTTCCGGCAACCACTGATATATTTTTTTATTGTGTTATTATTTTGCCTTTTGGATACTCCTGAAAATTCATATTGAGGGTGGTATGATAGTCATTAGTCTTTTAATGAATTCATATCATTCACGGAAATGTGCCCATGAAGGCATCCATCAGCATTGGCATTCTGCTTCTAGAGTTCATCTAGATTCCCCTCTGAATGATTGACTAGGGTACCTAGTCTTCTCCTTTTCTAGTTTCCCAGGGTAAAAGCCTAGAGTATTTGTTTTAGATAAATCTTCTTTTCCTAATATATGCATTCAAGGCTCTACATACCCTCTAAGCCCTACTTTTGCTGTGTACCACACATTTTGATAGGTTTTATTTTTATTTTCATTTAGTTCAAACAATTTAAAAATATCTCTGTGACTTCTTTGACCCATGTCCTACCTAGGTGTGTTGTATAATCTCCAAATATTTTGGGACTTCCACATATCTTTTGGTTACTGATTTTTAGTTTAACTCTATTGTGTTCTGAGAGCAAATATTGTACAATATCTGTTCTTTGGAAGTGTGTTTTATGGCCCAGAATGTGGTCTAGCTTGATGAGTGACTTATAGGAGTTTGGGAAGATGTTTTCTGCTGTTGTTAGATGAAGACAATTGGATCCTATTGATTGTTGGTACTATTTGGTTCAACTATATCCTTACTAGTTTTCCACCTGCAAATCTATTAATTACTGATAAGGAGTGTGGAACTTTTATACTATAATAGTGGAGTTATCTATTTCTCCTAACAATTCTAGCAGTTTTTGCATCAGATATTTTAACTCCCTCTTTTGGATACATGTCAAAGATTATTATGTCTTCTTAAAGAATTGACCCTTCTATAATTAAGTATTGCCTCATTTATCCCAAATAATTTTTATTGTTCTGAATGTGCTCTGTCTGAAATTTATAGCTTTTTCAGCTTTTTTAAAATTAGCGTTAATACAGTATGTCTTTCTTTGTACCTTTACTTTTAACCTAAAGTAAGTTATACTTAAAGTAAGTTGCTTATAGACAACGTAGAGTTGGGTCTTGTTTATCTGCTATAACAGTTTGTCTTTTAATTGGTATACTTAGACCATTAATTGTAATGAATTATGGACATTATTGGCTTAATATCTGCCACATTTATAAAGTTTTCCATTCTTTACTATTGTTTTGCCACTGCTGCTGCTGCTTTTTTTTAATCTTCCCTTCCTTTTCTTCTTTTTCTGGTTTCAACTGAGCATTTTATGATTCAGTTTCTCAGTTTCTCTTTTAGCATATCAATTGGACTTCTTTTAAAAGAATTTTAAGTGGTTTCCCTGAAGTTTGTGATATACACTGATAATTCATCCGATTCTACTTTCTTTTATTTTTAGTTGATATATACTTGATTGGTATTCATACTTTAAATTTCAGCTATCTTGATACACACACACACACACAAAAGACAACCTAAGTTTGATGTGCTGCATTTAGGAAGGATATTTAATTTATAATAAAAGTTTCTTTTATTGTCCTTTCAAAGTTTCCTCCCATTTACTTTTCAAACTATTATGACTTGGAACTTCCCACCTCTATTACCAAAGCTGTTATCACAAAGTTATTGATGTCTGGTTGCTAAACCTAATGGATACACATTATTACTATTTGACCTCTTTTTAGTATTTGATACTTTAATCTACTCTCTTCTTCATGAAATTCGCTCTTTCCTTGGCTCTCATGAGGACACCATCATTTCTCCATTAATGCCACCTGGCTATTCATCTTTCTCTAGACAAATCTTTCTTTCTCAAATTACCATTTAATATTCCCAAAAGTTCTATCATTATCCCTCTGACTTTATCTGACTTTAACTAATTTTCCATATACAGTAATTCTAAGTCTGGGTCTGGAAGCCCTAAGCACCTCAAACGTCTCATGTCTACTCATCAACAGTTTCTGTTCTTCTTTAACTCATTAAGGTACATGTGTTACCTCGTCACACACCTGTTCATACACACACACTGGAATCCTGGATTCTTGGATTCCTCTTGTAATTAGCTTCCTCTAGCTGCTGTAACAAATCACCACCAACTTGGTGGCTTACAGCAACAGAAATCGACTCTCTCATACTTCCGGAGGCCAGAAGCCAAAATTATACCACTGAGCCAAAAATCCAGGTGTCAGCATAGCCATGTTCTCTCTGGATTCTCTTATGGAGAATCCATTCCTTGCCTCTTCCAGCTTCCGGTGGCTTCTAGCACTCTGTGGCTTGTGGCCACACCATGCTTATCCTCAAGGCCCGCATCTTCAAATCTCTCTTTGCTCCATCTTCATATCATCATCCCTTTGTGTGCGTAATTTCCCTCTGCCTCTCTCTTATAAGGATACAAGTGATTGCATTTTGGGCCCACCTGGATAATCTAAAATAATCTTTCATCACAAGATCCTTAACTTGATTCTATCTGTAACCCCATATAACTTTTTTTTTCCATATAAGTTAACAGTAGAGATTAGGATGTTTTTTATCTTCTTATGGGGTTACTTTTCAGTCCACATACTTCCAATTCCTCAGTCTTCACATATAACACACCCAATGAATCACCTCCAGGCTATACTCAAAATATATATGTCAGCTCCAAAGCTTCTAATTCTCTACTTCTTTTCCTCCCCCACTCCATTCCCCTCTCCTTTTCTATCATGAGAATCAAAGAGGAAGTGAGCTATTGTTCTGATGGATTCATGTCCCCTGTCCTTTGTTTTACAGTGAAGAAACGGATTGAAAAATCATTGACCTAATTAAGAATAGAAAGATAAGACCCACCCACTGAATGACTTCCCAAAGCCATGCATTGTATCAGTGTTGGAACTAAGACCAGCACTCAGATCCCTGGACTCCCACTCTAGGGCCTTTTGCACTTTCCAAGTTGCTGCAAGTCAGTAAACAATTGCAGGCCAAGTAAGAAGTATTACAAGTACTGTAACATCTCACAACTACACAATGATTTTAAAGTTTATGAAATGCCTTCACACAAGGTCTTGCATTTTAAACTTCTTCTCTTGCAGTTAAGTGATATTTTTTTAAAAACCCAGATTTTCCCTTCTAATTTTTACTTTCATCATCCTACTTGACATCAATTTAACTTCAACCTTGATTTTCTGACATAGCCTGATAACATTTCCATCAAATTATCTGAGTCTTATCAGTGATAACTCAGATTCCTTAGCTTGGTGAATAAGACCTATGTGAATTGGATCCACTTCACCTAACCTTGCTGGGTAATGATTCATTAACTTCCAGTGGAAACCTCTGGATACTCTAGTTATTACTGACAACCATAAAGCCCACCCTACTCATGTGTAATTTCATTTCTTAGGTTGATCACACCGTGTGGAATACCTTCTCTATGAACCAACTGAAATCATTTTCTTCTTTCAAAGTCTACATTAAGCCTTATTCAATCCATTTTTCCTGATTAATATAGCCCACACTTAACCATTTTCATTCATTACATAAACATTTAACACATGCCATGTGCCAGCTGTACACAGTGCTAAGGGTACAACCACTTAGCACAGACCTTACTACCAGCAAACATCTCACAGATTAGTATAGAAACTAGGCAGGTAAACAGTTACACTAGAGGGGGCACCTGAATGGCTCAGTGGGTTAAGCATCTGCCTTTGGCTCAGGTCATGATCCCAGAGTCCTGGGATCGAGTCCCACTTCTGGTCCCCTCAGAAGGGAACTGCTCAGTGGGCAGTCTGCTTCTTCCTCTTCCTCTGCCCCTCCCCCTGCTTGTGTGCTCTCTCTCTCAAATAAATAAAAAAATCTAAACAACAACAACAAATCAAACCGAACCAACCAACCAACCAAACAAACAAACAAACAAAACCAAAAGAGACCAGAGAATAAGTCCTTGGTGGGGTAATGGTAGAATACTACGTGAGCATAAAGGAAGATACTCTGACTCAAGGAGGGAAGAGATGCTTAGGGAAATCCTCCCAGTGAAGATGCTATCTGTCTTTTCAATTCTGTACTTCCCAAGTTTTTGATACATTTCCCCATGATTTCTTTTTTTTTTCCCCCTAACATATTAAATTTCTACTTTCCTAAAAGACTCCTCTGCCATCAGAAACTATACAGGTCTCCTCCATAAAACATATTTCATTCCACTTCTACTAATTCCTCAAGTCTTAGTTCAAGCCCCATTCCTGCCCCAGTACTCTCTCATATCTATGAACTACTGTCTGTACCATTAATTGGGCATAAATTCTATGCTGCCTTATACTGTTATTTAAGGTTCTGATTTTATGTGTAACTCATCTTTAGAACTTGATTAAAGGTCTTAAAATGTCCTAAAAGACTTGCACCAGATCATTCAGGTTATTAATTCTCTACAGTATCTAGAATCATATGCAAGTTATAGATATTTATTTCAGAGTTTTATTTCAAATGTATTGAATATTCATTTTTATAAACTGTACTTGAGTCATTTTAAGTATTAATGACCAAATATTTTAAACATCTATTACATGCAAAGTCTTCCACCAAAAGCCTTCAGAAACATGGGATTAGTAACAGCCAAGGTCATAGAACCTCTGAGTTGACAAAAAGCAGGAGAGGCCCCCCCCATCCCCCAAAAAGAATTAGTCATTCCTGTACTCAGCAGATAAACTTCAACCAAAAGATGAATGAAAAAACTACAACAAAAGAACTGGTGGTGAGCAGTAAATCCACATAACTGTGTGGGTATTATTTTTATAGAATAGGTTGTAAATGTAGAAACGTAGAACACCTAAAGAAATGTAGAAAGAACATAACAAAAGTTGAAAGGGACAGTGGGATAGGAGATTGGAGGTAGTGTTAGGCATGTTGATTTATACATCTTTAATAGCCTGATTCAAAGGTAGTAATTTAACATTGTAAATCAAGTTACGGACTAGACATATTTTAACAGTATAAATGTTAACACTAAAATAAGGAAATACGTTATAAAATAATGAACACAATCAATGAAAATCAGGTGGTTGGGGAGACTGAAAAGGGGAAAGAAGTGGAAATATGCTACTTTTATCATTGCTGTAAGTAAGGAGTCAATATACCGCACGTGGAAGTAGAGGATTATGGGTATATTATATAAAGTGATAGTTATTCAAGTGGCTTGCCTTCCCCTCATAGCACTTATCCCAGGGTAATTTTACATTTACTTACATGATTATTTGATGCAACCAGAAGGTAATCAATGAAGAGGATGGACAGGGTCTCTTTCGCTCACTATTACACCCTCAATTCCTAGCACTTGTTATTTATGACTGTTTTGTTCTATAAAAATCTCAGTGAACACTGAATTATCCAACACTGAGCCGTTGCTTCTAGGAAAAATCCAGGGTTAGGTTCTAGGTCTCTGCTCTCAACAGTATCAGCAACCAATCACTACACAATTTTCTTTTATACGTGTTTCTATTTAAAGACACTTTAAAGATTTTATTTATTTATTTTTGACACAGAGAGAGAGAGAGCAAGAGAGGGAATACAAGAAGGGGAGTGAGAGAGGAAGAAGCAGGCCTCCTCCTGAGCAAGGAGCCTGATGTGGGGCTTGATCCCAGGAACTCGGGATCATGAGCTGAGCCGAAGGCAGATGCTTAACCACTGAGCTACCCAGGTGCCCCTAAAGACACTTTAATATATATTGTTGATTCATCAATATTGAACAGACAGCCAACAACACTGCAACTCATGCCTGAAGGAAGCTTAACCAACATATATGTTTTTTGTCTGTAAGGCACAGGCCTTCTTCGTGCTTATGAACACAAGACAGCACTATGCCCCAGAGGGCTCTTTTAGATAGCAAAATCACCAGCAAAAAGCACAAAAATTTTAAAAACGTGGCACTGAGAAAAGAATGAAAACAGACTGAGCAAGGGGCTGTTGTTTACAGTATGAGAGCTGAAATAAGAAGGCAGAGCATATCCCTTGTTGGATGTCCACCGGGAGCGTGTGTTTTCACCATCCTGGTCATTAAGGACCAACAGTCGCCCTATATACTGCTTTCCTGCATACAGTTCACCTATTATAAAAGGAGAAAGAGCTCTCTCTACGGCTCTGAAAAATTCTGCATATCACTGAGTAAAAAAGAAACTATAGGGGCACCTGGGTGGCTCTGTTGTTTGGGCACTTGCCTTTGGCTCAGGTCGTGATCTCAGGATTGTGGGATTGAGTCCCCTATCAAGGCTCCTTGCTCAGCAGGGAGCCTGCTTCTCCCTCCATCTCTCCTTGCTTTTGCTCTCTCTCCCTCTTTCTCTCTCTGGCAAATAAATAAAATTACAAAATGGTGAAGTACAGCACAGGGTACTGCTTTGGGGGTCAGAAATAATTTTAGCAGTTAGGTAAACTTGCACCTATGGCATCCATGAACAATGAGGATCAACTATAATTGTAGAATTGAATTGGATGTTATCATCTCACAACAAACATTTGTAAGTTACTGGTTATTAGTGGGTGTTTCTTTTACTATTGTGATTCTGAACTGTGCAGGTTGAGGAATTTCTATGAAAACTAAATAAACTTAATAACATGTCTGACTAATACACATACCTGTATGGACTTTCTTCTTACTTAAAGGCAGCTTAGGGAATTTTGGAGGTAAAGGTCTTCGAAGTAGTTGTGGGTGCTCTTGCATTTTAATGAATAATAAGCACTGTTTTTCACAGTTATTAATTAAGTGAGAGTTGCAAACATTTTGATTATGCTTGAACTGTTGCTGAAAAATCATTCATTAGAGTCTAGACTACATCTTAGTGAAAATCATTCTGTGCTGATATTGTACTAAGTCCAAGCAGAATTCCTATAAAAGAGAGGATAAGAAAGAAAATTCTTTAAAATTTCTAGAAAGAATCTAGGTAAAATTTAGGTTTACAATTCACACAGAATCTTAACATACATATACTATTACCAATCAGGATCATTCTAAAATTTCCCACGTTAGCAAAAATATTCAGCCTGCCAGTATTATATCTTCTAGTAAATACTGATTTTCCAGAGCAGTAGAAACAACACTCATTTTTTCCCTCTACCTTCAAAATGTTATCACTTCACATATTTGGAAAAAGATTCGGTCAAAAAGATAAGCAAGTCCCTCCGTGACAGCCTCTTAAGACCCACAATACCTAACCATTCACAAGTAAGTTGTTTTCTTTCTGTAATAATGACTTGTTATAAACTGCAGCCACTACTAGTTGGGTTATACTATTTAATCAAAAACTTAGATGATCTTCAATCTAATTAGATTTTCCAGGATCTCTATCCCAATTAGTACTATTTAGAAATGATGCCAGAGGATGGACCCCCAAAACATGACCTTAGTTTTCAGGGCAGCATCAAAGTGCCTGACCCATCTCTCTTCCGTTGACAGTCCAGAAGGGAATGCTTTGGAGCTGCATAAATGGGCCGTTTTATCCCTAATAGATAACTTTGCACATAAGGGCTCAAGGTATTATCCCTGTTATTACGTCCACTTGATGCTGGCAATTTTCCTTCCATAGTATCAGAGAATACCGGTCCATCCTTTAAGGCAATCCGCTGCTTCTCAAAAGAACTGGCTTTTCCTCTTTCCTCTTTGCCTCGGAATTTAGGCAGCAAGATAATGGTCAACGGAGGTGGTGGGTCTTCCCGCGGGAAGCACCTAGGTTACCCTCGTCCCCTGGCAAAGCGGACAGAGGCCACGGCGACTGGCCCTAGCAACCGGAAGCGAGAATACCGCCCCGGCCGCCCGACTCGCAGGCGCTAGAGAGGAGGGCGGGGCCGGGCGGGGCCGGGCGGGGCGCGTGCCCGAGGAGCCTCCGGGAGCGGGTCCCGCCCCTCGGCTCGGCTCCGCGCGCGCGGAGCCCACTGGCCTTTCTCGGCCGCGGCGTCCGGCTGCCGGGAGGCTGCGCGCGGTGGGGCTGGAGGAGAAGTCCGCTCCGTGTGCACCTGCTGTACGGAACCCCGTGGTGACAATCGTTATTACTATTTTCATTCTTAATGACAATGACCACTCTTACTTATTTACTCTTCTGGATCACACGACTTCTCGAGGGGCTGGGCTGGCCGTCTTTAATGCTGCCCTTGGGCGCAGCCGGGTCCCGTTGCTGATTTTGTAGTACCCCCCCCCCCCACCCCCCGCGAAAAGCGAACGCTCTTCTTTTCTTTCTGTTCCTTTCATGCAAATTGTTTTCTCTTTCTGAACCTTTCAAGTTTCTGGATGAAGAGAAACTGAGTAGCAATAGGGACATGAAGGGTCCAAACGGGTTTTAAAAGAACCCCGTTTCTCACTGTTAACCGTGATGTGATTATCATAGTATGGCTTGTCTCCTCTGTCACGGTGTTGATGAACCTGGACAGACAGTGGTCGGTACATCGTCTGTGTTTGCATGTGTGTGTGCGTGTGTCTCTGAAGATTTGAGGGAGAACGAGTGTGAGAGAGAACTCATCAGGTAGGTGTGTAAATCCCAGCTCAGAAAGTAAAGCAGATGGAGCTTCCTCCCAGTCTCGTTTTTTACCCCTTAAGTGCAAGTGTAGGAGCTTTAGGAACAGGTGTTGGAAGATGAGAGACTTAAGCATAAATCTGCCCAGCTTTGGGGATCTTTTAAGATTTAGTCCTTAACCAAGTCTTCCTTTTTTTTCTCCTTAGGAGCAAGCATATATTTTAAAGCAATTAATGAAAAAAGTGGAAAAGTAAAAAAGTAATTCATCAGACTCTGGGAAATAGCAGCTTGTTTTTCTTTAGAGTATTATTAGCACGTGGTTTCTTTTACCTTGTAGGATTACTGAGTCCCAATGAGACTGTGGCGGCTGGCGTGGATTTATACCACTTTTGCCCGTGTCTACTCCGCAGATTGATTAGCCTCTCAGAAAAACAAAGTTGACAACAATAGGCAGATATGATTGCTAGGTTTTGTCTCAAATAATATTTGTTGTGCATATTTTGTAAGCGTGAAAAGTGTTTGTTTTTAGGCATAAAAATGTATATTTTGCATACTTAATCTGTGTTTCAATATTTAAATTGAGTCAGGTTCTTGTGTTCTCAAAAGTTGTTGGAATAATGAGAACTATTGAGATGTACTTTTACTGAACAATGCTTGGCCTTTAAAATTTATGCTTAGTGACTCATGGTCACAATCAAGGCAATGTGCTTATCAATAATTTAAGGAAAAAAATGCTTTGTCATATATGAAGTCAGGTACCAGACTTCATTTCCTGCAGATCTCTTCTAGCAAGTATCTACAGACAGAATCTTGGGCTGTTTAATATGGAAACAATGTACAAATGTAGACTGGATTAGAAAACACAAATCACATTCAATTTGGATTATTTTAGTATTTTTATTTCACTTATTAATTTTTTTTTTTACTGTTTACTGCCTCATTTTTTTTTTTCCTTTAAAAAAAAAACACACATGTCTCTTTAAGGACTAAAGCTCCTTCTTTGACTTGAAGGGTCTGTCTTACCTGTTGTACAGCATGGTCAGCCTCTTTATTTGTCCCATTAGCTTTGCAGTTTTGGCAGAACCATATGATGAAGCTTGTGAAACTAAACCACAACACTTTGGTTCTTTTAGCAGATTGTATTAAGGAAGCCAGAGCAATGGTGAGCCAAGGTTATACACATCCTGTGTTTTTGTGCTTTTTTTTTTTTTTAATGTTGCTAAAAATGAGATAAAAGCTTATGCAAAAGCAACCTTAGGCACCCCGAAGTTAATGCTATTGATTTTCCTAATGCTTGGGGAATACTTGGGAGAATCTCAGATTTGCCTGTTAGGTGAGAGGACACAGCTCTGCTGGAAAGGTGTAGAAATTGTTGCTAGAAATCTTTACTATTTTCCATATACCTCTCTCCTCTTTCCTTTTAAATATAACAGGTTTACTGAATTGTTTCATTAGTGTAGATTTAATCTAACATTTTACCATATGGAAATAACTGCAGTAATTTGTATTTTTTTGCTCATATTAGTTTTTTGGAGGTTCTTTTTAAAAATGAAGAGTTATTTTTGTGTGCACGTTGGTTAAACTGTTGAGTCCCTACAGTAACCCAGGGTACCACAGCGCTTTTGAGAAAGAGGTATTTACTTGGTCTGAATTTATTCAATTCTATATACGGTACCAGGAAACGTCTTACTCTTCACCAGTCACAGTGGCTTAAATTTATAGATTTTTTTTTTGTGTTTTCATGCTACAAGAGAACAGTTTTATATATTTTTTAAATGTTAATAAAGATATTTTGAAGCTGCTTTTCTTTTTCTCATATCTGAAAGCTTCATTTCTGTTCTTAATTATTTTAATTATTTCTGGTCCGTTATTTAGATACTTCTTTTTGTCTTTCAGGATGGTAGTTATTTCCTTTTCTTTGTTTGAAGTAGAGATTCATCCTGAGATTCATTTAAAAAAATTTTTTTTACTAAGGAAATGATTTAAAAATTGTTAATAAGAAACCATCATGCAACCTACATCATAGAATTAAAAAAAAAAAAACTTAAAAAAAAATTCCTAGGGACGCCTGGGTGGCTCAGTTGGTTAAGCAGCTGCCTTCGGCTCAGGTCATGATCCCAGCGTCCTGGGATCGAGTCCCACATCGGGCTCCTTGCTCGGCGGGGAGCCTGCTTCTCCCTCTGCCTCTGCCTGCCATTCTGTCTGCCTGTGCTCGCTCTCTCTCCCTCTCTCTCTCTGACAAATAAATAAATTTAAAAAAAAATCCTAAGCATAATGAAAGGACAGTGTCTGTTTTTAAAAGCATATTCATGGATTTACTCATTCATTCCAAAGAGATTTATTGGAAACCTACTATGCATAAGATACTTTGCAGGTGCTAAACTGTAAGCTTTATTAAACAACTTATAATGATTCATTTGAGAATATATAATTTTAGACAGTGAAATGAAATTTTAAAGCATTTTCAAAGGCTTTACTTATCTATTAAGTACTTGAGGTTTTTAAAATTTTTTTTAACTTTTTTTGTTTTGTTGTTTGGGTAGAATAGTGTTATTTATTTACACTACCCCGAATACTTGAAAATCGTTGTGTATTTCCTTTGCTTTAGTGATGGTTTTAGACTGCTTATCTGCACCCGGGAGATATTAGATATCTATGTATATTGTGTGACTGTATCCTTCACCAAAAAAAGGTAAAAAATTATTTGTTTTCTTTATGTTAGGTTGACTAAGCAACCTTGCCTTTGGTGCTGTGAATGATGAAATGTCAATGTTGGTTACTTACTCTGTGGGAATGCACTGTTCTTAGCTTTGATTTTGCTTTATCTTACTCCAGAATTACCATGCTAATTGCACATTTTATATCAGCATCAAATTTCAATCAAAGGCCAGGTAACATAGCTCAGCTCCTCAGGGTTTAAATCCCTGGCTGCCCTTTCTTAGTTCTCTGCCCTTGGGCCAGCTGCTGAGCCTAAACCCTTTGGTTTCCTCACCAGTGAACCTGGGGTAAAATGGGACCTAACTCAGGGTATTGTGAGGATCTAAAGCAATAATCTGTGTCTAGGACTTAGTTTTGTGCTGTGTACAATGAGTCCTCATTAGATGCTAATTATTAGGAAACAAATGGCCCAAGTGTCCTGTCTGCATTGTCCCTGCTTTATGTGATAATAGTTGATGATTGGTGAATCCTGGGCATTTAGCCATAAAATAGCGCACCTAGTTGGCTACCATTTCGGGCATGGCAGAGAACCACCTGCGGCTCTCACATTGTAAAACAGATACGTGCTGTAGGTTGGTTCCTGCGTTCTGTCACATAGATCTTTATGCCCGTCTGGGCTGCAGAGGACCTGTGGGACAGCTTGTACCTGAAAGTGTCCAAGTCAGTGATGTAAGTAAGGAGACCTCGATTCGTCCTCCACGTGAGTCGAGTCTAGGAGCTAATGACTCCATTGATTGCATTGGACCATATCCATGGGGAATCTGAACCAGTGGCCCAAGGATGAAAGCCGCCCTGTTGTCAGCATCCTCTGGGCCAGCTAGCTGGTGAGCCTAACAGCAGTGGAAAAGGCAAAAGGGCTACGATGTGACCCTCCTTTGAATGGCTAGAGGGAAAGGTGTTCCAAAAGCACAGAATCCTTCCCAGGTGTTTTCTCAGGTGCACGTTCATCTACTGAGACTTTGGAACCGGCAGAGAGCTGATCCTAAATCTTTAAGAAATATGTGCCATGCCCATAAAGTATATGAGTCCCATGCCCACCGTTCAGCCCTCAAAAAAGTCATGTAGTATTTAGAACCAAAGGTGAGTCGAAATGCTTGGCGTTAACACTGTTCCCTCTAAGGCGCAAAGCAATTTATGACGTTAAACATTGTGATGACACTCTTCATTCTAAGATGCATAGCAGTTTATGACCTTAAACAGTAACCACGGTGGCTTTGCTCCTCAAACCTATCTTTCTGGTTTCTGCCCACAGCCCTAAGTGCATGCTTTACCTTCCGTGTAACAAGGCTAAAATGGTGCAGGGGGACCAAGGTAGGGAAGAGCACAAGTTGCCTGGACATGTGATGGATGCATCATACTCTCTGTGTTGGTGAGGAACTTGCATTTCTTCCACCTTAGCTGGACATGTAGAACGCTGGCCTACTGTCTCAGCATCACTCCGTGGGTCTAGCACGTTCTTGACAACCCTTCAGGATTGACAACAATCTCAATCCCTCACTCTTAAGTTCCGATGTCAGAGATTTTATCAGCGTTGAGATAAGGAAGTTCCAGACGTTGCCTCTCTCCTCACCCTGTCCCAGGGAGTGACCCGCCTTGGTGGCATGGAGAAAATGGCTTCATGTCCTCCGCCAGGTAGGCCAGGTGAAGTAATATGGTCCAAAAGAAGGAGATGTGGTGTCCAGCTCTAGTCAGGGGCCATGGGGAAGACAGATTGTGGTTCTTTACTCTTCCTTCCCCTGCAGTTCCAAGCAGAACACCCACACTTTTATCTGTTTGACCTATTAATATGGCTCTGCTTAAGACTTGCTTTAACGAAAAAGTTCTGTAACCACCAGAGATTTGCATGCAAACCAGCAATCAACATGAGACTTAGTCTGTGCTCCTGCTTCTCATTGGATGGTACCTTGCTCTGAGCCATGGGACCTTCACATGCCATTGCTCGTGTGGGTCCCTTCCTTGTATACTCAGGAACCCCAACACCCCTTCACTTAGCAATGTACCCAGAATCAGACCCATGAGGAGATACCTGGAGTCATCACTTCTTTCAGCTAGAGCTAAAGAAACCAGAACATTCCCTCCTTCCTTGCTCCTTTCCCCAATACCAGACTCTTGGCATTAAAAAGGATTTCTCTCAGTGGATCTGTAACTTGCTGTATCACTTTACCCAAGTGATCCTACTTGGGAGGAAAAAAAAGCATCTCATCCTACATACTCTCTCTGGTTATTCCCAGTACATAGTTGCAAAACACTTGGTGTCCCCAGTGCAGGTAAAAGGGAGATGGCACTAATGGGCTCAGCTTGAAGTGATTGATCACAGGGATTGAAAGTGGATCCATTAATATAACAATTCTGGCTTGTCACCATTTATTTAGTAGAGATTATTTAGTTAGGAACCAGAAGGACCAGTTTTGCTAATCCACTGTAAAATGAGCTGTGATGAATTACAGCAGTGTGCTTTTTAGATCCACACCTGAGGACTAGACTTGGTCTGGTGTTTCTTGATACGTATATCTCACTTATTGATCCTTATTTTCAAGGAGAAAAAGTCATTTCGAAAATGAAGCATTTTCCATAATTTCGAGCTTCAAATGCTGCAAGGACGTCCTATAGTAGTAGAGGTGTGGATTTTAAGAGCCCAGAATTTTCCATGAGTTATTGACATGAGCTGGCTGGAGGATAAAAGAATCACACACGGGAAGGGCTCAGGCTAAAATGGAGGGAAGGACTTTACTGCCTGCTTGACCTCTAGACCTCTCTCAAATGACCTCTGTCCTTATGAAACAAACACGCAAAGGCAAACGAGCACCATTTTAGTAAGAAGAATAAGTGAGGGAACAATAGCACACACATTCCGGCCAAATAGTAGCCCTCAGATGGCCATGCACCATGTGGCTGGTGCAGCCCTCCACCATCGCTCAATCCCTGGCTTGCAGCCTGGGAAAGTAACACCTGGCCCTGCCCAGTCGTTCCACCTGGCTTGGTAGGACAAGGAGACGCCCAACCCTAAGGGTAAGGGATGTGTTTCCCTTTCCAGCGAGGCCACCAGCAGCAGTGACCTCAGGGGGTGACTGGGACTGGGAACAGAGAGAGACCTGGAGTGCTCCAGGGGTGCCAGGAAGTCCAGGTGCAACCTGCTCAGGACCCAAGGCTGGAGAAGCCTGGCGGTGGTTCGCCGCCCACCCCCCTTCCCCCCCACCATGGGGAGAGGCACTGGGGACACAAAGCCAAGAGGCCAGGAAGCATCCGCTGTGTCAGAAGACCAGGCCCAGCTGCTGAGGGGCAGGGGGCAGGAGGGTCAGGGGGGGATGGGGACGGGAGCCCCAGGGGCAAGGAGGAGAAGGACAGTGCCTTTCCCCAGGAAAGTCTGTCTCTCGGGAGCCTGGGCTGAGGTGCCCCCAGGAGAGCATGGGGTGACCATATCAAGCTGATAGGCACCTTTCTTCCAGGTACCACATAGCACCTGTCTGAAATACAAGGGTCAGACTTTGGATGGGATTGGGGTACAGCACAGGAGGTTGGTACCAGAGAGTTCATGCAGCCTTAATGAGAGAGAAGATCAAGACCCTATCTCTTGACACCATACATGCCCGTTATAGCAGTTTTATACTGTTTTTTGTTTTTTTTTTTTTTAAGATTTTATTTAGGGCGCCTGGGTGGCTCAGTGCGTTAAGCCGCTGCCTTCGGCTCAGGTCATGATCTCAGGGTCCTGGGATCAAGTCCCACATTGGGCTCCCTGCTGAGCAGAGAGCCCAA